>NC_142255.1:1591666-1923333 GCF_052056855.1 Sturnus vulgaris
TGCCTGGCAGGAAGGGGTTGGACTGGGACAGAAAGAGACCCCAGATTGTGAGACACAGTGCTGTGGGACACGGGGCTGGCCATGAGCTGTGGCTGGAGCTCCTCGGGGAATGTGAGCTAGAAAGTTTGTGACTCCCAGTAATTCATTCCTTTCCTGGGGCTGTCTGAACTTCATTAAGACTCTCCAGAGATGCCTGGGGTATATTTATTTTCCTCTTTTTTCCCTTTGATGCCTCCTTCCTTACTGTGGGAGACTCCTGCAGCTCAGGGTTGCCCTTCTCTGCCTGGGCTGGCCAGGGCTCCCTTGGTGAGCAGGTATTGATGGCAGGGGAGGGCAGGACCTGTGATAACTCAGCCTGGCAGCCCCAGCAGCACCGAGCTGATGGAATGGTCTTTGGAGACCCAGAGAGCTTCAGTCAGCACTTCTGCCTGAAAAGAGTTGTTGTGAAAGGATGAAAGAAAGTCACCCCAGATCCCAGGATACACATTCTTCCTTTGAGAGGGTGTGACTGGATTGCTATCAGCAGTGTGGTTTCATTTTAAAATTCATTTCAACAGAGAATTAAAGAGGAGAATGGGCTTTCCCTCTGCTAAGGATTTATACACATCCATCTCACCCAGCCCCTTCCACCCCTTCTCTGAGCCCCAGGCAGTTTTGAGGGCTGGTTGTGGCTCAGTTTCCTGCAGCTTGAGCAGGGAGTTGGGCTCTGGGTTCCCCAAGTTCAGACTCTGTGGCCAAAGCACAGTCTGGAGCATGTTCTGTGGTGGCCCAATGTGACTGCAGAAACCTCCTCCTTTGTTCTTCCAGTGGTGCTGATGTCATGGTGCCATCCTATTCCCTGCAGATGGTTTTCATCACTCTCCCATTAAGCCAAGCTAGCCTCTTAGCACAGCACATGTCCAGGAGCCAGATTTGTGAACAAGATCAGCTGCTCCTGCTGCAACACCCGGTAGACTGTTGCAAAATGTCTATTTCCTCATGTCCTATCAGCCTGGAATTATTCCAGGACACCTTAGGGGCAGGAAGCACCTTTACTTTGTGAGCAGGGTTGTCACTTATCCCTGTTGCTCATATTTTCATATCCCCTGCACAGTGATGAGCCCAGGAGGGTCACCCCAGCACCTGTCCACTACAAACCTGGGACACCTTGTCAGCACTGTGCACGTGGAGGTGCCTCCCTATGTCCACTGCCCACTCTGGGGTGTTACAGGGATCCCAGCTGGCTGTGTCACTGCCTTACATCACCTGCAGCCCCAGCACTGGTTCCCAGCTGGAAGGGGATGGTGTGGGGCTAGCAGGATGGGAGCCAGGACTGGCAGCTGGCTGGGCAAGGGAACCACTTCAGGCATCACACTGGCCTTGGCCCCAGTCAAATATTTTTCTGTCACTGATCCTTACAAGTTTAGTGGCATCCCCAAATGAGGCACAGGGGATTACAGAGCAGCCAGCTTTCCTTTAAAGCTTGACCTTGGCATCAGGCTGGTAGCATGGCAAGGAAGAGAGATGAGTTAGCTGGCAGCCTGCCTGTGTGTGCCAAGGGGTCTTTAAAGCCTCAAAGGATGCATTAGCTTGATGTCAGAGGCTTTGTTTGCAGCATTCCCTGGCATAATCCTCCTCCCTGTGTGTGTATGTGTATTTCCTGCCTGCATCCCTGATGCTCCCCCATCCTGTGTCCAGAGAGCTCGGCTGGGCAGCATGGACAGCTCCAGTGAGACAGATGGAGATGGATCCAGGCCTCTGTGGGAACAGCTGCATCCCTGACAGTCCTCTTTGGTCATGCACCTGTTAGGAGCTATACTTAGCATGGGAAGACTTTCCAGAAAAGAGAAAGCAGGGCAGAAGTGGGAAGGCAGAAAGGCTGGGAGTTTGGCCTCATTCTCCTCAGTAGATCCCAAAGCTCCAAAACTGCCTCTCAGTAATAGTAATGAACTGCCTCTCAGTAATAGTGTTGGCATCCAAAAATGCCAATCAGGTGAGGGCAGGCAGTGCTCTGAGGCCTTTCTGGCACTGTGTGGGGATAGCCTGAGTGAGTGATGGCTTCATAACTCCTGGGTAGGATGCCAGCGAGTGCCATGTGGTCCTGAGCACTCAGGAGCTGCCATATGGGAGCTGCTGGGGATCCTGGAGCAGCCACATGCTGGGGGTCACGGTGCAGACCCCTGTGTCCATCAGGCCTCGCCCAGGGCTGCTGCAGCTCCTCTCCCTTTTCCTGTCTGCCTGTGCTCCAGCCTGGCTGCCACGCTCAGCCATCCATCCTCAGCCCTGGGCACTGCCAGCTGCCCATGGAGCTCAGGATGGATGGATGGATGAGGAAACCTCCTGTTGATGCTGGGCAGGGCTCTCTGTGAGGAGACAGGAGGCTCTGCAGCTCTTCCACTGGTAAATGAAGAGCCCTAAGTTAGATGCTTGCAGCCTCATGGCAAATTAATGTGCCTTGTTCTCCTTCTTGCAGCAAGGGCTCCCTGGGAGCCTGGCACAGAGGCAACAGGTCCAGGTGGGTTTTAAGGCCATGTTTTCTTTGCGTTCTTTTCCTTTTGTAAGTGCTGAGCTGCATTTTCAGCACCCAAGTGTCCCGTTGGCACAGGAGGTCCCCAATGGCCATCGCTGCAGTGTCACGACTGCGGCCTCTCTGTTCCCCACCCATCTCCATCTCTGGAGAGAGACTTCCCTTTCCTGGAGCTCCCACTGTGAGGAGTGAAACCCTATCCCTGCTTGATGACTGCAGGAAGCTTTGGATGGATGAGAATCCAGCATGGTTGGATGCCTCGGGTGCTGCTGACAGGTGGTATTGCCTCTCTGGAAGGACAGTGCCCCTCTCCAGCTGCTCCCTGCTCTGCCTGCTGCACAGCCTGTCCAGTACCTGCTCCCCACTTAGCATTCCAGGAGTTATGGCCACCGAGCTGGTGCTTAGTGAGGGATTTGCTGTACTTAGATAAAAAATGCAACAGGCACTTTAAACTGCCCTGTGGCTAAATTGAGCTGAGTTTTCCACTCCCTGCAGCTCTCAGCTCTGCTCCTCTGCCCTCTTAGCAAGAGGCAAGGACACTGTTAGGTGGCTTTTAGGAGCCACCTGAACATCTACAAATGTCTTCCGTGAGTGATGCTCTTGCTCAGTGCTTCCCCAGCCTCAGGAGCAAGGTCTGGGTGTGAAACCAGGAAAGGAAGAGGGAATACAGCATAGCATGTGGATACCAGCAACATCTCCAGCTGACTGGATAAATCCATGGTATTCCCAACTGCCTCATCAAGATCTTTGTAGCACTGGAACAATTTGCATTTGCACACCTGTGCAGAAATGTGAATAGGAACATCTTACAGTTTCCAGGTGCTTGAGCCCTGCTGGTACTCTGGTGCTCCAAGATTGGTTTCTGTGCCATCAGAAGTAAGAAAATGCTCATCTCCTTCCAGTGGCCACTTTCAGCTTTTTCCTTTTAAGACTGAGAAAATCCTTGTCACATTTCCTAATGTTTCTATGTGGTGTGAGGAAGTGATCCTAGAGAGAAGCATACCTATTTCTGCTTGGGAGTGGGAGGAACAGGAGGTCGTTCCTCATCTCAGGCCTGGGTTTGCATTGAATGAACCTGGCAATCTGGGATAACTGCATAACCTGTATAGTACTTGCCAGGTGCTTAACCCCTCTTCGTATGCCAGGAAGGCTTTCTGGGAACTGGAGGCACCAGCCAACATAAATTGCCTCTGTCAATGTGCTTTATTGGACTACATCAAAGTAGAATTGATAGAGAGTTTAAAAAAACCTAACAAAATGTGGTTTCTAAAGGCAGAGCAAGTCATAAACAGACAGGAGTGTTGTGCAGGTCAGGTTTCCCCTGGCAGCCAGGGAAACAAGGGGGTTCTGGCTCTGTCAGGGATGATTCATTGCACTGGAACATTTCAGGGGAGGGGAAGCATCCAGGAGTTAACACACTGCTGCAAGGAGAGGGGCTCTGAGTGGGTCAGGTTTGTGCCTCCAACTTTGTTGTCACAGATTTATACTGATATCATCTCTATCAGTGTAAGTTATCTGTTTCCATTTAACCTAGATGAAAGCTCGAGTGTGGTTATTGCATTCTAAGGTTGCTGGAACTTGTTAATAATTTAGAATAATCAAGTCAAATTAATTCACTCTTAAAATCGAGCTTATTTGCATTGGCTGGTCTGTTTTTTTGTGACAGATCTCTCTGCAGGCATACGTTTGTGTAAGCTTTTTGTGTGTGCTCATGAGTGTTTGTGTGCATACGTAATTTCCTTCTCCATCTCACGACCAACAGAGGCTGAGCTGGATTTAAATGTTGTGCAGGAAAAATGTGAAGAAGGTCCACCCCAAAGTGGAGCTGAATAGCTGAGGTATAAATCCACAGGGAAAAATGGGGTTTGTAATGGAAATGCTGCCTGTTTTAAATTATAGCCAGGCATCTGTGAGGCTGAGATTCCTGCTGCAGCATCCAGACGGTGCCTCAAGCTGGCTGCACGTTCCCAGAAATGAAGAACCCCCCCAGCCTACCTGCAGCCTGACCTTTGTGCTGACACTGTGGTGCAGCTTTTGTGCTGCACGGGGCGGTGCAAAGGCGCAGTGACAGATTGCTGCTGACAGGGAGAGGCTCCTCCAGCTGCATTTCTCTGCAGCCCCTGCCATATATCCGAGGGCTTGTTAGAGGAACAACAGCACCAGCCAATAACCAGTTGGTCTAAGCCCCTGGGACAGACCGTATGGCCCACACTGTGCTTCCTAAGCTGTGAGTGTGGAGTAAATTCAGCTGCCATAGTGCTTCCAGCCCTCGTGTTACCCAGTGAAGGAAAACACCCGGGCGTGCGTCTGTCTGTGGCAGAGCCTGTACCTATAAATAACAGTGTTTGTGTGTGTGTGTGCATATTTATGTGTCTGTGTATTTATTGTGGGTGAGGCTGGTTGTAGAGCAGCCCAGAAAATGGAAAATCCTTTTGTGCAAATCTGCTTGCATGGAGGCAATGGGAGCCAGGAGACCAGGGGTGATGAATTGGCCCTGAACTGCGATGACAGTCCTTTTTTTTAAAAGTCAAAACAATTTCAGGGAAAGGGTCTCCAAAAAAAGGTCCAGTTTCAGGAGGTAGCACAATTGAATTTCTGGTTCCTGGCTGCCTGCCTGGAGGGCCTCTTGTCACTTCTACTTTCTTCCAACAAGGCAGAAGGCAGAATTGACAGCAGCCTTCCCGCCAGGCTGTTAGGGAAGCAGGGAAGCCAGATGCTTTGCCTCCCTGCTCCCTCCCCTTCTGCGGCCCAAGAGCCAGAGAGTTAAGTTGCTTAACTCTTCCATTCTCCTTCTCCAGTGTTTCTGGTCTGACCTAGCAGGGATCCTGAGGAAAGAAATGCCTGGGAATGGGCACAAAGGGTCCTCACTCCTGAGGATGGGAGTGTGTGTGTGTGTGTGTCACAGTAAAGTGCCTTTATGCTTTGTATAGAACAGGAAAATTAGACTTTTATACAGAAAGATTCTGCAGAGAGGCACATGGTGGGAATGGGCTGATACAGGAGCCTTTCCCCCAGGAAAGCCATGGCAAATAATATAATTTCAGAGCTTCCAGCCCAAACCCACTTCTAAACTTTCCCTCATCCCGTGTTATTTATATCACTGCATATAGGGTACAGTGTAGGTGAGAGCTAGAATATTCCCTTAATTTCTCCAGCAAGGACAGGGCACTCAGCCCTCTCTTTTCTTTGTGTAGAATTATCATCTTTAGATGTTAAGGGATGTGGAAGGTTTCAGTTGCTGTTGAATTAACATTTCTATATGCATCATTTCACTAGATAATTTGCTGACTCTAAATTTTTTGTGTAATCAAATTGGCTGGCTGTTTTAACATTTGTCCAACACCATTTTTATGTGGTAGTTAAATGAAGTGGAGAATGGAGCCCTTTCTTTAGACTCAGGGCTGTAGCAGGGTGAGGGTCTCCAGTATGGTTTTTTGAGACAGGACCTGCTCTGTTATCAGGGATTGTGCATTTCCAGCACTCACAACCCACAGAGCCCTTTTTAGTCTGCCCACAGCTACAAAATGGGGTGGAAGTGGTAGTGGATGGCCAGGAACTGACACCCTCCATGTCCCCAAGTTCATCTCATTGCCAGAACTTCAGTATAGTGGTTAAGGTGAGAACCCTCCTCCTTTTCTACTAAGGACAAGAGGAAAAGGCCTCAGGCTGTGCCAGGAGAGCTTCAGGTTGGACATCAGAAGGAATTTCTTCGTGGAAAGATTGCTCAGACATTGGAATGGGCTGACCAGGGAGATGGTAGGGTCCCCATCCCTGGAGGTGTCCAAGGAATGCCTGGACATGGGGTTCAGTGCTCTGGGCTGGTGACAAGGTAGGGATCAGTCATAAGCGGGACTTGATTGTCTTGGAAGGCTTTCCAACCTCAATGATTCTGTGAACTAGCTCCAAATGGGACCAAACCAGGTCCTTGAAGGGAAAATTGTGCCAAGGGAGGTTTAGACCCGGTATTAAGAAAAATTTCTCCACAGAAAGGATGGCCAGGCATTGGAACAGGAAAGTAGTGGAGCCACCATCCCTGGAAGTGTTCAAAAAATAAGTGCATGTGGCCCTTGAGGACATGGTTTAGTGGAGACTGTGGTGGTGGTGCTGGGTGGAGCACTGGACTTGGTGATCACAGAGGTCTTTCCCAGCCTCAGTGGTTCTGTGGTTCTGTTTCTGGAGTTCACCTGCACTGACACTGCTGGGCTGTGGGCAAATGGCTCTGCAACCTGTGGGCTCTGCTGGGGCCATTCAGGTACCTCCAAAAACAGGGAAATCGTAGGGTTTCCTTAAAAAACATACAGCCCTTCTCCTCCTGTGTGCCTCTTTATGTCTCTCCATACCCAGGAGCTGGATCTCTGTGCTTGTACACTCCTCCCTCGTGCCAGCAGTCCCTGGGTCCCTGTGCCACCTGACCCAGGCAGGGAGGATGGTGATGGAGCAGGCATTCCTCTGGGTTTGGCATGCTCAGCTCAGGCAGGAGGGAACGCCAGCCTCAGGCAAACCACAAACATTTGTCACCTGCAGCAAGGTAAAAAGTGTTGCCCAGAACAGCCTTTGGAAATATTTTAATTACCCCTGGTTGATCTGGCAATCAACGAACTTGAGGTAAAGATCACAAGTGGAGACAAAGTCTAAGGGGAATTTTATGCTTGGAGTCAAATTTCAGCAACGTTTTTGAAGGGTTTCTAATTGGGATGGTTTTAGAGCCATCCACAAACCTTCCTGAATCCAAACAGTTGTGATGTACATGGGAAGCAAATCAGTCGTGCAGGTCTAGCACAGCACTGAGAGCTGGAACAACACAGGGCTTCTAAAAGAACCAACCTAACCACCGAGGTCTTTCTGTGCAGCTTTACAGTCAGAAAACTTCTTTAATGGACTGTAAATCAGAAAAGGAAATTTATTTTTTGTTTCTTCAGGCTTGAAAGACAAGCGTGCCTCTGCCCGACAGCTTTCAGAGCGAGCCATCCCTGCCAGCCAAAGCAGATTCTCCGTGCCTGCTTCCAAGCAGCACAAGCTGAAACAACTGGTGGCAGAGTGGGGTGTCTCTACAGTCCTAGCCACGAAGAGAGGTGATTATTCCTCCCTCCTAATTCCACTTCCCATACGGAAATTATACTGTGCTAGAGGCGTGCACCCTCCTCTGTTCTGTCAACGTGTGCTGCTAGGAAGATTTATTTCAGTAATAAGGTCTTAGCAGTGAAACTTAACAAAAATGAGGGGGCAAGTTTATTAATTATATATTTTACAGTTAATTAAAGATAATATTTAACAGAAGTAATTGCAGGCGTCTGCATTGATGGCACAATTAATTTCCAGTAATAAACGGGTTGTGTGTCCCTTTGTCGGACTGATCAGAAACAAATCCTGCCTCGTGCTAAACCTCTCTTATCTCTTTCCATTGCAGGAGATGAAACATCCTCCTGCTCACAGCACAAGGAAGAGGCTGGAGCTGGGCTGCTTTCTCCACTGCTGTAGAACTCCAGTGAAATGGGGATTCTTTGTTCGTGTTTCATTGGCTTCTCTGAGGAAAACAGCGAGCATGAGATGAGACAGAGCCTCGGGGTGAGTGCAAGCCCCACCACCAGTTCTGCCAGTTCCCTCAGCTGGGCCTGGTTCCCTCCATCCCATCCTGCCCCAGCTCTGGGAGGCAGGAAAGCTTTGTTCCACAGGACTCAGGTCTTTCATCCCCCAAGCTGCTTCTAAGCAGTCTCTTCCATTTGTGCTGAAATGCTGTGTAGGAGCACTTGTCACTCATCTCAGCTTGCATTCAGCATGTTCCCAGAACCCAGGCATGATGTAGATGAGCTGTCCACGTGGGAACTTGCTGGGCTCTCAGAGCACCTGCCCCTTTGGAATCTGACACAAAGAGTGCCCCTCATGTGCCCTGAGGTCTGTGCAGTGGGAAAGTTTATTCTGCACTATCACTGGCAATGTTTCTATTCTCCTAACACCTTTCAGACAGATTGGTAGGTTCTACCTCGTGCAGGTGTCCATCTCTCATTATCTTCCTCCTACCTGAGGTACCCACAGAGCCTGTGACACATAGTTGAGTGATTTTTATTCCCTCCACTTGAGGGAAGTAGCTTACAATATTTTAAACTGGTCCTCTGTGATTGACTCATGCCACCTATATCTGAAACACAGCCAATAAGGTAAGAGAAGATTTAGAAAAGTTAACAGTGTCCAGACCTTTTTAGGACAAGAAGGGAGCCTAAAAGTTGGATGATAATACTGTAGAGCCAAGCCCAGCACAGCTGCTCAATACAGAGCCATCCTGTGAGAGTGTGATGTTCCTTCCTGCTTCCTTTTGTATTTGTTATAGAAACTGTTGGTGCAGCTGGTGGGTTCTCCCCAGGGGCAAAGGAGCTGCTCTAGGAGCTCTGCACACCTCCAGGCAAGGCCCTTCCTATGGAGGAGGTGATGGGAGCTGGTCAAGGAGGTACTTTGCCAAAGGCATGCCACAGGGATCAGGGCTCTGTCCAGCCTTTTTAGTGTCTTCATTAATGAGGTGAAAGATGGGCTAAGCAACCTATGAAAGGCATGGAGGGCCAGAGGAGGTCCCAGGTTCCAGCCTGGCCAAACTGAGCACAGCTGGGCTGTGTCTGCCATGGGCTCAGGCTCCCCACTGGCCTGGTTTTGTGAGTAAAAGCAAAGAGCTGGGGCTGAGCCTGGGCAGCCCGAGCAGCAGGCTGGGTTTGTGAGGGCAGCTTTGAGCTGAGTGTTGGCTGCTCTGCTCTAAACCCCAGGTTTTCTGCAGGTCCATCTTGAAATATTGAAATGCAGGAGTAGTAGGCTCAGCAAGTCTGTGTGGGGATTTGCAGGCAGGGAGGGGAGCAGAGTGTGTGTGAGCTGCATGTCTCCCTCTCACGTGTCTGCACCCATATGTGCAGTCTCCCAGTGCCTTCCAGAGAGATTTTAATGCAGAGAGCTGTGACAGCCTTTCAGGCATCAATCACGCAGCACAGCAACACCCCTGCAAGGTCAGGCAGTGTTATCAGCCTCCCCTCAGAGCAGTGTTCTGTGCCTCAGCAAGGAGTGATGGGTGGAGGGACAGTGGCTCCTGAGTGTGCCTGAGATTTCCTGCAGTCAGAGCTTTCCCGATTCCTAGAGCCAGGGGTGGGACCCGGATCTCCTGGAGCCCTGTTCCCTCCCCTGCCCACTGCAAACCCTTCCTCCCCACAGCAGCCTCACCGTGAAACCACTCACTGGAGCAGGCCTTTGTAGTTTGGCAGGCAGAGCACAGGCTCTGCTCTACCCAATCTGCAGGCGCATTTTTGGGGTTGTGTTTACTGAAATCTTGGCTTTGCTGGTCTGCAGAGAATAAAAGTCGATTGTTGAGCAGCCAGGGCTCGGCGTCGCCCTGCCTGTACGTGTAAATACCCTGCACAGCCAGACCAGGCCAGGGGGAATGCTCGTGGGGCTGCAGGCTGCTCGTGTGAGGAGCCTTGTCTCTGCTCTGTGCTAAACAAGTCTCTGGTTACCTGCTCTCACTGGAGCTTTTCTGGCCTCTCCAATCCTTTTCTTGGCTGCTCTGGCTGCAGGGCCTTGTAATAGCTGGCTGGATTTATTTATTTAATAATAAAGTTTAAAGAGTGGGTTGTTTTCCAGGCAGTGGCTGTCTCTATGGAGCCAGGTCATGATGGGGTTGGTGTGGAGGGAAGCAGGGCTGCTTGGGGAGCTTGAAATCTGCCAATCCCACTGTTCCTTCTGCCCCTCAGCCTTCTCCAGTAACCCCTTGCCTCCTGCACTGGCAGGAAAGTTTATGGTGCTGTGCAGGCTGTCCAGACCTTGCCATTTCCATCTCTCTCAGGACTGTGGCAAGGATAGCAGAAGAGGGAGTTCACCCAAGGCTACAAACAGGATAAAATGACAGTAAAGAGAAGATGATGGAACACAAAGAGTGGGCTTTCCTTTGGTTATTTCTCCTGTGCAGATCCCTACAGCTGTCACAGCATGTGTCTCCTGTCTCTCACTCTCTTCTATAAGGGACAGTGACATCCTCCCCATAGGGCTTAGCAGTGCTGTCTTTATTCCCATGGCTGGGAAGCAATTGCACTCTTTTGGAGGATGGATTAGTCGGGGGTTTGAAACAAAAGTCAGAGGTTTGTGCTCTGGATCCCAACTCGAGGCATCTGCTGGTCCTAATCTGAAGGGCTCCCCCACCCCCAGCTTCACACACGGTACCCACAGGTTGGATGGACCATGTGCTGCTTTAGGAGACTTAATTTTCTTCATCTCCATGGAATCCTGAGTTGTGTGGTACCTGCCTGACAGCTCTGCTTTGGACAGAGGTCAGTGAAATCACTCCCACTCCATCACCAGTGCTTTCCTCCACTTGGGATTTACAGCTGGATGAGGAAACCCACCTCCATCACTCTCTGACCTTGGCTGGGCAGCCTTCAGGTTCCAAGAGGCAGGAATCTGTCACAGCACAGCTCTGTGCCTCAGGATGGGGTTGGGGGTGGGGAGTGGGGGTGTTCCCTGAAGGTTTGGCTTCAGGAATAAATCTGTACCTCCACACTTTGCCCATAAAACTGATAACACAGATTGCTTTACACATCAGCAACAGAAAGGAGACAGTAGAGGCAATCAGGACCCAAAATAATTATGTTTATCATCTATAATCATCATGCAGAGTCTAACAGCACATTAGCACTTCCAGCAGGCAGTTTTCAGGAGCAGGGAATGCAGGCAGTGTTTTGGAGGATGCACTGATTATTTTAAAGACACCAGCCACAACTGAACATGCCATGGGGGATTCTCTGAGCTGCCAGCACACCCTTTTATTGCCTTTGTGGGGAACAGGAGCAAGGCCAGTGCTGAACCATCTCTGTAAAGTGTTACTGGGTGTAGTTTCCAGAGTCAGGCAGCGGAAACAACAACTTAGCCTCTTTCTGACTTATCCCAGGGATTTGGAAGGTATAATCTGGAAGAGCCTATGGCTGCTTGAACCTCTCTCCATGGATGGGATTATTCCAAGGGAAGTCTCTCATGTTTCCCCTTGTGATGCTGCCTCTGCTCGTCCCTGTTTTCGTGCCAGTCCTGGAATACATAGCCCTGAACACAGACTTCAGGGCTGAGCTCCCTGGTGGCAGAACTACTCTCCCTGTGCTACTGCACAGTCTTGGGGGTGTGGGGCTACAAATGTCCAAGCAAATCCAAGTGATCTCAGTTCAAAGCAGGTCCCTGAAAACACCTGCAAGCAGCAAAACCCAACATCCTTCAACCCTTGTCTTGCAGTATGGTCTCTCCTTGTGCTGCACTCTTAAGGGGGGCCAAACTTTGCATCAAGGGAGAAGAGGCCAGAGAAAATCCTGGCCAGGAGGAATGCAATCAGTCACTGCATTCTGCCTTTTGGTGTGAGGGCTTAGTAACAGTCTACTTGCAAGTAAAGGTCTTGGAGCCAGATTTGTATGTGGAATTAGTTGGAATCTTATCAAAAGCCCACAATGCCTCATCTCTTCAGCAGAACATCTGAGATGCTGCACATTTATTTACTGTGATGTTCCAGGTTATAAAGTGGCTTTATAACCCCTTGTTTTCCATTATGATCCCCAGGTGAAGGTGTAAAATCCATTCTTTTGGATCAACAGGATGCCAGTCCTGAGGTGTGTCTGGGTGTAAGGGAGGGGCAGTTCCATCCTGTGTCTGTCAGTGGGAACTGGTGTTTCTCCTGCAGACACCACCCCACTGCCAAAAACTGCTTTAGCAAGGCTCTTAGGAACTGTTTTCAAACCTGGAAGGGTTTTTGGAGCCAAACATTGGTCTGAGTGCATTTTTATTGGAATTCAAATGCAAACCAGCCAGACTTTCACTCCAACATTTCAGTTTTCCTGCAGACTGTTTTTCCAGGGGCATCCTCTGGCTTATCTGCAAGACTGTGGGAATGCTGTCAAGACAGGAGCCATTTTCCTGTGCATAAAAGGCACCCAGCTCAGGGACTGGGCCAGAAGATCCTGTGCTGTGGGTATCTCATGCCAAGGAGCCAGGGAGGAGAGCAGAGCTCCAGGGAGTGCTCTGGGGCTGACTGTAAGAGCTTTGTGGTTCCCTGTGCAGCTGAGACCTGCCTGTGGTGTCAGGGAGGTGTAGTTCCACAGTCAGAGGATAATGGGGTGGAAGGACACTCAGGGAGTCTCCAGAGCCAGCTTCGAAGTGAGGTCCAGTTGGTCTGGACATCCTCCAGTCAGCTTTTATTTGTCTTCAAGGACAGAGATTGTTCTGCATCTCTGGGCCACTGTCCTGGATAATTGGGTTTTCCTGGAGTACAGTGCTCAGTAATGATTGTGAAATCTTCTAAATCTTGGCCCTTTTCTATGCTGACAGAGGTTCTGCTTTCAAAGCAAGTTTATCACTGACTTAACACCCACCAGGCTTCCCCTGTCCTCCCAGAGATCCTCCAGCCTCTTTGTGGGCTTTTCCAAGAGTAGAAGGAATGATGCTGACTCCCATCCAGCATTATTAAGGGTGGTTTAGAAAGGCACTTTATAACTTGGAACATCATAGTAAATAAATGTGCAGCATCTCAGATGTTTTGCTGAGGAGATGAAGTGTCACAGGCTTTTGAAGGGATTCCAGCTAATTCCACACACAAGTCTGGCTCCAAGACCTTTACTTCCCTGCAGACCCCAGAGGACTTGGGGCCAGCCCAGACCACTGCATGCCTTGGCCCAGCTCAACCAGTCTAGGAAGAGAGTGGGACCAGTACAGTGAGGGGCCTGAATGTCCCTCCCATGGTCCTTCTGGAAGAAATGGATCAGAAGAGGAAGATACTGAAGCAGTGATGGATGCAGGTGGGGGAGCTCCTGTGCTAGATCCTCTACAAGAGAGCTGCAAACCAAGCCTTGTGGTGTGGAATTACACCAGGGAAAAGGAGGAGGCTTGTCCCAGAGAGCTCCTGCCAAAGTGTGAGACTGGTGGAGGTGAACAGAGGAGCAGTGAAGGGATCCTGGTGCTGTGCTGGCATACTTGCTGTAGAGTCACAGCAGAAGGAGGTTTTGAAGACAAGTGAGGAGCTTTCTGGGTGTTTTTCCCTGCTCGAAGCATGAATAAAGAAAAGCACGAAGTGCTTCATTGGAAATCTGGTGGGTGGCCTGGTGCTATGAGCTGATAGAAGGTGGGGGCTCATTCCTTCGTAATGAATGAAAGATGACAGATGGGGAGAGGCAAGGAAAGGCCTTCAGCACTGGTATAATTAACTTACTCCTGAGAACACTGGGATGAGCTTTTTCCTAATATGATAGAGAAAAGAGGATTGTTTGACTAAGGAGATAATGGGAATTGTAGAGGTGAATGTGGTTGTGCTCTGTTCCTGAGACACTTGAAGCAAAGTGTCTGTGCCAGCTTCAGGAGCAGATGTAGAGGATGGATTTCCTGGTCTCGGGGAAGGGGGGTGGGCTGCACCTCCTGGGGTGCTGCTCTGAGCTTAATCCACAGCCCTGAGCCCTTGGCTTGGAGGAGGAGGAGGAGGTGAGGAGCCGAGCCCCCTTCACAGCAATAATGACTTCACACCCCGACTTTTTCCCCACGAGCCTTTTCTCTTGCACACTAACGAGTCTGAGCCTACTTCATTGTGCCTCAGTAATTGTGCTTTTAATTATGCTGTGTGTCTACCACCATCTGTTGTGCTCTTTTCAGAATCTGTTTCAGTTCTGATATCCCCTTTTGAGATGAAGGGACCACGAGTGCCCACAGTACCCAAGGTGTGGATGAATCACAGATTTTTCTGTTCTGTTCTTTGCTTTCCAAATGATTCATTCCACTTGATCTGTTTCTCGATGGCTGCCGAGCCTTGAGCTGACATTTTCAGGGAACTGACAGCTTTATGTGGGAAAATGAAGGCCGACCGAGAGGAGTGAAAAAGGTGTCTGTTGGAAAGAAAAATCCTGATCTTTTCAAGATGAATTTATTTGGACATGGGCTATCAGAGGATTCTGAAAGGAGAGGTTAAAATAGCTCCCAGTGTGGATGTCACCTGGGAGAGGCCAGTGTGAAGTTGCTGGTGTTGGGATGATGCTGTGACTTGGGGATAGACAGACAAGAGCAGCATGGTACACATCCCCTCAAAACAGGGCTGCAAGGGACAGGGACATCAAGCCAGGAGAGGGAGCTGGAAAGGCTCCAGCTGCAATAAGGGAGATGAAGAGAAGCAAAACAAGGTTAATGAACAAGAGAGCTTGTCAGCAAGGGAGGAGAACTGCAAGTGTGGGCAGAGGATGCCCAGCAGCATCTGGGAGGGGGTTACATCCAGGGCTGGCACTGAGGTGGGGTGCCCAGCAGGAGCAGCAGCATCCCAGAGCACCCCTCACAGTTCACTTGCATACAGAGGGAACAGCTGGTGATGTGTCAGGGAGGGTTAGGTGGGAAATCAGGAAAAGGTTCTTCCCCCAGAGGGTGCTGGGGCACTGAACAGGCTCCCCAGGAAATGGTCACAGCTCCAAGGCTGCCAGAGCTCCAGAAGTATTTGTACAACCTATGGGTCCCTTCCAACTCAGGATGTTCCATGATTCTGTGAAGTTAATCTTGTGGATCAGATGGTCCTGCTCACCCAGTTCCAGAGAGAAGATGGAAGGTGAGAGCAGGGAAGAAAATCTAGCATTTGGTGGGTGAGAAGAATGGGCTTAATGTCAGTTTATTTGGGGTGTAGGATAAATGTGGCTGAATCCAAGGAACAGTGGCTACAGGGAGGCCAGGAGGTGATAACCTGCAAGTGGCCTGTTCTCATTTCTAGGATAAGGGAATAAAACTGTCATCTGGGGAACTGTTGATGTGGTTCTGGTACCTTTTGGCTGTGTGTGGAACATCTTTTCCCTTCATAGGACAGAATGGTTTCCTCTCTATCCTGTCTGCCCCTGCTCTGACTCCTTTCTCATGGTGTGCAGGGCCTGTCCCACTGCTGATACTGTGCTATGTCTGGCTCTGAACACCTCGTTCTAAACAGGGTGACCTTTTCCTGTACTCTTTGTCCTCTAGAGCTCTGTCACTGGTTGGGCCCACAAACCCAGCCCTGACACCAAACAGCTTTGTCTCACTGCTGTGCACATTCTGTGCATCTGCAGGATGCTGCAGTGGGCTCTGGTTTGGATCTCTGGGTGGGATGTGGCTGAGTGGGTATCATACATGTTGCCAGACCCTCAGTGCCCTTAGAAAAGTCTTATTCCATCCCAGGCCAGAGAGAAATCATCCCTTGGCCTCTGGAAGTTGTTCCTCATCTTGTCTTCCGAGCATCTCTTAAAAGAAATTTGGGCTGTCCTGATGTGATTTCCTGATGCCCTTTCTGCCCTTGCTCTTTCCCCTGGGCCTGAGACCTTGGTGTTTCAATGTCACCCATGGTCATGGGAGAGGAAATGAACTACCTGGTTTGCTGTTCCTGTTCCAGCTCCTGGACACCTTTCACCTCCAGCTTCGTGCTGTGGGAAAGGATGGTGGTGTCCTTCTGCTCTTGCTGGTTTTTTATGCAGGGAGGATGGAGAACATCAATAGTTCACAGATCAGCTCAGGGGCTCTGTCTCTGTCATTCCTGCATTCCACAAGCAGGTTCCTTTCCCATCTCCTCCTGTACATGCAGGGTGAGGAGCCAAGCATCAGTTGCAGGACAGGACTGTAAATAAGGTTCCTTCAAAAACCAGTTCTATTTAGCTCAAGGCCATAATGGGAAAACCACTGTGATTCCATTAAATCTGCTTTGTATCAGTCCATGGAGCTGGGCCTGGGTGAGAGGTGCTGGGATCCCAATAGGCCACTAATTAATTAACTACCCCACGATCTTCATTGGCAAGGCAGGGCCCTTCCAATGGTTAATTAGGGTGGGAGCCAAGGAGAGGCTCTGTCTCAGTGGTGATCCACGCTCCCTCTGGCTTCCTTCCTCACAGACATGTCCTGGCATTGTGAGGGGAAGCCAAGGCTGAACATATGGCTCATTATGGAGCTCTGACCTTCCTGGAGTGGGGCAGAGCCAAGTGGCTGGAATTCCCTTCCAGTGCCACTCAAAACCTACCTGACTGCTGTGGAAATCCTCTGTGACATTTCTGGGAAAACAAACCCTTGGCCCAAGTGCCAACAGTTGTTATTCCCTCATGTTCTTCCTTCCTGTGCACCATGGACAGCTGAGACACTTGGGATGGTGCAGCAGGAGAGCACCTGTGACTTCCTTGTGGGCTCTGTGTCACAGGTGATGAACAGCAGCACAGCTCCATGGGTGCTCCCTCCATGGCTCTGGGAATCCCAGGGGCTGCACGACCATGGGTAGGATACCTGAGGCAAGCCCCACATAGCTCTGTTGGGATCTCCCATCCTCAAACATATTTGGGGTGAATCATGGTAGTTCAGGAAGTGTCCAGCTGTTCTGGCAGTGAAATCCATGGCTGGCTGGCCTGAGAGAGACCTTGGATAAGTGAAATGTAAATACTCACAGTGGCTTGCCAAGATGTGAGTGGGAAAAACCTTCCTCAGAAGATTTCCCATCTCTTCCCAAGGAGTCCCAGCTGCTGAGTATGCTTTGTTGTCATGGCCTCGTGTCTGGGATTTGCTTTTCCCAAGACCTTGAAACCTATTCCCCTTCCCAGCTCCTCGTGGAGCTTGATGCAGCCTGTCTCCAGAAATACAGCTGTTTGCTCCTTCTCTGGAATCAGAGAATATTTCTACTTTCTTTCCTTGTGCTCTGCAATGACCTAATTATTTAACTTTGCATTGCAGCCTCTTCCTACAGCACTTGCCAAAGAGGTCATCAAAGCCTCCCATCCCCAGTGCTGGAGGAGTTGGATTATTAATCTCTCTCTCTGCTCAAGGTTAGAAGAGATATTTCCTCCTCTTATGGACAACTCCTCCAGACAAATCTTTGGCTTTTCCGCTCAAGATCACCTGCAAGCACATGGGAGGGCGTTGGAGTGATGCTCATTCTTAACATAAGGTTTTTCCAGGCTGCAGTGGAATATCACACACTTAATTCTTGGCATAACTTGATCCGTTTGGTCTTGGGATGACTGGAGGAGTGTTCTGGTCTCCCTCCTTCCATGATAAAAAGAGGTTCATAATTAACCTTATTCTTCTTGTTTTAGGGAGATTAGTGCCAAAGGCTAAAATGCAGGCAAAATCTCTCACCTTTGGCTGTGATTTCCCAATTCTGTGACGTTCAGGAGCTGTGGCAGTGCAGGGGGATGTGAGAGGTGGTTCAAGCCCATGTCCTGCACTGGGATTTCATGTGTGTGTGCCTGTGCTGTGTGCAGGAAAACTGCTCAGGGCTCACCCTGCCCAGAGTGCAGCTCCACAGGAATGCAGTATCTGGGAGAAGGAGTGTCTAGTCAGCCCCCAGCCCTTCTCTGGGGGGGTTCTAGGGGGGTAACATGGTGCAGAACTGCCCATGGGATCAGGACCAGCAGTGGGTCTAAAGCCACTAACACCCCTTGATCACCCAGTGACCCCACTCCAGGAGATCATTTGGAGTAAGGTCAAAGGACAGGGAAGTAGGAAGAGAGCAGGAGACATTGGGAAGATGTTGGAAGTTGCTGTCAAAGTCAAGGGAGCTGGATCTGACTGGTACTGGATCCAGGATATGAGTAGGGCAGAAGCAAGCAAGGTAGTTTAGTGTTACTCCATCCCTTCTTTATTTGAGCAGCTCTGCCAGTGTCACTCTCTCCCCCAGGACCTGTCCCCTGCCCAGGGGCTCCTGCACTGTGCAGTCTTCGGGCTTGAGAGCAGCACCCAGATCCCCCCATCCCACCCTGCACCTGGGGACTGCCCATATCCATCATCCTGTGGCTGCTGGTACCCAGCATGTGCCTCTGCTCCCGGGCAGCAGCTGCCAAATCCATTTGCTTAGCAGGTGTGTTCCTGCATTCACGGGGAGAATAGGCTTTTTGGAAGAGAGGAGGGAGAGAATAGAGGAGAAACTGGCGGGAGTGCAGGAGGAAATAAAAGGAAGTAGAAGGGAGAGGGAAAAAGCAGCAAATGACTGGAAGAATTAGAGATGGAGTGTGGAAAGGACTGTGCATCCCCTGTTGCTTTGAGCACTCAGCAGATCCTGTGGTGTGTCTGCTTTATTACTGACAGAGTTCTCCCTTCTGTCGGCTTGTTTCCTAATTGCTGGTCTTGTAAACTGCTTGATTTATGGCTCTGTTCATCAGTTCTGGCCCTCGGGTATAACATGCTTTTCCTTCCAGGCTGGGAAGTGAATAACGAATTAACAGCCTGCCTTAGGTTCAATGAGAAGCTGAGCATTCAGGGATCTTTATTGGGCTGCACATGCCAAATAGAAGTGCTTAATTTTTACTTCTCATTCACAGAGGGTATTCAGCGAGTCCTTCCCCAGGGCAGCAGCAGCGTTGTGGCTGCGTGGTGCCTTTGAAGTGTCCCACAAGAGAAGCCACCAAGGAATGGTTTTGCTGTTGGTTTGCACAGAGAGCCCAATCTGCTTCCTCACAGCTTGCTCTGAAGCTAGCATTGTGTGCCATACACGTTTGTCTCGTGCAAACTTCCCTTCAGAACAGCCCAGGGATGAAGTCAGAGAACAAATGGCCCTGCTGAGCCAGAGCTGTGCCTTGTGCTGTGCCAGCAGCCAGCCCCTGGCTGTCACCCCTGTGCTCACCCCTGAGAAGGGGTTTGTCCTAAACCCTGGAGTACACTACAGTCAGTGTAGTTTAAGTCTTCAGTGAGTGACTCAAATAGCTCTGCTCCCTCAGAGCAGCCTTCCATGGCAGCCCAGTGCCTTCCACACAGCTGTGATCCTTGTGGCTCCATGGTCACACCACCATGCACCAGGTTTATGGAGCAAGCAGACCTTGGAATGCTAAGCCCAGGGTGGGAGGTTCCTTGGGTTCAGGGCCTGGCTGTTCTCCTTGCCCAGAGCTCAGGTCAGGAAGTCACATCATGTGCCCCCAGCAGCTCTGCACCACCCAGCCGTGCTGTGGTGGACACGTGAGAAGGAAATGCCTGTAAAACAACACCTTTGTGGAGGAAGAAAAGTCTTGTAAAGAACAGAGGAACTGCTGTACACTGCAGGGCTCTTCTGTGAGCACAAAACAAGTGCAAGCTCAGGACCTACAGGTCTCCAGCCGATAAAGTTTAGGCTGCCAGGACTTGGCAGCTCTGCCCTCCTGCCCTCAACAGCCTCTCAGGATGCTGCTGCTGCCTCTGAGCTGCTTCATGGCTGTGGCAGGTGGATCTGATGTGCCTGGAAGGGTGAGCTCAGGAAAACGGCTCTGTAGGATTGACCTCGGCATCATGAGGCTGCGAGTGAGGAACAGAGCTTGTAAAGTCAAGTGCAGCATTAATGTAAGGCTGCAGCACCTCAGGGGCTGTAAAAATTCTGTTAGAGGGAGACTTTTAACACATCTACTTAGTCCTGATCCAGCCCTCACTTGTCCGTGGGAGCTCAGCTGGATGGAGTGCTCTCTTCCAAGAATCCTACAGCAGGGAGAGCTGCTGGTATCTGGATCTGCTCTTGGAGCACATACAATAATACATAAATGGCAAGGTGTGGCGTTTCTTTCCTCGTGGCATTAGCAGCACATGATTAGATGGTTGTGGTCGTCCTGTGTGCTCTGCTCTTGCTCTGCCTTCTGCTGATGGTCCTGCAGGTGCAGACACCTGGAGAGCTTCTGGGGAGCAGGAAACAATGCCTTGGAGCCCATGAGCATCTGGTATCATCATCTTTGACTTCTCACAAGGCTCAAGAACCTGTCCAACTTTTGGGAAAAGCGGAGCTCATGTGTCCTTATGCCACATCCATCAAGATTCCTCTGTTTTTATTTAAAATCCATGATTTCTCACCCAGCTGAGTCCTCCCAAAAATCCCAGCAGGCTGTAACAGTAGGATCTTGGAGTGAAGAGTAGGAGAGGACACGGCAATGTTCTTCATGGGACATGAGCACCCACATCCCATGGCTACAGTCATGTGGTTTTTTGTGCCATGGAGTCCAGGATCCAGGAGCATGAGGACAGAAGATCAAAAGAGCTCTTGCTTGCATTTCACACATGCTATCATCAAGAATATTTACTACAAATCACTAAACAAGTCTAAATATATACTCAAAGTTCAGGTGCTATCACTTCCTGATAAAAAAATTTGAACTGCGTTTGGTTCAGCGTGTAAGTGTGCTCACACCCTGCAGAATTTGTGCTACACTTGCTAAACTGCACAGCAGGCAGGATGGCTCAGGAACAGGAAAGGCAGGAGGCCCAAGGCCTGATCAGCTTGCCAAGGTTGCAGGAGCAATAGTCCCGGATTCGTGCTGAAGGTGGGCAGAGGAGGAACCTGCAGCCTTCCCCTTCTTCCATGCACAAGCTGGGGGAGTTTCTAAGCTTGAGTCCAAGCCCCTTCCTCTCTGAGTGCTGCTGTGACGTGACAGCCCAGCCCAGCACAGCCCTGCACAGCCCAGCCCAGCCCCGCACAGCCCCGCACAGCCCCGCACAGCACAGCACAGCCCAGCACAGCCCAGCCCAGCCCTGCACAGCCCAGCCCAGCCCTGCACAGCCCAGCCCAGCCCCGCACAGCCCAGCCCAGCCCAGCCCCGCACAGCCCAGCCCAGCCCAGCCCAGCCCAGCCCAGCCCCGCACAGCCCAGCCCAGCCCAGCCCAGCACAGCCCCGCACAGCCCAGCCCAGCCCCGCACAGCCCAGCCCAGCCCAGCCCCGCACAGCCCAGCACAGCCCCGCACAGCCCAGCCCAGCCCAGCCCAGCCCCGCACAGCCCAGCACAGCCCCGCACAGCCCAGCCCAGCCCCGCCCAGCCCAGCCCAGCACAGCCCAGCCCCGCACAGCACAGCACAGCCCAGCACAGCCCCGCACAGCACAGCACAGCACAGCCCAGCCCCGCCCAGCACAGCCCTGCACAGCACAGCCCAGCCCAGCCCAGCCCCGCACAGCCCAGCACAGCACAGCCCCGCCCAGCCCAGCCCAGCACAGCCCAGCCCCGCCCAGCCCAGCACAGCCCAGCCCCGCACAGCACAGCACAGCCCAGCACAGCCCCGCACAGCACAGCACAGCACAGCCCAGCCCCGCCCAGCCCAGCACAGCACAGCCCAGCCCCGCCCAGCACAGCCCTGCACAGCACAGCCCAGCCCAGCCCAGCCCCGCACAGCCCAGCACAGCACAGCCCCGCCCAGCCCAGCCCAGCACAGCCCAGCCCCGCCCAGCCCAGCCCAGCACAGCCCTGCACAGCCCAGCCCAGCACATCCCAGCACAGCCCAGCCCAGCCCAGCCCTGCACAGCCCAGCACAGGAAGTGTCTCCTCCAACCTGTTCCTCCTGCTCACACTGCACAAGAGGCTGGAAATGCATTTAGAGGGAGATGCTTCTCTTTATACTCGATATTCACATAGTGAGACCCTCCCTCCTCACCTCTGACCTGTCCCTGCCTGGTTGCCAGCGTTGAGCAGCCCAGTGTTTAATCTCCTTCTGGACGATGGAGCAGGAGCTGTTCCCAAGCTGTTCCTCCCCTGCCCGTGGGTAGCAATCACCTCGGGCCGGCTGCGAACAGCAACGGCTCCATGGGCGAATGGAGCTGCCGCTGCCTGCATGCAGGTTAAAAAAGCCCTGCTGGTAAGAAGGGCATCTCTTACAGCTGAAGGTGTGATAGATGAGCGTCTGCTCTGTCCCCAGAATGTGACTTTTTGAAGTTCAGTATTTCCGCAGAAGGTTACAGTCCTGCGCTGTCAGGGCTGTGTGCTGTGTGCAGGGCACGGTCACTGGGCTGCTGAGGGCCCTGCTGACACCGCTCTGTGTGCCCAGCCCGGCCGTGTCAGCTGTGACCTCTGGCAGGGGCAGTGCCCGCCCAGTGTCACCGCCCCGGACACCCCCCTGTGGGGAATGAATTCCCAAGAACAGTTTTTTTAATCTACAAGGTGTCCACCCAGTTGATTAGGGTTGTTGTTTTGTGTTAATGTGTGTCTACCTAGTTGACCATAATTGTTGACGTTTGTATTGACTATTTGTTGTTAATGTTGTATGTCTTTATAAATTGTTAATACTCCTGGTTGCCTGTCCCTTACCATGTCCGAAGTAGTTGACCATAACTGATGTTTGACTATTTATTGTTAATGTTGTATGTCTTTGTAAATTGTTTGTATTCCTGGCTGTCCCTTACCCTGTCCCAGTACTCACTCACACCCATGCCCATCTCCATTGCCCCCTCCCAAAATGGCGCCCGGTAAAGAGAGGAACAGCAAGTGCTCATGGGACACAATTTGGTAATAAAAACCCCTAAGAATCACATCTGAGGCTAAAATTAGTACTACCAGGTAGGGAAAACAGTAGAGAAGATGAAACAACAAACCAGGGCTTTTTCTGCCTTATCACCATGACCCAACAGCATCTGGTCGACAGGACATCCCTAGATGAAGAGGCAGTTTTCATTCTTTTGAGGACTCCTGTGAGGACGGAAGCCCCAGCTCTGCCAAGAGACAAAGCTGTGCATCTCCTCCTCCTCCTCACCATTGTCCCTCAGGAGCAGTGGTGGTGTGCATGGCCCCTGGGGCTTCCCACCCAAAGCTGTTTTCAATGAGGGCCTTGATAAGGAGCTGATCTCCTGGCCCTTTCTTACACTCCCAGCAGGCACCTGTGGCTATCCAGCCCACGGGAGCTGCAGGAAAGGATGAACTTGGGGGTTTAGGGGTGAGCCCTGGATTTGAAGCTCAGGAATAATGTTGATTCTCAGGTCAGCAGCACAGCCAGGACTGTGCCCTTGGCAGAAGCAGCTTCTGGCTGCTGGCTGAGTGCTCTAAGAAGTGTTTGGTGTTGGAGCTGTGGGACTCATCTCACCAGGCCTGTGGCTGCACACAGCATTTTGATTGCTCTCACCAATGAAAGACCTTGGCCACATGCTTTTCCCCAGTTCTGAGCTTCACGGTTACTGAATTCAGCCTTGAGAGCTCTTCAAGTGAGGGAATAGGGATTGCCACCATCTTCCTTATCAAGCTGCAGTCTCTGGACTTTATGGGTCCAGAATCCTTGTATTCCACAGCTCCATTGAGGCATCTGGCCGTACAAGGCTGCCCTGAAGAGCACAAAGTGAATCCCTCTGAAAATGGCCTTGGCTAAGAGATGTGTGACATAGGTCTGGAGTGGGAGGGCTCCTGAGGAGCAGGCTGGGCTGTGGTCTTTTAAAACCTCAGGAAACTATGGATGTGAAATGTAGGACACCAACAGTATGGTGATAATTCCTCATGAGCATTCCTAATTCATCCATCCCTCCCACAGAGGGACAAGGAGAGAGAAGGAAAGTGCTCATGCACGTGTAGGGTATGGAAAAAGACAGCTCATGTTGGCTGAGCCAGATTAGGGAGCAGTGAGAGGCCACCCCAGCTGGCAGATGGCACAAGGGTGTTCCTCAGGAGTGGGCAGTGACAGAGCTGGCACAGCTGCAGCTGGGCTCTGATTTTCCTGCTCGTGTGCCCACGGTGTGCTCCTCCCTTGGCAGCACTTGGAGCCTCCATCCCTTCTCCCTACCCAGAGGATTGCTTGCAAGCTAGAAGGAGAATCTGGTGGCAGGCCCCACAAACGTTTGGGTGCTTTCCAGATCTCTCCCACTCTCTGTAGCAGCTCTCGTCTTGCTTGAAGTCAAGGACACAGATTAACTCTCAGTTTGCCTTTCTCTTCCCCACAGCACCCATCAGCTCCAGCTTTGCACCCAGAGATGGGCTTTATCAGAATACCTGCCAGGTGACAGGAGACTTCTGATTGATCCATTTTGAGTTCCCTGGAGCCCAGGTGGGGCTGCTACACTGCTGAGTTTGCTCTGGGCATCGCCCCTCCAGGTCCTTGAATAGTGTCACACAATTATAAAATCATCCAGGTTGAAAAAGAGCTTTAAAATAATCCATCCAACTTGTGAGCATAGAGAAGGGCTCACAAGAGAGAGCTGTTTAGACCAGTAAAGTGTGGCTGACCCTTAGCTCAGACAGGTTTCTCCTTTTAGATCCAAGACTTGGTCCCTAAATCCAACCAACCCAGCTCTGGTTCTGTGCCCTGCTTGGAAACAAAGGCAAAAGTTGTAGCCTGAGCTCCTGGGCTGGCCAGAGCTGTGCTGCCCCCGGGGCTGGCTGGGGCCATCTCAGCTCTCCTTCCTGACAAGCCTGGGCTGCACGGGGACAGGGCAGGGGGTCTGTGTTGATCTGGTGACCTCCCAACAGGTCCCCAGCAAGGCAGAGCCCTTTTCCCACTGGCATCGCTGCTGCGGGGATGAAAAGTCCTGGCAAGGCAGGAGCAGGAAAAGGGAGGTGACTTTCCTCTGATTGCTTTGTTTGTTGTTTAGGGGTCGGGTGGAAGAAAGACTTTGCCGACTCCATTAAGAAAGCCATTGTTTAGTTGAGGACTTATTTGTTCTTTGGGAAGAAGATCGTGTTTGCCTTTGGGGGAACATTGTGCAATGCCAGTTCCTTTTAATTAGTTGTTGTTTCTTTACCTTGGCGTGGTTTAGCCAGAGAAGAAGATTCTGAAAGGAGAATTTAAAGAAAAGCCAGGGAGAGGAACTAGAACACAAAACAAAGCTCAGATGTGGGGCTAGGATTTGGGATCTGTGCTTCCAGCTTGTCCCTGCTATGCACACACTTAGCAAGAAAAGCTTTTACCACAGAGGCTGAGGGTGTGCCTCCTTGCTTTCCTACTGTTCCTGCCTCTCCATCCACTTCAGGGATGAATGAGGGAAGCCTGTGTATCTCTGTGGTGGGATTCATGGCCATATGGAGATGAGCTGAATGTACAATAGCCTGTTTCCCAGGAGAAGGGCCCTGGACCAGCAGCCGTTTGGCCCAGATGTCTGGGAGGGCTGAACCTCTCTCCCTTTTATGACAGCACCTGGTCATCCTCTTTCAGTCCTTCTGTCCTTGAGGCTGAGTGGAAAGATCTGGGGATCAGGGCAGGCTGCTAAGCAGAGGGATGTGCCATGTCACCAGTGTTGAGGGTGTTTAGGTACCTGTTTGTCCGACTTCAGTGAGAACGGCGCATTAAACGGGACAGAGGATCTTGCCTCCCTTCATATCCGCCCTCGTTTCTATCCATTTTCCTCTCTCATGGCCTCATGGGGAGGGAGCAGGGGGAGGATTTCCCTCTGTCCTCCCTCCTGTTTCTTCAGGTTGCAGCTGCTCGACGCCGGGGCAGTGTCAGAGTCCTTTGAGCTGTGCCTCTCACCACGTCTTGCCCCTGAGCTGGAAGGCGGTGACAGCCGGGGAGCAGGGACAAGCAGCTGGCCCTGCAAAGCTGCAGGTCAGGGGAGGGTTTGCTTTTGTGCAGGCCATAAGGAAAGGAGCCGTCGTGGCACAAAGAGAGTTAAAAACGTCTCCATGAAAGGCCCGGGGCTGGCCGGAGCTCGCAGGCTCCGTGTGCAGGCTGCTGGCAGCCCCCGGAGCAGGGCTGGTGCCTTGTGTGTGCTGGGCATCCCCGCTGTGCCTCACCCCCTCTTCGAGCCCTGCCTTCCCTTCCCTTTCCAGCTCCTTCAACAACAGAGGTGTTGAGGGAATTTATACCTCTGCCTGGTAACAAGGCAGATCAGCGAGACGCTGTCACGGTTTTGTGAGGGCTCCATAGATTTTTATTGCTTTTCAGTCCTTGGGTTCCCAGCCTTCCTTTGGCTTGTAAATTGCCCACAAAATGCAGACACAGCTCCTATTCTGTGAGTCCCTTTGATGATTTTATTTATATCTCTGGCTTTGTCTTGTCTTTTATTACAGGGAGACTGCAATTAATTATTATCCCATCAGCTTCTATTTAGGCTGACAGTACAATGCAGTGCATAGTGTCCAACCTTGCCCTGCCCCTGTGTGCACGAGCAGGACACTATTCTGGGGAGGAACAAAGGCCTGGCAGCTTAAGAAAGGGACTTGCTGCTAAAGGGCAGCTGAGAGGCTTCAATAGCACCAGCAGGGTACAGTTGTGACAGAGCTAAAGTGACCAGACATCCCAATTTAGTTGTGATGCTCTCAGTTTTATCTTCTCATCCACAGCGTATTTTAGGCTTTTGCTCTTTGGGTGTTTGAGCATAGACAGGGCTCCTGTGTGTTTTTTCCCCATGTCTCTGATTGACCTGATCTTTTATTTTATTCATTTATCTTTTATTTTATTTCTTTATTTTATTATAAAATAGAAATTGCACTTGAAAGATCTGTAAACCAGTCCTTGCCTCAGTGGGGAGACAGGAGGTGCACACACCAACAGAGACGAGCAGCATGTTGGAGCAATCATAGTTCCAGAGAACATTTGCCTGGGGAGCAGACAGAGGGAACTGGGCGTGTTTGGGCAAGAGAGCACCTGGTGATGATGCTCTGGCAAAGAGGGAGGGATGGGTCTGTGCTGGGAGGGCAAGAAGGGACTTAACAACAAGGGATATCCAACGTAGGTGCTGGGAAAGTGGTAAGAATAGTAACGGTGTGAGCACATCTCTGGGCTGCAGAGGAACAGTTCCCAGGGCTGGAGCTTCTTAGGAGCAGTTTGGATACATTTCTGGCTTGTTTTCTGTGTGTATGTGTCAAAAGGAAGTGATGCCAGGCACAGCCCTGAAATAATAATGACTGAAGACCTCCAGAACAAGCGTCTGTTAGACAGGGAAATGTCTGATGGTAATTTCAGGGCTCATTTCCTATCTAGTCTTTGGTTTTGTTCAGGGAATATCAGTTTTCTCCACTGGCCATCCTGCCACTAGAAAACCAGAGAAGCTGTTTTTTTATTTTTCCCCTTTATGTTCACATCTTGTGGGAAGGTTTGTTTGCCCTACTAGGATGGCACAGCGCTGATGCTGAGCAGTGCTGGTGATGAGATAAAGGTGTTTTGACAAGATCCAGGTGAGAAGAAGCTGTTGTTAAAGCAAATGTTTGTTCACTCCACTCCTGCTTTTTTCTCTGGTTGTTTGATGTGTTCATTTACACCTGATCTTGGCAGCCTTGGCAGTGCAGCTCTTGCTCTGACGCCCCCAGACCAGCTCATGATAACGGAGCAGAGTCTCTGGGCCCATGTCCTCATGAAAATTCCCTTAGTTCTTCACTAGGATTGGCTCGGTTGGTCAGAACATGATGCTAATAATGCCAAGGTTGTGGGTTTTACCCCTCTATGGACCATTCACTTAAGAGTGGGACTCGATGATCCTTGTGGGTCCCTTCCAGCTCAGAATGTTCTGTGATTCTGAATTCTGCACCAGCTCTCTCCTGAGCAGAGTCCACTCCATGCTTCAGAGGAAGCTGGAACATTGGGCTACCATGCCCTAAATTCTGAGGTGTTCCTCACTCCTGCCCTCCCCAAATAACATGTGCTTACTGGCCCACATGGCTGCCAGCCATTGCCTGCCAGAAGTTTTTCAGTCCAAGGGAATGTGGCTGTGGGGCTCCGTGGGGAAGGAAGGGCACGCCTGGGCAGGGAGGCTGGGCAGACTGAGCTGGCTCTGCCCCTGCCACAGTCGGGGTGGGAGAGATGGCAACGGCAGGGCTGGGATGCTGAGCTGCCTGTAGCAAACAGGCTTGGGGTTGGGGTGATCCTGGTTCACCCCACTTAATTCAGCAGCTTGGGTGCTGTCCTGCTCAGGTGGGAGCTGGGGTGGCCTGGATCGCTGTCCTGTGGGAGAACTGAGCCTAGATCTGCATTCCTTCAGGTCTCCCCTGTGCTTGGAGCATGAAGGTAAAGGCAAGAGCAGCAGCTCTGTGGCTGATTCCATGTCTCCCACTTGAATACCTCTATTGGAAGCGAGATCTTCCACCTCCACCCAGCTGCATTTCTGCCGGATCTGGGATTTCTAGGATGAAATTGCAACTGAATTCTGCCAGCTTTGAAGCCTGAATTAGGAGGGGTGGTCTTTACATCAGACATGTAATTACCTGTCTACAAAATTATGAACGTGTACAAGAGAAAAAAGGGAAAAGCAAGATCTCTGTCAAACGGCAGGAAGGCTGTCATTTTCCCTGTTATTTTTTGGGTTGATTTCCTCCATTCACAGCAGTGCTTAATCCAGCTGGGAACCTGCTCCAGAGATCATTCTGTCTGATAAGCTCCCTTGTCAGTGCTGACCCTGAGATCTGTAAGGACACAGGACTTGATGTTAGAAAAGCCTGGAAAAAATTTTCCAATCTGCAGCATATTAGAAGCAGGAAAAATCTGTTTTCCTGGGTAAGAACATCTTTTTATGGTGGTTGAACACTGGCTGGCAATGAGGATGGCAGTACTACTTGTTAAATGCAAGTTACTGAAATACTTCATTTTGGGACTAATTACACAGTGCGTGATTGCTCCAGAGATTTGTGTAATTAAGGAGAAGGTTCCTGCAGCACTACCGTGATGTTGATGGTGCTCATCGAGAAGAGACTCAGATTTCCTGATAGGGCACAGACTATGGGCTCCTTAAGGGGTTTCATGGAGTGCCCCTGTGTGTCCTGCACTTGGAGACAGTGTCTCCTCCTTCCCTAGAGACATCCTTGGATTTGACTAAAGTCCCAGGTTATCAAAGCCCCCCATAATTTTAAATATGTGCTTAAAACCTTTTAAAGTCAATGATGCTGAAGGACCAGCCTCAGTTACACTGAATTTTGCCGGTTGGTCAGGGATGAATCCTCACTGGTACCTGCCCTTCCTCGAGGACACAGCTCATCACTTGATCCAACACAGCAGGCTGGAAATGCCTCAGTGACTGTCAGACTTAACTTTATTGCTCTTTAAACTCTTAAGAGCTTGAAAAGGTTTTTCTTTTCCCTGAGAAATTGAGAGTTTATGTAGGAGGAAAAAAAATATCATCTCTGGTTATATTACTTTACTCTGCCAATCAGTGGGGAGGCTTGACAGAGGCTTATATAGTGAAAAATGCTTTAATGACTGGACCTTTGTTTTACCTCTCAACTGTGACCATTTAAAAACTTTAGAAAAACCACATTTGACTGACTTTGCTCTCAACACGATGTTGAAGGTAGCCTCACTGTCTTGGAGAACAGGGCTGAAATTAAAATGTAATTTAATGATTCAAGTGGTAACCCAAATTACCCAATAGCTGAATGTGGAGTGGGCCTTCATGAGCATGCTTTGATATAAAAATGCTTCCCTAGACAAAATTAAATTTACCAATGTTATGTGGTTAAGTTCCCAAGTCACCGAATCCCAGAATGATTTGGATTGGAAAGGACCTTAAAATTCATCCCATTCCACCCCTGCCATGGGCAAGGACACCTTCCACTCTCCCAGGTTGCTCCAAGCCCCTTCCAACCTGGCTTTGGACACTTCCAGTGATGAGGCAGCCACAGCTGCTCTGAGCAACCTGTGCCAGGGCCTCCCCACCCTCCCAGGGAACAATTCCTTCCCAATATCCCATCCATCCCTGCCCCCTGGCAGTTTAAAACCATTGCTCCTTGCCCTGTCACTACCTGCCCGTATAAAAGGTCTCTTCCTCCTCTCCCATCTTTAAATCCTGTGTGAGGAATCTCAACGGAATGTTCAGCCAACAGCAAAAGGAAAGAAAAGTCTCTGCTTTGACTGAAAGAGCTGGAAGCAAATTTGGACATCTTTGCCCAGAGCTCTCTGGGAGAGACCCGAGTTGCTCTGTCCTCTGCAGAGTTCAGGTTTAACCAAGGCAGGCTCAAGGTGGGAGGAAGGTGCTGTGCCTAAAGGTGGCACAAGAGGACAGGAGCAGCCCTGGAATTGCAGCCCAAGCCCCCGTGAGTGCCTGTGCTCTGTGCCACAGCAATCCCTGCTCCTGGGGCCTGCCAGCTGCATTCAGCTCTGGGGAGACCCTTCAGGGAAGGACAATTATTGCCCACCACGATGGGGAAAGGAACTGTAAGAAACAGATAGTTTTGCCATGCAACAGCTTTTTTTGGTTGTTTTTTGGGGAGGTGAGCTTAGTAGTTTTATTAGAAGTAGAAGGCAATGGTGGGTCTGTGGTTGGAAGTTCCAAGGTGGACCTGCTCCTCTCTCTTTTGCCCAAGGTGCTTCGTCAGGGTCTGTAGAAAATCAGATCTGATAAATCCCACTTTGAGTGTCTTGTGCCAGGCATAATTCCTCATGCTGTGTGTCTCTCTGAAAGGAGTCAAGAATCCTTGACTGTGGCTGCCCTCTCTGCAGTCACAGCTCCTTCATGCCTCCACTTGTTCCAGTATCCTCTTGCTCACTTTTAGTCCAGCCCATTCCCAAAACAACCCCACAATGCCTGTGCTCCATCCCAACAGAAATAATAACAGGAGGCAGAGATTCCAGAGGACTGTTGTTCTTCTAAAATTTTCATTTACAGCTAGTTTGCAGCTCAATTTTTTTTTTTTAGGATGAATAAATTTACTGTAATAGGAATGAGTCAGCATGGATATATTGCAGGTAAATCATGTAAGACTAATTTGATCACATATACTAATGAAATAACTATCAGGCTAGATAGTATTAATCTATCTGGTTGTCCATGAGGCTTTAAGAAAATTTTGCCTGATGGATTATGGTCCAAACTCCCTAAACGTAGGTTAAAATAATCTATTATTGAAAGGGGTAAAATACTGGGAAGAAGGCTTGGAGCTCAAGGTGAGTGTCAGTGAGGAGAGGACTGAGCAGCAGATCCTCTACTGGGGCTCTTTAATATTTTTATTAAAGATTTACAGGACATGGCAGCATGTAGGGTCATTAAATTTGCAGTTATACAGAGCTAAAGGGATCAGGCAAGACTTACTGGTCTTTCTTTGCAGAGAAATTACTTTCTGGCAATAAAATCTTCCTAAATTATGCAGGGAGACTGAAAGCATGATCTTGACTTGGACCAGGATGCTCCGTGGCGGTTGCAGAGCTCAAGGTACAAACTGGGGCTTTTATGGTGGGGTTGGGGAAGTTTGTACTGGGAGGGTGGGGGAGAGAAATCACCTGCAGGACACAGAGAGAGTTTTCCTTGATTTTTAAATTTTTTGTGTCCTTAAGACACTCTCACCATAAAGGTTTGCCCAGTAGTGGTTGATAGAAGGTAACTGGTGTGCTGACTGTGCTGCTCCAGAGGCAGTGGGACGTGCCCTCCTCTCCCAGCCTCTCCAGGAAAAAAGCTCAGTTTTGGGAGATGTTCTGTAAGTAGCAGCTGATTTGTCGCATGAGATTCTGAGCAGGGAAAGAGTGAAAATAACAGGAGAGTGGTTTTTCCTCTATTTTGGTCTCTGATTTAAATCAGTTCCCGAGGCAGAATTCATTTCTGGGAGAAGAGTGATGCTTTTGAACTGAGATTTCTGCAAAGGGGGAGAACACTAGTGTTTCTGAGCCAAAGGAAGTGTCTAAAGGTGGCCAGTTGTACTTCCAGCATACCCAGATGCCACACTCCTGATTCCTTCACCAGTGAGACACTGAACTGCAAACCTTGTCATTAGCAGAAGGGCAAAAATATTAACATCTAACCCCGAAAATAAATCTGTTCAATAAGTCAAAGATAGAAGCAAAGATGAAATCTGAAATCCCCACGGAGTGGGAATAACTCATTCCTGGTGCCAGTTCAAAATCAACCACCACAGGAGAATGTAATGATCCTGGTGTTTAGTGAAATTAGACTTGACACTGGCCAGGGCCCTGTTATTTGGTTTGTTAGGATTTGCAATTGTTTGCCACCCATTCAAAATCCCAGTAACCTGTTCTAAGGGCAAGCAAATTAAGATTCCCTCTCTGTGCATGATTACTCATCACACCACAGCTCCACGTTAATTGGAAAATAACTGGTGGCTGAGCACATCTTACCAGGCTGTCATCAGAGCCCGGGAATGCCGGGCTGAGCTCACACACAATTTGTTATACACACAACAGCTCACAAAAACCTTGCAGGAAATTAAAGCTCCAATAGCTTATCAGATGTAAAGGTAATTATTAATCCTTAATGATCCTGGTAATTTCTTTATGGGAATTCACCTCCACTTCCTTCAGGGCCTCCAGCATGAGAACACACGGTTCCCTTCCTGAACCTCAGCTCTGGATTTTCTTTTATTCAGAGCCTGACCCTGAGTTGGAGAAGTCTGAGGGTTTGATGGTCCAAGCCAAGCTCCCAGGGCATGGACCTCTGCAGGCTGCACTCACTCACAGACAAGAGGACAATCATGGAATCACAGACTGCTGAAGTTTGGAGGGACCTTAAAGCCTGTCCAGTCCCAGCCACTGCTATGGGCAGGGACACTTTCCCCTGGAGCAGGTTGCTCCAAGCTGGCCTGGAACACTTCCAGGGATGGGGCAGCCACAGCTGCTCTTGACAGCTGTGGGTAAACTGGGAGCTCCAGTCTTACCACCTTCCCTCTCCTACTGATGGGAATCTTGTTTAGCTGTACCCGAACAGAGTGGAATGGGGGGAGATTTAGCTGATGGGGCTGTGTAAGCTGTCTGGGAAACACCATGAGGTCGTGCAGGGAGACAAGCAGGGGCAGAGAGGCTTCCCAGAGGTGCAGCCTGCACTAGGAAGCAGGAAGATGCAATATGAACAGATCTGGGGAGTGACATGCCCAGTGCTGGTCCACTCTGTGTTTTGGGAGGAATGACTTGGGATAGGTTTGGTCTGGCCCCATGGCTTGGAGCATTCAGTAGCAGCGTGGGTTCTTTGGGTCCCTGGGGCTCCTCCCACAGCTGAAAGGACTCCAGTTCTGCAGCCTGGACCTGACTGTAGTAATTGGCAAGGTCAGGAGAGTCCCCTCAAAGGGGCTGCTCTGCTCCAATAAAGCAAACACCAGCAGAGGCACGGGACGTGCAGGGAGCTGTCAGAGCAGCTGCTCCTTCCCGGAAACAGCAGATGAAAGTTAATCTGGACATGCACAGCCTGGTTTATTGTTTTGATAACACTTTCACTCTGAAATGCTGTTGTTCCAGGGAAGCAATAGCTCGCAGTCAGGAAGTTGCTTGTTTCATTATTAGAATTGCTGTGGCTCCCAAGGGAAGGGATGGCACTGTCTGGGCAGACTTGGATCTGCCGAGGACACTTGGACCTGGTACTCCACCAAGGATGTGGTCTGTGGTGGAAAAGTTGCCACTGATGACATGGGATTTAGGAGCCAAGACACAGGGCAAGTGGGACACAGAACTGAATGGGAGCAGTGAGAAGTGGAGTTCACCCAGTGACACGAGCTCCTAACTTGCTTTGGCAGGAAGCTGTACAGGTAAGATCTGTTTACTCGATGCATTCCGTTTTTTATCCAGGAAATACACTCCTTGTATCCCACTGCCTGAGTCTACGTGTTCCCTGTGTATCCAAACAGCAGCTGAATTTTTGCTTGTGACAGTTCAGCTTGCAAAAACCGAGGGAGAGATGGAAAAAGACCTTTGTGCATCAGTGCCACGATGGATCGCTTTTTATTTTTGCTCCGATGCCAGGACTGGATTTGAAATAGAAAAGCAGGATCCTTTTTTGTGGAGTAACTTTTGGAGGGGGCCCTGAAGGAGGAATGTAAGACGGGCTGGAGAGATCAGCCAGGAACAGGAGAACAAAAGCTGCCAGTGTTGGGGACGTGGGAGCTGGTGCTGGATGAAGCGGGACCGCCCGCTGTTCGCGGCTCGCTGCTGCCGGGGCCAGGCTGGCATCCTGTGCAGGGGGAATGCAGGGAAGGGCTAATCTATGCAAACAGAAGGACAGACTTAGCTTGAGAAGATGAGCATGCTGAGCTGGTTTCTGCTCTGTTACACCCTGAAACCTTGTTGATATCCATGCGGCTCCCCAGCTGGAACTCAGAGCAGACGGGGGTTCTTTATGCATTTTCTCCAGAGCCAGGCTGGTGAGGATTTGTTCAGGACTGGAGAAACTGATACTGAGATTTTCAGCTCGGCAGGAGGGAATCTCTGTTTGCTTAATTTGGGAAGAGACAGCCCTATAACTTACAGTATGTAAAGCTTAAGCAGAAGTATCCCCTCGTGTAGAGTTTGAGGCAGCCAGAAAAAGTCATTCAGGCTGCCTGAGCCATTCCACAGGCTTCCTCCATTCCTTCCAATACAAAGAGAAGCCTGCTCCACACAGTTTATGCAAGGACTAGACTCCAGTGTAGAAATCCAGGGATTCCCACAGCCACATGGAGTGTAACCAACCCCCTGTATAATTTCTTCCAGAGGTGAGTTAAAGAGCTCCTTCTGGAAAACACCTGACCTCCTCATTTCACCTGGTGCCCTGGGAAGCTCTTCCAGTGCTGGACATCCTCCATGGATGTTTTTGTTAGGTTTCTTCAAGGTTAAATTTGCAATTGTCTTGGAAGAGATATCATTGTTCCCAAAAGCCCTCCCCACCAACTGCCATCCCATATCAGTGCCTGGAGCAGTGACCAGGTCCTGTCTCAGTCACATCCTTGACAAGTTGACACCTTGGGTTCCTTCAGGAGAATGCTGGGCACCTTCCATTTCCCAGCCTCAGAGTCACTGTTTGGCTTTGCAGAGTTGCTCCTGTATTTTCCCTTTCTCCATTAAGGAAGGAACAGAGCCTGATCATGGCCTTCCAGCAAGTTCCTGGAGCTGTGTGCCAGAAGGAATCCTTCCTGCTGGGATCATCCATCTGAGGGATCACAGTCCCCCTTTATGGCAGCTTTAGGGCTGCTGCAAATCTCCAGTGTCCTCCAAGTCCTTTTCCAAACTATTCCTTTCTGAGGCAGCATCCTGTGAGTGTAACCTGTGTTTCTTGTTTCAGATTTCTTACCTTGTATGTGACAGTTTAAATCATGTTTCACTGGCATGTGGCCAGCTCTCACTCATGTCAGATCCCAGTGTATTGATAGCCCAATTCTGCTTCTTGTTCCCCTCCCACCAATCTCACTGGCATCTGCAAACTCTCCCATGACAAGGATTTATATAGTCATTCAGATCATTGATAAAAATATTAAATAAAATGGCAATGGGAATTTCTCTCTTATCCCAGATATTTTTAGCCAATGTAATATTGCTGTATGTTTATTGAGTTGTGGCTGTTGGAACATCCAGTAAATATGCCTTTGAAGAACAGCCAGTTTCCAGGAATGCTTTCTACCTTAAATGTGCATTCCCAATCCATTATGCTGGCAGCTGAGGCCAGGGAAAACATAAATGTTAAATGCATAGGTGTGTGTATCACTGCTGGTGCAGGTGTTTGCACAAGTGTAACCAGATCATGCATGCCCTGTGGTGCTGATGCAGCTTGCTGGCCTTTGGATTAGGAATTGACTCCTTGGCATTCTGAGGTCCAGCAGGAGGTTTTCCCATGTGGATTGGAGCAGCTTCTGAAGGGCTGAAGGTGCTGTTGTTTGGGAAGAACTCCTTTTCCTGGCTTTATGAGTCAGAGCTGAGCCTGAGCCTTGCAGCTTACCACAGTCATGCAGCTCTGCTTTGTGCCACCGTGTGTCAGCCAGGCTGGACAATGTCTCTGGGGAGCTGGACACTGTCCCTCTGGTGGTGCCCACCCCCTAGAACACTGTTAATCCACATTTCAAATGTTGCTTTTCAGTTGCTGGATCCCAGTGGGTAACAGGGCTGCTCTGATTGCCATGGACTGAGCTGGATCTGCAGGTTTATCCAGAGCCAGGTATGCACAGGTCAGTGCCAGTATTCCCAGAATGGCAGTGTGGCAGGATGATTCCTTTACCACAAAGGATACCTTTGCCATCAACCCTCAGGTTTATGGGTTGTTCAGGACCTCTCAATGGGGAGCTCATTTAGATCCCTGGTTATGAGGTTATAAACCCAGGGAATTATTTGTAAATATCTCCTTCACCCTCCAAATCTGCATCTGTCACCTGGCTTTGGGAGGTGTGGGCATGGTAGGATCTGGCTTCCCACTTCCAGAGGGAAGGGTTAGATGGGATATTAGGGAGAAAGTCTTCCTTATGAGGGTGGGCAGGCCCTGGCACAGGTTGTCCAGAGAAGCTGTGGCTGCCCCTGGATCCCAGGAAGTGTCCAGGACCAGGTTGGATGGGGCTTGGAGCAACCTGGGACAGTGGAAGGTGTCCCTGCCCATGGCAGGGATGGGATGAAATGATGTTCAAGGGCCCATCCAACCCAAACCAGTCTAGGATTCTGTGATTTTCTGATTCTGTGATCTGCCCCTTTTGCAGCACTTCCCAAGAGCAGAAGTGTCACTGTTGGAGGGAGGGACAGAGGTAGCTCTTCTTCTGGTAGCTGTGTAGCAAATCTCCCTGCAGAAATACATCTCAGAATCTCAGAACTCCTCAGAACTGGCCAAATATCCCCAGGCTGGTACAGCAGAGCACAAAGGAAGTGGTTGATATTCAAACCTTGGTCTTTGGTTGTGCAGGAGCTGAAAGCACAGGCAGGGCTGTGCCTCTGGGAGAGAGGCCTGGGCAGCCTTTGGCACAGGAACAGGAGCTTTCCTGTGCCACACTGGAGATGGAGGAGTTTTTATTTAAAGGAGGTGACTTGGCCTGTGTGGAGCTGCCCTGCTGTGCACAGCCCTGATCTCACTGTGGGATCAGCTCAGCACAGACAGCTCTGGAGGAGGGTCGTGGCTGGGGAGCTTGGACAGGAATAGAGGAATTCTGAGTGTACACAGCATCATCCAAGTGCTCCATCTCGTTGCTCATGGCACTTAGGCAGGAGGGAACAAGAAGGGAGGGCAGCTGAAGGTAGTTCCTGCTACAGTCAGCTCAGTGTGGCCTAGGAAGGCCTTGGGCAACCTATCCACCATCCCTGTCTGCTTTTCATTATTGTTTTTATAGCCAGAAATAAGAGCTTTATTGGCTTTATTCGTCTCCTGTCAGATGCCCAATCAACATCTGGCAATGCAATAATTCCCAGAAAGTGCTGACCTAGTGAGAGCCAGTGGAGCAGGAGCTGTTCAGGAAGGGCTCCATCCCCCTTCCCATCCCTGGCTGCTCTTATCATTATCTTCCCAGCACAAGTGGGATGTGTACCCACCTCACTGGATTTCAGAGCACCAGGCTCCTGGGAAATCCTGAGGTTGGAAGGCACCTGACAAAACAGCTGGGGCATGGAGATAGGGGCAGGAGGAACTGAGCAGGAGATGGGGCATCCTAAAAACTGCTGCTGGGCTGGAGTCTGCCCATGCATAGGGAGAGGATTGGAAAAGTGGGTCAGAAAGGAGCTGATCCATTCCTTTGAGCAGTGCTAAGCCAGGGTAAGGGATGCACACAGCAGGGCAGAGCAGCTCAGCTCCCCCTCCTCCCATTTGCCTTTGGATTTGCACAGGACTCGGAACTCAGACATGAGAATGCAGGGATCCTTCCCAAGGGATCTTTGAGAGCGTTTCCTGCATCTTCCTGTTAGAAGATTTTAAGATCCAGTAGAAGATTGAATAGAGAGGAACCCATTTTTATTTACTTGGGTGCATATTGGACTCCTCATAAAATAGGGTGTAACAAGCCAAAGGCAAGTTCTGTTCCGCTTGGAGATTAGCTGGAGTGTGGCTGCTCCAGCAGGTCCAGCAGGTTCCCTGTCAGATCCCTGCGCTCCCACACGGGATTTCTTGAGCCCCCTTTTCCCACACAGTCCCGCCCTGTCTTCTCCCTCAGCTGTGGGTGGCTCGGTTTGTGCTGGATTGTGGGACCTGCCTTTCCACATCTTGGCTTTTCTTTGCCCCCTCTCCTACATTCCAGCTCCAGCCAGTTGGTCAGGGCAGTTCCTCCCTCTTCTCTGTCAGAGTCCTCTCCCCACATTTGGGTCCCTTTCTGCTGGCCAGTTCCATGGCAAGTTCCCTTCTATTCCCGTGGCACTGTTCCTGTCCCTCTGATCGTGCTCCTGTCCCAGACCAGCTGCTGTCCAGCTCTTTCATGTGCTCTCCTGCCCCATAAATCTTCTGTGGGCTCTGCAGCCCCTCTGGAAGCCCTTCCCAAACATCCACCCTGAGACAGCATCTAACCAAGGCCGCTTTGTGACTTCAGGTGGTTTTGTCACCTTGTGCCTGCACTTTGGTGTCTGTGATGAGTGGAGTGGGTTCCCCTTTCCTCCTGCCCAGAAGTGGAGCCAGAGCAGACGGTGTTTGGCTCCAAGAGGGAAAAGCTGTATCCCAACATGGATATTCCCCTGGAGTAGCAAACTCTGCCATTAAACAAGGACTCAGACCCTTGTATCCCTAAGCAATGCCGGGTATCTGCAGCCCGCTCCCATCCTGCCCCTTTCTGGGACATGCAGTGTCCCCGAGACCCCAAAGCTGTGTGTCTGTGCCCATCCTCTGCTCCAAACCTGCAGCAAAAGACACAGATCACTCAGAGAATGGTCCTGAACTGCCTCATCAGCTGCCCACTCGTGTGAGCAAATGCCACCAGTGGGAGCCGAGGCATCGCAGTCCAGCCCAGAATGCTCCTTTGAAGACATTTCAGCGGCTCAATTAAGTTTCCACTTGTGTGTTTTCTTTTTCCCCCCCTTTGCTTCCATGGTCATTTAAAACAAATAAAGTGAGCAGAACACGGCAGCGTGATAACCACCCTTTAATTCCCTTCCCACGGGTCTCCTGATTATTTGGTGATTCAGCGGCAGCGGGGGGAACGTTTACGGAAGGGAAGGCGGGAGCTTCCCACAGGGACAACAGCTCCCAGCTCCCGAGCACTGGGGAGGAAATACGTGCCTCGGGTTCTCCTTTTCAGTCCCATGGATGTGGTGAATGCAGGGCAGAGCCCGGGCCCTGGAAGAGCAGTGGCCCCGTTCTCAGTGCCCTCGTTGTTCTCGCATTGTGCTCTGGGGACGGCACCAGCGCTCGGGATGTATTTCACGCTTCTGTGCAAACACAATATGAGATGAAGAATTCATACCCTCGCACAAGACCAGAGTGGATTTTCTCATAATAAGGAAAAGCAGCCAGATTGGAGCCTGCCAATTCCTGCCCCGTGCTCCTGCCTCCTTAGGAAGTTCAAACAAGCCTGTGCTTTTAAACTGGTACAGAGAAGTATATTACATTTTTTTAAAAAACCAACACAAACCATTTTGGATCTTTTTTTACATTATTACCCCCCACCCCCGTCTTGGTAGGTGACTTTTCCAGCCTTCCCCAACTTGTTCTGCGGGGTCTGAGTGGGGCAGAGGAGAATTCCATGTGTTTTATGTGCGTGAACAATTAATAGTGGGACTGCGTGTTGCTGGAAGAGCCTGTAAAACACACCCCAGGAGGGGGAAAAGAACAACTGCCCAGCCTGCTAAACACTCCAGAGCTGTTCCTGTCCTGGAGGAAAACATGATGTGGGGGTTTGCTTACTCATCAGCAGCAGTAAATAACGGGCCTCACCTTGAGCTCTCCTTCAGCCACCTCTGCTTCTCCCCAGCCTCCAGGCTGGCAAGGAAAGGAAACACTTGCTGTCCTCTGAGTGACAAATTGGGGGTTTATAGCTGTTCACATTTTAGCTTTTGTTTCTTCCCTGAAAAGCTCTGTTCTCATCCTTGTGGCTTTGTATTTCCCAGCATTCGAAGCCTGGAGTGCTTCTGCCAGCCTGACACTGGAGGTGAGTCCTGACCCCAGGGCCTGAGCTGTCACTGCCACATCCCAGGCAGGCATTGTGCATGCAGGTGCTTTTCCTGGGCAGGACGCAGGGTGCACCTGAGCCATTCCATACATTGATAATCTTGGAACAGCTCCGTCAGCAGCTTCTCCTCTCTCATGCGGTTCATGGAGATGTTTCCATCCCTGGGTGCCCTGGAAGTCCCAACAAGCCATGAGTTCAGGACCTGCTGAAGGGTGTTGATCCAGACACTGGATCAGAAAAAGCACAGAAACCTGTGCTTTTCCCAGCACCTTCATAAACTGTCCTGAGTTAAAGTGATTCAGGGAGCACATTTCTGGACTGTCAGCGAGCTGCATCCATCACTCCCCTGAACATGCAGCAGATTGTTAATGCTCCAGGCCAAATATCACGTCTTTTTTAATGCCTACCAAATGTAGTGTGTGCTGCTGGCTTTATATTTATAATAATTATTAAAGTAATGGCAGTAGCTGCATTCCTATAGGCTAGAAGTGGCCAGGAACAGACAAAAAAAAAATGATTCATTGTTCCAATTAATGCTCGAGCTCACACCGGTGATTAATTAGCCTGGCGATAGCGCTATGCAAAAGATCAGGGTGAGAATTAATAGGGAGACACGTGCTGACTTTTAAGATGTTTCCAGCACTCTTTAGTGCCTTTCCTTGGGCCCGTTTAATTGGAGGCAGCAGCACGGGCTCGCTCCGCACCGACACCCCCGACAGCAGCACTGCGGAATATTTATATGACAGGGTGTCGTGGCAAACTTCAAAATTAAATTCCCATCCAGGTCTCTAAATATAATTCTGAAATGTCAGAGATGCTGGGAAGAATGCTGGCGCTGGATGAAGTTGCTGTCACGGAGAGGCAATAGTGTGCCAGATTTATACAGGCCTCAATAGGGAGGTGACTTTTCAGCTCCGGTGTTTAAGGAGCCTGAGGTGCTCTGATGGACATAGTTCACCTGGACATATTTCTCCCGGTGGGAGGCACAGGATCCAACAGGAACACATGCTGGAGCCTTGTGTGCCTGATGTGGATGAGGGAGATGGAGCAGGGGCAGCTCCCAGGAGCCTGCAAGTTCCCAAGAGGCACAAACCATTCTGGAGCACCAACCTTTGAAGGTGAGCCCTGTTGGCAAAGTTTCTCCTCCTGGTTTTATTCATTGCTCCTTCTGTCGCCTCATTATCTCTCCCTTCTGCACACTGGTGACTCCCACCACCCCAATTCATTTTTTCCCAGTTGCAGCAGCTCTTGAGTGGTTTATAGAGATGGGGTTGAGCCAGTCCCCCCCCGGCTGCTCCCAAATCGCTGACGAGGCTGATTCCTCTGTTCACACATCAATCTGTGAGCACCAGCAAAGTTCCATCTTGGCTGACTTAATTGTTAGGAGCTGCAACCCCAATGTCTTTGTAAATAAAATAGTTTGATCTCATGGGGCCTGCCTGGAGAGAAGGGAATAAATACATCAATATGTAAATGGATCCGCAAGAGGAGGATGAACTGGGACTTTGCAAATCTGATAAAGCATCTTAGGAGATGTCACTGCAGTTTGTTCATATTCTGATGAAGCAGACAGTGAGGCTGGATCTCAGCCTGGGTTGGGGAGGCAGGGAGGCAGGGAGGGAGGGAGGGAGAGGGAAATGAAGAGGGAGGGAGGGAGAAATACGGCACCAGCACACCGTGACTGCAATTCTTGTATGGATTGATTTGACTCCAGTATATTCTGAGGTTGGTTTAATTGCTCCTTTAGTCCCAGGCTTTGATTTTCCTGTTGTTTGCACGTCTCTGCCACTGAGTCTTTCCTGCATTTCAGGCAGCCTGGCTGGGGCAGTGTCCAGCCTGAGCTGCACTTCTGTGTAACGGAGAGTCAGTGCCTGTTCTAGCCCAGCCCTTGCACAGTCTCTGCAGCAAAGTAGGCACGTGTTAATGTCAGCAAAGGTCAGGCTTTTGCTGGATGGTTGTTTTAGCTGTGTAACAGCATCGGGGGTTATTTTGGAAAACAAAGCCTGAAGCTTTTGGGACACCTTGTTCATGATGGACCTGTGCTGGTGTAATCCTCATAGGAGATGAGAGGGAACTGGGGGGAAGCAGCTGCAAGGAGCACGGGCAGGAGAAGGTGCAGTGGCCAGCGTGCATCCTGGATCCTGCCTGGCTATCCCTTCCCTTTGCTTTCCCGGCAGCTCCGTGGCGCTCCCGGGGCACGGGTGGCGATGCCGAGATTCCGCTGCCCAGGGCAGCTCCCGTGCCCTGTGCCGGGCAGGAGCAGAGCTGTCCCCGCCGGCGTGGGGCCGTTCTCCAGGGTTTTCCATGCCGGGAGAGCAGGAGATCGCTCCCTGCCGCCTCGCTGCCTGCGGCGCTGCTCCGTGTCCGCGGGCGCAGCTCCAGCCCTTGTTTTGCAGCGCGCCACGTGGAATTTTATCACCTTCAACAATGAAATCTGTCACCTTCAAGCTGCCTCATTGTGATCTGGGGACTCGAGCCCGGCCGCTGGAAGTGGCTGTGTCACAGAGCACCGCGTCCCTCCCCAGCGCTCACGCCCACGACCGACTTGAGGGAACTTTAGGGACCACAATTACGCTGTTTTGTCCCCGGGATCAGATCAGATCTTAATTGATCTTTTTTCTTTCTTTCCCTCCCTCTGCCTCCTCCTGTCTCATGTGCGTCTCAGTCGCCGTCTCCTGATGGCTGCTTCCCCTGCTCCAGCTCGGAGAATAAATCCCACCAGGCCCGCAGTACAGGCAGTGCTCAGGAGATCTGGCATGTTAAAGAAGCATAAATACATTTTAAAAGGATGGCACCCTCGTGCTGCATCAGCTATAGAAACACAGGGGTTTGTGTTGGCTCTGGACCTTCTCTGTGGGAAAGTGATTTCACAGTAAAGCCAGGGAGTGCTGCCTCTTCAGCAGACATGGCTTGGATATGTCACAGCTCTTCAAGTGGCCTTTGTGGGAGCCTTTCTGGGGACAGTTTGGTAATAAATTGGCTTTTATTAATCTGCTTTAATTCCCTGCTAAGATTAGAATGCTTGCTACATTTCTCTGGTAGAAGAGAGAAGAGAGAAGCTCCAATGTAGCTGCATTTTTGCTTTAGGGGGGTGAGTAGTTTCTCCTTAAATGCAGTTATGTACATTTACATACACATTTGTATAGACTAATTATAAACTCGCCATCAGTGCTGCAATATCTGTACAGCAAAGGGGTTGTCACTGCTTGGAAACGCCTGCTTTGGAGCAGAAATCAGACCTGTTTTGTGAAATCATTTGGTCACATCTTTGGGGTTTAGATTTTCAATGAATAATCAATACCTGCAACAAAAGATTTAAACAAAAAAAAAAGGTGTTCATTGAAATTTCTCCACAGGAAAAAATCGATCCCATGTATTATTAAATACAAAGAGACTTATGTCTTGAGTTTCATCTCGCCACAGCTTATAATAACCCTTCAGAAGCTTGAAGCAGGGCTTTTTTTCATTAAACAAAATGTTGGGTTTCCCTGAGCAACTCTGCTTCATTACAGGCATGTGTTGGAAGGTGCATGTGCCCAGCAGCTCTGGCCTGGAGGGCTGAGCTCATCCCTGCCCCTTTTCATAAAAAACGGGAATATTTATTTCCAAAGTGGCTGCATAAGGGGTGTCAGCATATGAACAGTGACAGGGAAGCACATTTTCTGGATGGCAGGTTTAAACATCTGCCTCCTGAGCACCTGGGCATGGAAGTGTGGCCATAGAGAGGTCACTGGTGGCTAAAGGTGCAGTGGGTGATGCTGCAGCTCATCCCCTGGTCCCCCGCAGCCCGTCATCCCTGACCTCAGAGAAATCCCCCATCTCTGTGCAGTTGCTGTGCACTTGGACACTTTAGTGTGTCCTAGGGCTGGGAATACAAGGATTTCCAGCACCACGAAGCAGGAGCTGGGGGAATACCCTAATTGCTCTGTCCCTTTACAATTGGATTCTCCAGAGGTGGGTCTCCAAGGCAGCCAGGCAAACTTGGAATAAAGAAATACTTCAATTATATTTTCATTCCCCATGGCCAAATTCCAGTCTCCAAAATGGGATTACCAGGGTGAGATGCAGCTGAGTTTCACCTCTGCCCACCTTCAGCAGCTTCCATTGTATCCCTGTGCCTTGGAGAGCTCTGGGGATGCACCTCCCACCTCTGTGGATGTGTTGGGCTGGTATTGCTGCCTCCAGCCTGTCCTAAGCCAGGGTGTCCAACTGACTGACCCAGCTGCAGAGATTTTATGACAAGCCAGTGCAAACCATTCCTCCAGCACACATAGATTTGTTTTACAGGGCAAAAATTAGCAGCAATGCAAATATCATACTCTCTTTTATTTCCCCTGTCTTTTTTCCCCCTCTTTGCTTCAGGAAAGAGGGAGGAGGCGAGGCAGGATTGACACTTTCTCACTTTCTCCTGCCAAGGGCTTTTCCTAAGATGCCTGTTGGGAACACTCCTGTGTGTTTCTCTTTAGGTGAGAGCTCTTTTGATTTTCTTGATGCCAAAGTCGCACCAAGGTGCCTGGAGAAGGATTTGCTGCTTGCTTATGAAATCCATTCTCCCTCGAGGATCTGCTCTTTCCAGCTTGATAAACTCTTAATTCTTGCTGTCTAACAACACCGAGGGACTGTGTTTTGTGCCTTGATGAGTGTTTGGTGATTGATGTTCATTTGTGCTTGCAGGAGATCAGTAACCTCATTTCAGTTTTGCCAGAGCATCGGGACAAGAGCTCTGTGTCCTTCTCCCTTCTTGGTCAGGTACAAATGAAAGAGAAAGTGAAGAGGCTGTGGCCTCCAGAGCTACCCTGTCACCCTATGGCTCGAGCCCTGGCACTGTTTGTGCCCCACGTTGCCCAGGGGCACGTGGGAAAGGACGTGCTCGGCTGTTTTTGCTGTCATTTTATCTTGGCTTTAGTCTTGGTTCCCTTCTCTGTCTGGGATATTTGGAAGGAGCTGTTGTAACTTGGCATGGGAGTAGGTTGCTTAAATATTACCTCACAGAGTCGATGTAAATTTAGAGTAGATAAGACTTGGACCCCAAATACCTTTTTTAACCCTTTACTGTCTTTTCCAAGTGCATTCCCTTTGCTCTTTCTGAGCTCTTTCCAGCAGTTTTGAGAGGAACACGACTCCTGTTCTATCACTTGTCTGTGATACCCAAACAGTTTCTATGTGGCCAGCAGAGAGATCTTTCACTTGCCCCTGCACGTGCACACACACAGGTACATCCTCTGGGGAAGGGTTTGTCAGCACAAGAAATTCCAGAGGAAAAATGCCCATAATGATGAATTCACAGAAAATATGCAATCCTATGCCCAGATAACCAGATAATATTATCCACCAAACTGTGACACTGTTCTCAGAGAGTAAATGTAATTTCCCTTTAAAAATCCATTTTCTTTCCTTAGAAGAAAGGACATCTGTAGGAACTGGAGCATCTGTACTGAAAGGGAGAAGGTGAAGGAGCCTGTGAGCATTCCCTTCCTCCTCTGGTCTTACGCAGATTCTAAACACAGGTCTGTTGTTTCTTATATATATTTATTTTTCCTCTCTGCTTTTTTGCTTTGAAGTATCTGCCTGTATTCCCAATGAAGAACAGCTGAGAGATCAGGAAAATGGCTTAAGAATTCAGTGGGCTGTGAGCTATTTGGATTGGAAACAGTGTCTGGGAGAGAGCTCTTCACACTGCCTTGCTAAACAATCTCCTCCTGTCACCATCGGCGGTGTCTGTCCTTTGTTTGTCACCTTCCCTCTGACTCTCCAGAGCCTTCAAGGGAACGAAGGAGGCTCCTTTTCTTTTTTTTTCTTTGTTAAATTCCCCCAAGCCCTGGTTTAAAAACGCACAGCACAGCCCTTATGGCCCATCTGCCGCTGTTTCAGGTTTGCTCCATGGCTTTGTTCACCATTTCCCCTGGATCCTTGGGAGCCATAAGCAGGACCCAAGTGCCACCCTGAGCTGCAGCTCCCCCTCTGCTCCTGCCAAAGAGGAGCTGCCCACAGAACACTCAGGCACAGATTCTGGAGTGTCTCTAAAGCCGTTTTTGTTCAGGAATTCCTGATGTTGTTGTTCCTGCTGACCTCTGTGGGCTGTATCTTTTCCAAATGTTTCTGACGTTTCTCACAGGGTAATCTGTGAATGTCACAGACAAGAATTCTGCTGACTTCAGTTTGGCTTCTGTTCCCCATTGGATAGGCTCCTCTCGTTATGGGGGAATGCCTCCAGCCAAAGAGAGAGGAAAAAGCCCCCAGCCCCTGAGCTAAGTGAAAGCAGGCCCGAAGGAAAGCTCGTTCCAGCCGCAGTGCCTCTCGCTGGCTGGCTTCTGTTCCGTGCTTGGGGATGTGCCAGACTCCAGTGCCTCTGTGCTTTTGATTCCTGTTTATCCCCGGCAACATGATTGTCTATAATTACATATAATCTCCTCCTTGTTTACTCTTCTTCCTCCAGGTCTGAACGCAAGCTCGATGGCAACTCTCTGCTCCGTCTGCCAGGGCTCCCGCTCCAACCGCTCCTCTCCATCCTCCACCTTCTTTTTCCAAAGTAACAAAGCCATTGGATTTCCTCCCACCCCTTCCCTGCGCCTCCCCTCCCCCTCGCTGGCACCGGGGTTATTTATACAGAATGTGGAAACAATTTGCAGGAAAGTGAACAATGTAAATGGGACCGAGGGAAGGGAGGCAAGTTAGTTGTGCACAACTGTGAGAGCCCCAGCAGTGCAACGCTGCTTTTTGGGGAGCACAGGGAGCAGACTGTTTCCCTTTCTTCCTTCTCCCCTCTCTCCCCATCTCCCTGAGCTCTTTCCATCCTGCTGGAGTCAGGGCCAAACCAGAGCAACCAGATCTGAGTGCATTTTGGAGGACGTTCAGGTTGGATCCCGCCCTGCAGCTCCGTGAGGCGGTCTCTGTGTACTTAATCCCCTCGGAGGTTCTGCTCTGGGATCGTTCCTGCTCCTGGATTAGCATTAATGAAGAGCATGTGTGCTGCAGAGGTCCTGCTCCAGGCCCGGAGCTGCAGCACTGCCTGGTGTTAGACACAGCTCTTCCCAGGAGCAGTTCGGCTCCAAGAGGACATTTCTGCGAGTGAACGAGGCAGGAACTTTTTGCAGCCTAATTTCAATCTTTCTGCCCTCACCTGCTGAGCATGGCATTTCCAGGGCATCCCAGCACCTTGCTGATTCCATTGGGAGTGTGTCTGTAAATCCAGCTGTTTCCCTGAGTGCTCTGGGATGAGGAAGCTGAACCAGCACTCACTCAGCACCTCTGAGCAGTTCTGGGCTCTTCAGACCTTGCTCTGCACGGTGAAGTCCTCAAAGAGAGATGATCCAAACACACATCCTTTGGGAAAGGGCCATAGGTGTTGCAGAGAGAAGGGAATGTTATCCTGGATTCCAGGTCGGAGCAGAGCAGCTGCCCTGGCCACAGTGGGGGCCTCCTGCCCTCCCTGGAGCCTCCTGCCCTCCCTGGAGCCTCCTTCCCCATCAGCCTTGGCAGGATCTGTGCATTGTGCTGAGCTGGTAGGGCAGGGCCAGGAAGCTGCCAAGTGGGACAGTGTGTTCTTCCCTAAACCAGGCAGATTCCTGGCTGAGAACTGGTGCAGCTGATCCACTGTGATCCAGTGGCACAGAGGGACAGTCAGAAGGAATCTCTGGTGGGCTTTTCCTTCCTGAGAATCCATCCTCTCTACTTTCCAGTTCCTCCTGCTCTTTCTCCATCGTTGTCTGCACACAGTGTGAACTTCCCGTGGATGTTGGTTCTGTCACCTGCCATGTCTGCTCTCCCACATGGAATGGCAGGTGTGCCTGGACAGGCTGGGCCTTCCTAAGCTCAGTGCACAGCAGATTCTGTTCCAAATGCTGCTTCCTTTATCCAGTTCTTGGCTGACTTCACAACTCCAGGAGTAAAGCCCAGGGAGGGCTGGAGCAAAGACACTTTGCCCACCAATATTTTCTGGTCAGAGCAGTTCAGCTCTTTGGGTTCTCCTGATTCCCACTGACTCTGAGGAGGGTCCAGGAGAACAATTTCTGTTTTCCCTCCCAATCCAGGCATCAGCATGGACTGGGAGGCTGAAACTGGGAACAGACAGAACCCAGACCCAGCAGTGGGGCCCAGTGGAGCTGGGTGGTCACCGATTCTCACTGCAGCCTCGGCGTGTCCAGGAGCACAGTGTGAGCCACAGCCTGGCTGCTTCCCATCCCTGCTCCTGGCAGGAGCCTGCTGGTGTCTGAGCACCTGCCCAGGCTTGTTCCACACTGTGCTTCCCTGCTGGCAAAGGGAAGGATAGGAGAGAGCTCCAATCTGTCAGCCTCTGGAGAGAGGCTCGTGCAGGAGGGCAGGAGGGCAGCAGCTCTGCTGCTCAGAGGAGGCTCTGGGCACCCCACTGAAGGCCTTAGAGCAGACACAGACATTTCCAGTCTCTCTCTGACTCCCGAGGGTCTCCCCTTACTCCTGGAGAGATGCAGCTTTGAGTTACCCTGCATGGAGAGCTCTCAACTCACTTTCAACAGGTTCAGGCAAAGTGGAGGCTTGAAGCTCTTATAGAGACTAAACTGCAGAGACCAGAGGGATGAGGGTAATTTCAGAAAAACAGCCATTGGAACACTTGTGCTTTTTCCCTTATGGTTCTAAATGTTCAAATTCTCTACAAAAATATGAGACAAACTCTCCTTGGAATGACTGTGCTGCTGAAAACATTTGGAATTTCCTCTTTCATCTGGTTCTTTCTATTTTTTAAGATCATTTTGAGGGCTCTTTAGATGAGAACAGATTTGTATTCCTCTCTCTCTGCTGCTCACTTCCCACCTGAAATCCTCGGCTGCTCTTTGCAGTTCCCAACACAATGGCGAGTGAAATCCTGAATGGAGCATTCAAACTTGAGGTGAGGAAAAGCAACAGCAGCAGATGGGCTTGTAAACAGCAGAGACCTGGCTCGGGCACAGAGGTCCTGGCAGAGTGGGAAGGAGCAGGAGGGTTGGTAAACACGGAGCAATTTCCATTTTCTGGGCTGAAATGTGGGGATCTGGGGAAGGGAGGGCAATGTAGGAACAGCAGCTCTCCCATTCTGGCACAGTCAGCTCTTCCCAGAAAAGCTATTCCTGTCAGAACTTGCAGCAAATGGGAGAAGATGGGAAACTGGGGGATGTTTTCCAGCATCAGGGAATTTGTGGGTTATGAAAACAAGATTTCTAGCAGCCCTTTTGCACAGTCTCGGTTTCTAAAGAGGTATCCTGCTGTTTTCCTGCCATTCTTCCCTTCCCTTGAATTCCTTCTGAAACTCAGCAGAGTTGGGAGTAACTTCACTGATACAAAATTCCCAAAAGTTACCTGAAAGTTTGCAGCTGGACAGAGGAAAAAGAAACCCAGAGCAGAGTCCCCCCATGGGTGGAAGAAAAAAGCAGAATAAGGAGGCTCAGTTCCATAGTTTACTGAGCCCAGAGGGATTTCACAAACCACATGGCATCAAGTGTCAAAGAAATGAGGGATGAAAACCAACGTGGAGCAACGGAGCAGCCCAAAACTCCCACAGCCCAGCGAGGCTCCAGAAATGTTGGAGAGGCTTAAACAGCCCCTTAATGGGAACGTGCTGGCCAAGAGCAGCCCCTCCACCTTGTTCTGTCAGGAGAAAGTCCTGACTCTTGTCATGGGTGTTCTTTCCTTGGACAGGGAGACTCTGCACGTCCTGTGGAGTCCAGGAGTCACGGAAAGCAGACTGATGAAAGATGATTCCAAGCTGGGATTTTGGAGAGGTTTGTTCTTGATCTAGGATTGATCTGTTGTTTCTATTTTTCTTGGGAATTGGGAGGGGACAGGCTACTAAGTCTCTGAGCCTTAATGTAAAATGATTAGAATCTGGAACAGATTCCAAAACAGACATTTAGGGACTACTAAATGTACAAAGCAGCTTGGATATCTATCACCAGAGTTCATCCAGTCCTGGAAAAAAACGTCTGAAATGGGCAGTGCTTTAACAAAGTACAGATGTTTGGGGACTCAACATACAAGGAAAAATTATGAGGAGGAAGAGATAACACTTTCTCCATTTCTTAGAGAGAGAGAAAATGCCAGAAAGTTATTAATTTTATTCCCAGGACTCTGATAGCCAGACAGGGATCCAAGGTTAAGGTCATCCCCATGACCTGACACTTGCAGAACAAGTGGGATCCCTGCATCCTGGCACGAGGAGTTCTAGGGAGATTTGTAATCCCCAGTAATAACCTTGGAGGTTAATTGGTGTCTGGAAAAGAGTTTATTTGGTAGGTGGACTAGAGGGGCTTTAATTATGTGTTTAAATCAGTGTTGCTTCAAGCATTCATTTTGCCTGGGAAAGGAGGGTGTAATGTCAGGAGTGACATTTTCACACTGCTTAGACTGGGAGACAACCAGGGGGACTGGAGAGAGCCCATGGACTGAGTAAAATCATCTCTTCATTGTTTTGGGCCAAAATTCCCTGGACTTCGTGTAAGGCTCAGTTTTCTGAGAATGGCACTCAGCAGTTTTTGGACAGTCAGCCTGTCAGAAGGAATCCCTCTGAAATACACACTGGATTTCTTTTTTTTGGCCTTATTTCTCTTTCCTGCTTTGTGTCATATTCTCCTCACGGCTTTCCAGAGCAGAGTTACTCTTCCACTTGTTCCCTTTTGCCTCCTGCTGAGTCAATTCCTTTCTTTTCCAACATTATTTGTACTGTAGTCACTCCCAGAATCTGGGAAATCATCCTCAGAAGTCTCCCTATCTCCTGAGCTTACTGCCAACTCTCCCACTAAAGCTTTGAATTCTTTGTTATAAAGAAGAATAAAAGGCCAGCAAAGTGCACCTCGACACCCATTCAGGTGCCATTACCCCGTAATTCTTTAAAAACTCCGTGTGCATTTATAGTCACTGGGAAGTGCTGGAGTGGGAAGCCTCTGGACTAAATTGGTGTTAGCACATGAAAGAGAGGCAGTCCTGCAGGGGCAGCGGGCTCTGGGCTGCTCTGCTCACCGGCTGGCTCGGTGGGCTCGGGGCAGCCATTCCTGCCTGTGCCCCTGCTGGCAGTGCCCACTCCAGCTGTGCCCTTTGGGGGAGGAGCTCCTGGGGACACAGCCCTGGAGCTGAGGCAGGGAAGGCAAACAGGGATGAGAGGAATGCCCAGACAGCAGGGCAAGGTGCCCAGACATGCTGCCCTGCGAGCACGGGAGCCCCGGGTGTTGCTGTCTCTGTTCCCAGGCCTTGGCTTCTCTCTGCCGGCCAGCAAAGCGTGCACCACTTCCAAATACAGCGGTGGGGTGAACTGGCAGCTTCCCAGCTCCACTGGGGAACGGGGGGATGTCACGAAACTCACTTTGCAAACTCAAGAAGAGCTTGATCAGAGCCTCCATCCAGCCTGGAGCTGTGCCACCTCCCTGCAGGTGAAAACCTCCTTGCAGTTCTGAGCCATCTCATCCCACTCCACCCACGCTCCAGCCTGCTCCAATTTGCCAGCAGAGAAACCCATTTTCTCCCCTCCTCCCTTGTCTGAGGAGCTGCAGACACATCCCTTGGCTTTCCCTCTTCTCCGCGGGCTTTTCCAGGGCCCTTTCCTCCCGTTGTTTGTTCGTTCCCTGTACTCCATCCCATCTTTTGCCTCCCTCCCTGGTTTGATACAGCATCTCGCTGCTCCTGCCTCACACTCTGAGCAGGGGTATTGGATGGATTCCCCATAGAGTATAAATTGAATGGAGAGAAGTGGCTGGTTTCCCAGCAATAATTTATCTGATTAAAAAAATCCTCCCCGACCTCCCCCTCCTCTGATAGTCCTACACCCCCTCCAAAAAGCACCATTGGCACCAGGGCTGGTGTTTGAACTCTGTTATTCAAATTGCTGGAAGGGGGATTTAGATGGGAAAATAACTGGCAAAGGATGGTTCTCGGGGGGTTTTCCCCAGAGTGTCGGTGCTGAAATTTGGAACCTGGGTTGTTAAGTGGAGAAGGCAGAGAGTAAATAATTCTGAGTCAAGTACCTGGGTGATTTGTACCTTTGTCCCCAAACGCCCTGCCCGGATGCACACGTGCTGTGTTTGCCCACCACACACACTGCATGGAGGAGCCCAGCTCTGGAGCACAGCAAGCTGCTCCTGCTGTTCCCTCTCTCCTCTCTTTTCTTCTCTTACCTCAGGGCTGGCTCCAAATAAAAGAAGGAAACTGCCTCACAAAATGCATGTCACCTTGTTTGTTACTTGCACGGGCTTCATTCCTTCCAAACCATTTTCTTCTCCAACATTCCCGTTGTAATTGCAGGATGGAAAAGTCACCCCAAGGGGCAGTGGGTTTGACTGGTGCCTGTTCCTGTGTGGGTGACAGGCAGGTATTTGCAGGTATTTACAGCAGGGGCTCCCTGGTGCTGCCAAGGGCTGGCACGGAGTGTGTGCAGACCATGGCAGGGCCTGGCGTGGTCCCAGCTCCCCTGGACATTGCTCTGCTCACAGCGGCTCTCTGGCCACTGCAGGGAATGGGGACGGGCCCAGCTGCAGCTTCTCAGCCTCGGAGCACCCTCAGGCCAGTGGCCAGGGCTCAGGTTTCCTGGTTTTGACGGGAGGGCTGCTCAGATGAAACCTCTCTCGGCTCCTTCTGGAGGATTTACACTGCCACAAGTCCTCATTTTTTCCAGATGTTTTACCTAATAAATCAAGGAGTCTCATCAGAGGATTGGGATCCAAAAGCTGTTACCATGACTTCAAAGGCACAGGCTGGAGTGGAAAGAAGCAGTGTAGACATTTTATACCACTGTATGCACTGATCATGAAAACACACTCTGCTCCCAGGATTTTTTTTCCTGTGGATACCAGAACTCCAACCATGATTAAATAAAATGGTGCTGTGCTCCTTCAGCCAACCTTTGCTGAAAAGAATGGAGCTGCAGGAGCCTCGGGCTGCAGGGCTGGCAGGAAACAGGATGGGGCTGGTCCTGAGAGGGGCTGAGCTCTGCCAGCCCCCATCCGAAATCCAGGACCATTAACTCAGGGCTGAACTCACTCCATCTTCTCACATCAATATTCAACTGCATATTTTCTCCTAGTGCTGGTTTAAGCAATTCCCACATAAAGGAATCAGATGTTCATCTTCTTCAGATGTTGGGAGAGAAAAAGATAAAAAGAGTTCCATGGCTGTAAAATATGATTGTGACTATTCAGACCAGTTTGTTCCTTGATCAAGAATGTAACTTTTTTTTTTCATGTAGAGAAGGCTTTCTTTTTACAGTGTCTACATGGTGTCATTTTCTTTCGCTGTTCCATTTCTAAAGATAACTGTGTTTGGAGAAGCTGTTACGTGTTTCTATCACTCCATAACACAAGGTGCTGCAGGAGAACAGAATGAAGAAAAGCAGCTGAAGAAAGGAAAGCTGATCCTGTGGTGGGTGAGCAGCAGGCCCACAGGGTTGGTTTTGGTTCCCCACTTTCCCAGAGCACTGGTCTGGCATCAGAAGTGCCTGAGCTCCTCATCCTCTACCTCGACTTCCCTTGGATCCTGTTGGATTTGGAATCACTGAATGGTTTGGGTTGGAAGAGACCTTAAAGCTCATCCAGTTCCACCCCTTGCCATGGTCAGGGAGCCTTCCACTATCCCAGGTTGCTCCAAGCCCCGTCCAACCTGGCCTTGGACACTTTATCTCCCCTCCCACTCGGTGCTGCAGGGCTGAGGGGATGGTGGCAGGCAGGAACAGGCTGCTGGGGCAGGGGGCACAGGGTGCCCTGGTTCTGGGGAGCCCCTTCAGCATGGACTGAGGTGCCCAGGTCCAGTGTTTGGTTTCAGGAGAGTTTTTGGGCTTCCTCCTTCACAGGACTGCCCTGAAGCACAGCCATGGAGAGGGGAGGCTCTCACAACCTCCTGGGGGTACCTGCAGCAGATGATGTGAGCAGAGATTTTGGCTTGTGCTGCCTCAGGATTCTGGGATGAAAATAAGTTGTCACTTAACAACACTGGGAACTGTAGCACTTGGAGTTCTGGGAAAATCCTGTGCACCCCCAGTAGGCACTGTAGTTATTTAAAACACATTTAGGACATGACTTCACTCCAGGAGACTGTATTTTGTGTTTTATGTGTCCCAGGCAGTGGGGAGCAAGAGGGCATTTGGTTCTGCAAGATGTATAACCAGACCTGAAAACCTCACCGTGGCTGCACAAGGCTGGAAGTTTAGGAAGAGGGGATGTCCCACTGCAGCCAGGTAGGGAAGGGAGTGCCAGGTATAGAACTCCTGTGTTCTAATGGTATGTTCAGACTGAAAAACAGCCTCATCTAAATATTAATATTCAAATAACAGTCACCACAAATCCATTTGTTCCTGCCACAGACTTCAGAAAAATTGCTGCTTGTCTTTCCTCCCCCACGAGGCTGAATCCCAGCACCCCAGATTGTCGTGACTGCCTGGGATTGGTGACATCTCCAGTGAAATGTGTTGGAGCATCAAAACAGAGTGGGAGAAACACAGCCTGGCTCCGGGAGCCAGAAATAGGTACTATCACTTCTGAGCTGAAGCCTCCCTTCTCCTTCCCCACCCAGCCCTGCCTCTCTGGCACGTGCAGCACATAATTGTGGTGTTCCCATCGGAGGAAAGGAAAACCACGTTCCTAAAGCAAGCAGGGCATTAAGTGATGGCCGTGCTTTGGAGGCAGAGAATGTTAGGACATGTATCCTAAATTAGGGAACATCACTGGTGATGGTTTGCAGATTTTCTGCAGGGAATGGGTGTAGAAAGGAGCACAGCTCATCTCCTGCAGTGCCATGTGGAAAAGCATCAGAGGTACACCATAAAATGGGGAGCTTGAATTCCCTTCACTGGACAGTTGCTCAAATCCTTGTAATTGAATGAGTGATGAATATAGCACGCTGGATTTCTCCCTGGGTCCTTTCTCTCCTTAATTCTGTGAGTGTGAATCTCAGTCATGCTTTCACAGTTTTTTTTTTTTTAAGTCTGCTCACTGGAGTATTTGTCCCCTTCTGCCAAACCCCAAAAGCTCAATTTAATTTAAAAAAAGGGATCATTTGGGAAGGATCAATTATCGATTCACAAAGATAATGCTCCTTGAAGATGTTTGCTCCTTTGGCAGTGACTGATTCAAAGGGGTTCCATTTCAGGATGTCTGTTCTGCTGCTCCCAAGGCCTGCACAGAGGAGGAGGGATTGTGTGATGCCATATAAATCAGGGGCTGTTACAGGGATGTCAAACACAACTGCACCACGGGATGCTAATGGTGAGCAGGTGAGGAGTCAGAGCAAGTCAGAACCGATGAAGAAAAGCCACAAAACTCCTGTGTCTGGTTCTTGATGCTTCCCAAAAGTGCAGTGTCTGCACGCTGCTCCGCTGTCCTGGGAAAAGCGCAGGCTGTTCCTCTGATCCATATCACATTTTCAAAGTGCTCCACTAATTGGATGAGTAGGTTTGGTGGGAACATCTTTAGTTCTCAATTCTCCCATCAGGAAATATCTAAATGAAATGATGTGAGCACACCTCTAGCCCAGGCTACTTTCCCACGTCCATCCACTGGATTTGTGCTCACCTGAGGCAGTGGTGACCAGGCCACTGGACACACAGCAAGAGACCTGTTGGATTAAACTTCCACTGGAGTGGAGGAAGAAAACTCACAATTTTTGTGCATGTAAATATGAGTTTCCTCCTTTTCCAGCAGCAGTTAAATCCCAAAGCTCTGACTCCAGTGAGTTCCTGAGTGTAGGAGTAAGAAGTGATTTGGGGTCTTGGTGTGCAGCTTTTGGAGAAGGGGCCAGTGCTGGTGCTTTCCCCCTTTCTCAATCCCATGAGGATTCCAGGTTTCCAGAGGTTCCAGCTGGCTCTTTCCAGCCCCTGCTCATCTCTCAGACTCAAAGCCTTGAGGTTTGTGGGCACAGAGCACAGGAAGATGTCAAAGGGAGCACACAATGATTGTGTGATCCTCACAGCTTCCCAAACATCTGTTAGCCTAGAAGAGAAGCTGAGCTCAGACCAAAATGAAGCTTTAGAGTTTTAAAACAGGCCACGAGACTCCCTTAGTGGAGAAAGAATTCAGGCTGTGGAAGGTTTCAGGGAATGGTGGAAGGTTTCAGGGAATGGTGGAAGGTTTCAGGGAATGGCTGTAGGTTGTGAGCCAGGATAGTGGATGACCACGAGTCCGTTGGACAGGCTGTGCCTGTGCATGTCCCTGCAAGCACATTCCACCGTGGTTTCTGTACCAGTTTTTGTTATTTCTCAATATTCCCACTAATATTTCATGCATTTATCTTGGTTGTGGGTAATTTCAGCAGTGAAAGTGCTGATTCTGAAGTCCTTTTGTGACATTGGATTGGGACAACCCAACAGTTTTATGCAGGCCTCCAAAAAATGTCCTGCCCACTGGTCTCCGATCCCAAGAACATTCCTGTTTTCTCTGCATATCCTTATGCACAGCACTGATAGGAAGACTCCATTTGTGTAGAGGAATAACCCAACAATTACAAATATTTTTTATTTTCCAGGACTTCGGGGTCACTAGAATGATGGGACAGGAAAGACTGAGGTGCAGCTGGATAACTCCAGATCCCAGCCAGTGGGGTTTGTGTCTCCCTTCCAAATCAGGCCATGCAGAACCTGCTCCTCTTCCTCAGTCAAGGGAAGGGAATGTGTTGAGGAAGTGGGAGCTGGGAGAAAGGACAATGTTGGCTGGATCTCATGTTGTCCTCTGGAAGGTTTTAATGATCTTTAGCTTCCATATAGAAAGGCTCCTTCTGGAGCCAGGAGAGCTCCTCACTTGAGGAGTGACATCAAGGTCAGCTGCAGCCCTCGAGATTTACCTTTCTTAAGCATCTCACATCTCTCTGGACCCCAGGGGTAGATGGGATATTGGGAAGAAATTCCTGGCTGTGAGGGTGGTGAGGCCCTGGCACAGGGTGCCCAGAGCAGCTGTGGCTGTCCCTGGATCCCTGGAAGTGTCCAAGGCCAGGCTGGATGGGGCTTGGAGCAGCATGGGAGAGTGGAAGGTGTCCCTGCCCACAGCAGGGGGTGGAATGCAGTGAACTTTAATGTCCCTTCCAACCCAAACTATTCTGGGATTCTATGAATCCTCTCAGTGCCCTCAGCCTGACCCTGTTATTTGATAATAACTCTCCTCTTTCACTTTACTTTAATTAAAAAATAAAGATTTTTTGTGCTGTGCCTTCCACCTTGGCTCTTGAAGAGGGATCACTGTTTAGTAGTGACACTGGGAAACACCATGGCAGTATTGCTGCTCTCCACTGGAAAAACAAGGGACGTCTAAGGCTGCATCCAAGCAGAGACTGAAGTGAAATGTACACGAAATTTAGGCACCTTCATCCAAAATCATGATCCTGGAAAACCTGCTCTTGGCTTTCCCTGCTGCAGGAGCTGCATATGCAAGGCAGACAACCCTCAGTGTTTAACTTCCTCCTCTGCCATCTCAAGGCACTTGAAGGGATGTCTTCCCAGACACACCTTTCCTGTTGATGAGACTGACTGATATTTCTCCCTAAAATACTTGGATCAAAATGGCCTCAGTCTGGTGGCAGAGGGCAGGAGCTGTTTCTGCTGGGCTGGCCATGTGTCCCATGGTTGGAGCAGTCAGTTCCCAAAGCAAGCCCATGTCCCTTTACCTGTTCTTGAAAAGGCCAAATGACCCCAGGTACGCTGTCCAGGAAGTATCCATCCTTGTCCATGTTCAAGGCCAGCCTTGGAACTCCCCCTAAATCTCCTTTGAGTGCCCTTGTGCTGCACCTCTTGGGAACAAGGAGGATTTCCATGACTTTCCAACATCTCCTGCCCAGGGTGTTAACTCTGAGTGACATCATCACCTCGCTGCAGTTCGGGGCACCAGAGGGTCCCAAAGCACACCTGCAAACGGGGCAGATGGCATCAAATGAGCAATTTGGAGTTACAGTCTCAGTTATGAGGGAATTCATGTCCTGGCAGCCAGAGCAGTAAAGTCAGAGTTATCACTTCAGGGTGCTTGAAGCGGAATGGGGAGAGCAAAACTACACCCAGCTAAGTCTGTAAGTCAAAACTAAATTATCTCTAATTGCAGCCAGGTGAAACACTCGAGTGGACAGTGTGCAAGTGCTTGACAAAAAGTGGAAAGCAAAAGCTTTTTGTACAAGCATTAATCTTGATGCCTCACTGGGGTCAGCTGGGAGTGCAAGGAGAGAATTCAGCTCAGTCAGCACCGGGCTGTAAAGATCTATGTCTGGCTTTGCATTTCATTCTGTTTATCTGGGCTATTAATTAGCTCCTTTCAGTTTCCCTGGGAAGATCTGTGTGTTAGGGCTCCTGAACACTCATAAAGATCCGTCATTGATTGCTTGGGCAGCTAAATTGGGTCGACACTTCACTACTCAGAGGTGTCTTAACTTTGCATCCTTTTCTGCTGGGGCAGGAATACCAGAGATGACTTCAATCTTCTTGGAACCTGCTTGTACACATTGCTTTCCTAATTTCATGCCTAGGTATGGCATTTCCATTACAAAGGAGTTGTGTTGCTGAGCTCTGCAGGTCTGGGTCTCTCAATAGCTGATCAGAGCTTCTGGTCATGTGCTTGTGCTCTTTTCCCTCAAAACAAAACATCCTCTCCACAGATCCTGGGCTATCAAAGCTCCCGAAGCAGTTCAAGTGCCAAACACAACCCCAATGGCAGCCTGAGAAATGATGTGTCCCAGTGGGGCTGTTGAATATGCACAAACGTATGGTCTGTTTTCCAACGTGCCTGTCAGAGCCCTGCTGCTGCCTCCAGCAGAGAAAAATATTTGTCATAGGCCATTTCCCCCCAAACTTTACTGCTTGCAGGAAATAGAAAATATTCTTTTCTGACGTATTTATTTGTATTTGACTGTAGTCACAATGGGTTGCATTTTTCCCCCTTCTCTGGTGACCCACCAGGGTCCACTGCTGTCAGTTCTGTCATTGTCTCTCACGGATCTGTAAGCCTTTTCACCCTTTCCTCTGGTTTCAGCTGGACTCTAGGTAAAAATTCCATATAGATTAGCTTTAAGGTGTGTGTGCTCCTTTCAGATTTACTGAGCGCCCTGTCCAGGTTTCCCTGTGTTTTAAAATCCCCATTCTCTTGTTGAGGTACCTGGGGAAGGTGTTCTGATGTGAACGAGGCTTTCCAACACAACTGTAAATGCTGCTAATTTTTCACACCATCTCTTTTGCTGTCTGTGTTTCCATACATTGAACAAGGGATCCCTTTGGTCAGAGGGAAAATCCCTACTGTGGGAGATGACTCAGAGCAGTGTCACTGCTCAATCCCCAAAGTCTGCATGTAGCTTTTGGTTGGGGTTAATTAAGTTCCTAGAAGTTCATAAGTTGGTGTACAATTTGAATATCTGCTTATCTTTGTGGTTTGGACCCTCCTGCTGCAGTGTCACCCCACCCACCCCGGGTCCAGGAACTCCAAACAGGGATTTTGTCCATGTTCCAGGCTCTGTGGGCATTCTCACATTCTTGATCACAGAATCCCAGAAATGTTTAGGTTAGAAGGGACCTTAAAGACCACCTTGTCCCACCTCCTGCCATGTGTGGGAACACCTTCCACCAGCTGTCCAACCTGGCCTTGGACACTTCCAGGGATGGGGCAGCCACAGATGCTCTGTGCAACCCATGCCAGGGCCTCAGCACCAAACACAGCCAACAATTCCTGCCCAATATCCCATCTAAACCTGCCCTTCTTCTGGTGTCAATTTTAGGTGAAGTGCAAGATAGACCTTAGTCACTTCTAACAGGGCAGGCATCATTCACTTGTCTCGACAGAATTATTGAAACCTTTCATGTGTCAGAGCCTCCTGTAGCCAGGAACAAGACCAGGTTCTTCCTGTTCCTGGTGTGGAAACTGTTCACAGTGAAGTACCTGCTCTTGTGTCTGAGTTCCCACTGCTCCCTTCCCACAGCAGGAGCCTGAGCACAGCAGGTCTTCTTTGGGAGCCTTCTGGAGGCACCACACCCCAGATTGCATTTGCCTGAAACTGGATGCAGAATTAAAAAAAAAAAAAAAAAAAGAGAGAGAGAGTAAGAGAACAGGAGTGGCTTTGAGGTTTTTTTTTCCTGATGTCTTTCACTGGTACCTTTTTACAGCTTTCTTTTTAAACTGAGCATAATTCATTAACTCTGATCTTTACAAACAAACCACACGCTCACAGTCATAGTAGCTGTAATCATGAAAACAAGTGTCAGTCATACTATTCCTTGTACTGCCTTCTCCAAAAGCAGTGGTTCCCAGAATGTCGTGGCAGTCTCAGGCGTGGTGGATACTGTGATGGCACCCCAGAAGGAGCAGCTGAGTGCTACTGATTGCTAGAGGTCAGCAGGAAATGCTGGGCTCCCATCTGAAAACACAAACCCAACAGATCACGGACTGAGCGGCAGCATGAAAGGGGTCAGAGGCAGATTGCAGCCCTTTGGGACTGGGAAAACAGATTTGTGAGAAAGCTTTTCTCCTTCTGTCAAATCTCTGTTATTTGTTACCTGCCTCCGAGGGCTCACAGCTGAAAAATATCATTGCTTTGCTTCATGGAATCTAAATGTCCACATGATATAGACATAAACCTCCATTTCTTCTCAGCCCTCACCAAAGGTTTTTGGTCACAGAAGGAGAGTCTTTTTGAGAAATTGATTTTTGTTGAATACCTACACTTCTGTGCTTTCAGAAATGAAGGACACTTCTGATAACAACTTCTGATAGCCTGAACATCTTTCTCTACCAATTCTCCACTTTCAGCAATGTAAGTTTGTTCCAAGCATCTGAATTCTCTCCAGTTTTTGGCAGTGATGCTTTTTAGCTGAATTCCTCTGGGAATGTGAAGAAATGCTGCTTGTGCACAAAATGTCCATTGCCTGTATAGAATAAGAGCATTTTCCTCCCAGATTCCCCTGCCAGCATGTGCCTTCCACTATGGGAGGAGAAGGAAATGCATTTCAACTTTTGGTCCTTCTAAGAGCATCCCTTAAAAAATGTGTATTAGTACAGAGGGAAGCAGGTGGAGCAACAGCCTGGGCAACATTTACAGTGTGGTGGTTTCTGGTCACAAGGATCAGCACCTTCACCTCTTCTTGGGGCAGTCGTGTTCAAACCCCACTGATCCCCGTTGGAGTCAAGTCCCCACCTTTGGTTTCCTGCTCCCTCTGGCCCGTTCAGTGTCTCTGAAGACCTTTGTGTCTCACTTGGACACAGTCACGTTCTGACGTCTCTGAGACCCATTTCATATTTCCCAGAATCAATAATTTCCGATGCAGCTGCAGGAATACCGGGCAGTCGATCAGTTCCGTCAGGTTCCCTTAGGAGGAAAAGTGGAGCAGTGTAAGGATGACATTTCTTAGGGAACTGCTGCCCAGGCACATTTGTTGTTTCAAGTCATCTGACTTTGGGGCTCAGAGAGGGGCTGCAGCCTGTAGCACTCATGTAATTTCATTTTAAAGCTGCCACTCAGGTGCTGAGGGAATGACAGCAGTGGTAGAAGCCCTGTGTGACAGCAGACCCAGCAATCCTGATGTGCAAAGTGCTCAGACCTGTCAGGGAGATCCGAGGGCTCCTGGCTCCATCACCCATGTTCCACATCCCATCGGAGCCCCTGGTTTGTGCTCCTGGCTTTGATCACCAGGCCCCTGGGATGAGCATGGGAAGCTGGGAGAACAGTGGTGTTTCTGCAGCAGTGTTGCCCTGAAGGGATGTTTAAACAACAACTAAAAAAAGTTAAATGAATGTCTGTGAGAAGTGTCAGATTGGAGCTTGAGGAGTCAGACTCTTCACCTGTCTGAAGGCTGCCCACATTTTCCCTGGCAGAGCTCTCAGTGCAGCACCATTCCTTGGCACAAAGTGTGTTCTTTGTTTTTTAAACTGTCCTTGTGTCCCCATATTGCTCAGTCCTGCAGCTGAGAAAGAGTCAGTCGGTGCTGATGGGGTAAGAGGTCGCACTGGTAACACTAGGAAGGAATGTTGGCTAATTTACCCTGGTTTTAGAGAAGCTGAAGAATTTCAAGAGGTTAGAATGACTTAAAAGTAAAATTTATGCAGAACGAGTCAAGGTGTAACTGCTTATAAACCAGGAACTGCTGGGAACAGAAGCTTGTTTCTCTCCTTAGCAAATCAGGGCTGTACCCCTGCTATTGCTGTCTGGGAAGAGACTTCCATGTTCTCCTCTGACAGCTGCATCACCAAGGTCTTGTCCAGACTTTTGCAGCGTTCCCAGGTGCTGCAGCACAACCTTCCTGGCAAGAAGGTGATTTAGGATGCACCATGATCTTCAAACTTCCAGATCCTGTGGCAAAAGCAATCCCTCAGGGCTCCAGGCATCCTTCTGTGAGCTTGGGGAATGAAAGCACTTTGTAAATCAGGTCTTGTTCTGAAAACTTTAATTTTACAACTGTTCGAGCTTGTCCCTTTGTCAGACAACATGGTAAAAATGAAGAAGTCCAATATTTCCTCCATGAAAAATCCATTGTATTTATAGGAAATTCCTTCATAGCATTTGAAAGGGTGATGCAGTTTGTCTGAGCATTCCTATTGGAGGAAGCAAAGCTAAACTATGACTTTAAAGGACTGTCTGAGAGTGCATGAACAAGATTATTACAGCAAACAGGACTCTGTCCCTGTCCCAACCTATTGTCCAATGTCTTTATTCCTTCCTGTTTCTGTGGCTCATTGTCCCTGCCTTCGCTCCATCATAGCAAGGACTGGTTTTGAATTGTTGAATTAGTGGACTGAGGTAATTTTGTTCATATTTACTCTTCCATCACAAGGTTCTAATAGCACTCTGTGCCTCCAGTTCCTGCCATTTAAAGCAAAGGGACGCTTCAGCCACTATGTCCAAGCAATGACTCCTGGAATCATTGCTTCTGTATATTCAGTTTTAAACACTTCAAATCACAGTCTGGGATACAGACCAAAAGGAAGGACAGTGGGAGTTGGTGTTGTCACAACAGTCAAGTGTATTTGGTCTCAAGTTTTATGTGTGGACTTGCCCATCTAACTGTGGCTGGTCTGTTTGTATCTCTCACAGATAAAGTGGCCTTTTTTTTCCATTTCCAGGAGTCCCTCAACACACCTGATTCCAGCCATATGACCTCCGCTGACCCCTTCAGGTGGCACACAGAACGGGCAGGGGTCTGTGCTGCTGTTGGTTCCTGCCGTGGGCAGAGGTGAGCCTTGTGAGGATGCTGGGACCCCCGGGAGCCTTGGGCTGTGTTTCCCAGGCATCCTCTGCTGTTGGTCTTTGGTTATTTCTTTGATTTCCCAAGCCCAGAGGCAAATGACTGTTTCTGTGTGCTAAGCATCAATTCTTTTCCTTTTGTTCTTACCCTTTCTCCTCTCCACAGTTTTCCTCTCACTTCAAATTCTCTCAGACTGCTGCAATCTCACTTCCCCTCACAGGAGAAAACGTGATGATGTTTACAGAGCTGAAGCACTGGGACTCAGGAGATGTGAAAGGTGGCCCTGCTGGCTCGACCTCCAACACCTCTTGGTGGTTCTGCTTTCTGACTTCCTGTCAGGATAACCTGGACTAAAACCCTCCACGCTTTTCCTGTGTGATCCTACGGTGTCTAACACAACCTCAGGTAAGACCTTTAGGCACTCCCATTATATGAATGAGAACAAGATTGTTGGTGTCAGTAATTAACATTCTTGTGGGATTGTTGGAAATGCTTTGGGATAAACACCACCTGGAATCCTCGCCTGGTTTATGTGGTTTTTAAGATGCAGAGGAGACAGATCCTGTTTGCACAAGAGGGCATGGACCATCTGTCTCCTCTCTTACTGGATCTGCAGAGAGTCTTTCAGCCCAAAGATGAGTTGCTGTAGCTCAGGGAGAAGTGGGACACTGGAAAAGTGAGGGCACGGACAGTGGGGAAGAAGAAGGGAGACTCAGTGGTCAGTGTGTCCCTGGTAATGATCTCATCTGAGAACAACGACCAAGACAACCACCAAAACAAGAAAATACAGTCACTGAGAATGCTGTGAGAGCTGTGGCACGGTGTCATCCCATGACAGGTTTCCAGAGATGAAATCTCACTCTACTGACATGGATGGCAAAAATCCCGTTGAGTGCAATAACATCAGGCATTCCCCTTGGAGGTTCCCTGCATTTCTTTCCTTCTGGAGAGACCCATATCCCACCCACATCATTATGCACTTCCTGATCACAAATGCTTTACCCTTTTCTTTCAAATTGTGGATTCGATTCCAGTAAACCCTGCATGTTGGATTCTAGGTTCCCTCCATCTACCTCTGGAAACCCTAAATAAACAAACATTGGATTAGACCTCAGCAGCTCCCTTGCTCAGCAAGGGAAGCCTTTAAAAGCATTTTGCACTGCTTATGTTTCAGACTCTGTCAGCCTGGGACTCAAGGAGCTCCACCTTCCTCTCAGCCATGCCAGAGAACTCACCTCAGTGATGGGAAGGTCTGCCTCCATTTACGACCCTCCCTGATTCCACCGAGGAGCTGGAACTGCTCAGGAATGACAGAAGTATGTGCTGGGGTTGGAGGGTTTCTGGCACATGACCTGCTAACCTAGAATTTGCTCGGCAAAGTCCAGAGCATGACTTTTAACCTCAGAGCAATTTGCAAAACCACATCTGTGACCAATAAATGTGAAAAATAAATGAAAACAAAATCTAGCCCTATTGAAAGATGAAAGACAGCACACCTTGCTGGGCACTGGTGCTGGAATCAGGATGGAGATCGGGAATAATTGGACAGGCCATGTTGCCAGAAGTTGTCCATGAATGGAGGAATGCCTCCCACAAGGGAGGCAGCACAGCAGGTTAAACTGAAGGTATGTCATAGCTCTGAGTCTTAAACTTAACGAGCCACATCTTTATTTGTGCTGCAGCCCCTTCTTATCCCAAATTGCCTTTACCAGCTGCCAGAGGATGCCTGGTAATGGAAAATTCTCTGGATAACAATAAATTGGTGTAACGATTCAGTGTCACCTCACATCCTGCTAAGCAATAGAGAAATCACGACGAGAAAAATAGGCACGGCCAGAGTGGCACTGAACAGTGCAATCCTAATTCCATAACCCTTCTTGTGGGCGACAGATAACCCAGTGCAATTTCCAGCCGCTCTGAAGCGGCTCCAAGTCTCAGCAGGAGTCAGGAAAGCTCAGCGTAGCCTCGGGACTGAGGAGTCGGAAAGATCAGGGGAGCTGCTGTTCCATAACCTTGCCTCTGCACCAAAACCAGGGGGCTGGCTTACAATGGGAAGCACTCCAAGCAAAACACAAAATTTTAATCACCGAAATGAAGGTCCTCCTCTGGATTCCTCTCTGGAGAATAGTCTGTCTCTGATGATTGTGCACAGACTCGCAAAGAAGGTAAATTTTGGATTTAAATCTCTATGTCAGTGTGTGAATGACTGTTAAATCTTGGCTGTAAGGCTAAGATATATTCAAGAGGAGAAAAACACTTTTTCCACTTAAGTGGCTGAGGTAGAAGAGGTAAATATGTTGTCTCCCACTTTTAAAGGGTGAGGAAATAATTTATATATATGCATTACACCTTTGCACCTTTTAAATTCAAGAGTCTAAAAGTTTAGAAATACCAACATTAAGGTGGCCTGTGCAACTGTAATTTGTCCCTTCCATGCATTTGCATTATGATACCGTATTTAATTGTAATTAGATCACATGCTGTTCTTTCAACAGGTTTCTGACTTCACTCATTGTACAGAATAGACTGTGCTCACTAAGTAATAATTTTATTTTCTCCTTACTGTTCGCTGTGTGGCCCGTGCTTTATTTACAGCAGACTATTCAAATATTGTTCTGAAGACAGATTTATTCATTTCCTCCTGAGCTTTTCCATGGGACTCATCACTATGGTATCCAAGTGCTTCACAAACTCTAATTCATTTTCTCAACACTGGAGCAAGAACTGGTGTTGCCCTTATTTTACAGACGAGGAACTCGAGTGTACAGACAGAATAGTAAAAAATATCTTTTCATTCCAGAGATCCAATTAGGAATACTCAATGGCCTGATTTTGTCAGAAAATAGAACATGGCCCAAGCATCTAATTGAGTCAGAAGTTGTATAAATTCTCAATTATTGCAGATTTATCTGCAAGAGCTCTTCACTTCTCCAAGTCAGGCTTCAGAATGTCAGTCCAGGCACCTGGGCAGTGCTGACTGCACAATTAGTGCAGCGCTGGGCAGGCTCTGTTTAGGGACTGTGCTTTGCATCCCACAGATTCCAGAGGGTAAAAATCCTTTCTGGGAGCAGCAGTCACCTGCCCCACTCACAGTGCTGTGCTTGCTCGCCCTACAGTTCCTCACAAGGTGCATAAAATGCCTACATCTGATTTTTATAGTAAATGAGGTGCAAGTTGTTGAGGCACTTGTCTGGGTTCCCTGAACTTGGTTCAGTGTCTGAGCCTGGCTTATCCTTCTGCACTGGCTGCCTTTATCCTGCAGTTTGATACCTGGGGCGTGTGTTACTGTGCAGCCTGAGAACTGTTGCTTTATTGAATATGTACTTCTTTCCCATGTAGAGATAACCCCAGCAATAATCCTGGGTTGACATCGATGCAGGCCATCAGCAATGTGCAAATTGCCCTGTATGAGAGATGTCATGCTTGGCACAAGCTCCAACACTCCAAGGGAGTTCTCAGTGTATTTCAGGTACCTGCTGACCATTTTCCAGGTGGTCTTCATTTCCTTTCCTAAATCCTCACCTTTCTGCTCTGCCTCCCTGCCCCAGCTTCTGTCATTCCCATTACTACTTCACTGTCTCCAGTGAATTCCCTCTTCCAGAGGCCCTGTTGCATCCCATACCCAGCCTCGGGGTCCTCCTCCCTTGCCCCACTCCAGCTCTCCCATCTGATCCCCTTTGCCCAGCAAGCTCTCCCTCAGCCCTTGACCAGGCCATAGGGACAGCTCCCAGCCCTCCCAGAAACTTCTCCCATTCCCACCAAAGTCTTCTCCCAGCAGCCTGGCTTCCAGACTCTTTCTTGTGAGCTTTGCTTTATCCCTCCCTCCAGGCAGACCTGTTTTTCCTTCTGGCTCCTCATTCCCTTCCACCACCCTGGAGAACCTGTCTCTGTCCAGAGCCTCCATGCCTGCCAATTTACCTGTCACAGACCCAGTCCCCATCCCCACTGTGTGTTTTTCAAGGAGCTTCCTGCTCTGTTTCCCAAGAGGACTGGATGGACAGGTTCACTCTTCCTACCTGCAGACATGGCATGGTGCAGAGCAGCCAGGAACTGGAGCTGCAGGTCCAGCTCTGATTCCACAGTCCTGGGCTGTGACGAGGATGGAGCTGCTGGGAAGTGGAAGTGCCAGGAAGCCCCTGCTGAGAACCAGCAGGACTTTCAGGAGAGTTTTCATAATGGGTTTGAGGGAGCACCTCTGACAAAGTGACCACTCTCGTTTTCAGACTAGAAAATCCTTGACAGAAGGAACAGAAGGAGAAATGTTTATAATTTAACCTAACGTATGAACTTCAGAGTCTTGTATTTCAGCACAGTGGTTAGTGTGGCCCTATTAAACGTGACTGAGGGCAGGATTTTATGATGGGAATTGCTAACCAGCTTTAATAGGAGTTACACTACCAGTCCTGCCTTTTAATCATTGCTTCCATTTTCAGGATAAATTGCAGCTGGTTGCTGGTAATCCTTGTGGCATATCAGATAGCAGCATAACTCGGCAAGGGTAAGCTGGAGAAACCCAAACATCCTTCTGAGGAGGTAATTATTCCATTGTGAAAATGCCCTGGGATATTTTTAGTGGCCAAACCCCCTGTTCCCTGACAGAAACATAAAATAATGAAGCAAGCTTCACAAGGAGAGACGCCTCAAACACCTGTATTAGCTCGCGCTTTGCAGTCACGTCAGCATTTAATTCTCTGTGCACATCTCAGCATCCCCGTACGGCAAAACCCACACCTGCGTTTGAGGCAATGCACACTCACTCTGCCAGCGTCAGCCTCGCACAAAACCCTCTCCATAAACAAATCTGCAAATCCCGCTGGATCAAGAAGAATTTCACGGGAATATAGAGCTGCCTGCAACGAGAGGGAAACCCTTGCCACACACACCGAGGTTATCAAATCAGTTAAAAGCCTTTTTTTTTTTTTTTTGGAACGAATTATTTAAAATTAGTTTTAAAATGTTTTGTAACATGTTTTGCAGGGGATGTACCCATGTTTCACATCCTGCGGTGCCCCAGGGGTCTGGTTCTCTCCTGGTTACCTCCAGCCCTGGTCCCATGTAATTTATGTCCTGAAAGAGACCACTCAATTAGTCAACAGTAAAATGAGCAAGGACACTGTGTGCGTTGTAAAAATACAATTTAGTAGGTAACAAGCTGAGATGGAAAAAATATCAGGGTACACTCCATATGATTAATGAAGGAGGAATGTATATTTATAGTTTTTATTGTGTCCTTTGTAAGGAGACTGGATCCGGCAGTAAGGCTGGAACGGGCTGGTAAGGATGCGGCATTCCAGTGATTTGAATTTGAATGGCAAATGCTGTATTAAACTAATTACCCCCAGGAAGATGAAAATACGTTGCATTTGCCTTTTCGGAGCATATCTGGCCTTTTCTTCACATTATTTATCTTTGAGAAGCATGTTTACTAGGAGAGGCATCCCGAACAGAGCAGCAGAGTTGCTCCCCGATAAAACAAGTTTCCGCAAGTTATTTTTCTACATTTCGTTCGATTTCGGGTTTCTTGGCAGCTCTGGATTGCTGGCTCCCAGCACCATGGCAGAGCAGGGCTCCCTCTTCCCACACCCTCCGGCTCGCCACATAGCGGGGATACCCGGATTGCTGCCGAATTCTTTGGTTTTCCAGGCTTTTACGCGTGGAAAACGCGCAGGTCGCGCACCCATGCTGGGCTGGTCTTGGAGAGAGGAAAACACGGATTTATCGCGTTAAAACCCACGAACTTTACGCACCGAACGCCTGAGGGGAGGGGGGGGGGTGCAGCGCAGCGCCCCTCAGGGGAGGGCGGCGGCCCCGCCCCCTCGCGCGCTCGCGCAGGCGCGGTGCCGCGCAGGGGGGGCGGGCGCGCGCACACCTGGCGCGGGGGTCGGGGGCGGGAGGGGAGGGGCGCGCGCATGCGCGGGGCGGGGGTGGGCGGGAGGCGGCGCGCGCCCCGCGGGGTCCGTGTGAGGGAGGGACGGAGCCAGCGAGCGGCGGAGCCCGGCCCGCGATGGAGTGAGGGAGGGAGCGCGGCCGCTCCGCCCGCCCGCCGCTCTCCCTCCGCGCAGCCCACCCGGTAGGGAAGGAAGGCAGGAGGAGCCCCCCGGGGGAGGGGCTGGCGCTGGGTGCAGCCCGGCTGCCGGGCGCGGGGAGTGGAGCGATGGCGGCGCGGAGAGCTCGGCGGCTCCTCGGCTCCCTGTGCATCGCCCTTCTCTTCGCGCAGCCCCCACCGTCCGGCGCCGCGGCGCGGAGCGGCTCCCGGAGCCTCCTCACGGGTAAGAACGCGGCGAGACCTCGGAGGCGGCGGGCGCGGAGCCGTGCCGGGGCGCGGAGGGGTCCCGGGGGCGGCGGGGCCCGGGGCGGACCCGGCAGGGCGAGCCGAGGGTGCCGAGGGGCTGAGCCCGCTCCGCTCCCCCCGTGCGGGCACCAGCAGGGGCCACTGCGAGCCTCGGGGAGCGGCGGCGGTGCCTCCCCGCGAACAAGGGACACCTGAAGCCCCGTCTGTGAGGCATCGAACGCTTCAGCCACCTGTGCTCCCGGCTCGCTGGCACCCGCGAGGGGAGCCGGGCACACCTGAGGGGCATCGGGCTTACTGCTCGCCCCTGAGCGGAGCCGGGCACGGGCGGGCTCTGCCCCGGCTCGGGAGGGCTGCTGGAAGCGGCACGGACTCGGTACCGGCAACCTGTGGAGAGAGAGGAACTTGCCTGGGAACTGCCGCAGTAGCCCAGAAATGAGCGGTCTGGCAGCGTTTCAGCCGCGGTAGTTCTCACACCTTTTACCATTGTTGTCTTTAATGGTCTATGATTGAATCCTGGTTCTTTATAGGCTACGGAAAACGTAATCTCACCCAGGTGAGGCAGGAGAAGGCTCTCTCAAAAGCCCTTGCATGAGACCATTAATACCACAGAAGCCTCTTTAGCTTTGCAGCGATGTTATCTGCTCGTTATGCCAAATACTGGCTTTAAAAAGTAACTTCTTTATTTCCTTCTTGCCAGCAATAAGCTAGTAGGAAGCTTGAAAGAGAATCTGGTCTCGAATGCTGAGTGCTGGGATTAAAGAAAAAAAAAATCCTCTATAGGTTGATTGAATCCTGATATTTTAAGAGAGGGCTCTGTGCAAGTGGAATATGGAAAAAACTGCTTGTCAAATGAGTGTTATTTTAGCAACCTGTTAACAATTTGGGCAAGTGAGAATGGTTAAATTCTGACATTAAATGGTGTAATTGTTCGGTTTCAAATCATATTAGGTAGGCTTTTCCACGGTGGTTCTCATCTTGGACATCACTGATGGAACCATGTGTGCTGACTCCTGTTGACAGGGAGTATTTTTATTTATCCTCTTACACAGTACAAGCTTTGCAGATTCCAGGTCTGAAGCAGATTTTTTTTTTTTTCTTTTGAGAAATATTGCAGTTTGACTCAAAAATCTGCAGGACATGTGTAAGAGATAAGTTATTTTTGATGTGTAAAATCTTGCCACGTGGTGATTCTTCTCTGATATTCCTGCTCTCCTGACAGCTCAGTGGTCTTATGGTTGTGTTAGTAGCTTTTTGCTAGTTTAAAGTAATCCTTTATGATTTAAGGAAATAAAATTAATAGGTGAAGTTCTGTCTGTTGGAGCCAAATATGTGAATTTAGTCTGCAGAGGGGGAGTGATGTGCTGAAATGATGGGGAATAAAACCTTCATTGGAGCTGTTTATCAGGGCAGGAATTTAGGAGTAGTACTGTGGAAATCTTGGAAGTTCTGGTGAGCTCCTCCTCTCTCTCTGTTGCAGAAGGTTCCTTTATGTTGTGTCCATGGATGCTGTCCTGTGGCATCCCTGGGGAGGACCAGGAGCTGGGCTTTCCCTGTCTGAGGGGGTTTGTACCAGTTACTTAGAGGAAAGGGAGAAAGATTCTTAGTTTTTTTTTCTCAATAAAGAGGAGATGCTTCATGTGTAGTGGATGAACTTCATTTTAATTCACGCTATTTCCCATCTAATTGCTACCAGTTTTTCTTAAATATGGGATGTTCTACATACTTTTATGTGGGAAGGTGCTCATAAGAGAGGGAGCTGGGTGCAGATGTTCCATGGCACGAAAGTTCTCCCCTTGGAATTTAGATATGAGGGGGGTAGGGCTGTCTTCTGTACCATGCTCTGGGTGGAGCTTGGTCTCTTCAGGTTGCTGGGAAGAGCCTCCTTAGGCTGATGCTGAGGGCTGGAGAGGCAGGGGAGCACCAGGTTTATAGGTCCAGGTGGAGCTTTAGCTGTGGGATTCGCAGCTCTTCTTGTCAGGGCTGAAGTGCTGCTCTCTGTGTCCAGAACAGGGGATTTTAATGCCCCAAAACCCCCCATGCTGGCATTTTGGTGTGGGTGAAAGTGCCATAAATGAGCAGAAGTTGCAGATTTGGAAGCCCATATTCTTTGTATGGAGTCATGTGTGTTGGAGGGACATTTGATCCTATTTATAAATAGCTCATCATGGCTCTCTGAAGAAAAAAAAAGAGGGCAGCTGAATTCTTTTAGGAAAAATCTGTAAAACTTCATTTATTGGTGTATCTGCAAACATTAATGTGTTCTCCAATCTAGTTGGTTGCTCTGCAGATAAGGCAAGATGAGCTTCTGATTTTAGAATTGGGACAACATTTCATTTAGCTGAGGGAATAAAACAAATCGGGAAGAAGCATCAAATTAAGCTAAATCCTGCCTCCTATAACTGTTTGTAGGTGAGTTGAGATGAGCATAAAAAGTTGGATCTATACAGATTGTGTTATTAGAAATAAAAATGAAGCTGGTGTCACTTAATATTTAATAGGAAAGCTGTGATAGCCTGTATACACCATTAAGATTGCAAATGAGATTATTCAAGAGCAGGAAATTTGTTCTCTCTGCCTGGTATTCTTGAAGTCCTTGGAATCTATATTTTGTTTTTAGAGGACAAACTGCTGCTTTGGGAAGTCCCAGTGGAGCAGAATTAGCAATTGGTGGGCCTGGAGCTGCAGGAGGAGCCCAGAACTGAAGGGGTCTGTGAGCAGCAAGTTGGGAACTGCATCCAGGTGCTGCTGCCAGGGATGCTCCTACTGGGGAGTGATGGGGGGGTATGGAAAGCTAAGGATGGCAGCTGGGGACCCTAGAAACAGCAGGTCATCATTTGTTTCTGTTTTGTGTGTGCTACTTGATTATTTTTAACTATATCCCAAGTTAAAAATAGAGGAGAAATACTCAGGTCTCGGTTACGTCCCAAGTCAGTTAAGCACCAGTCTCCCTGCTTGATATTTCTGTTCCATATGGACAGGTTGCATATGGCTTTTGCAGTGCATGTTTATTAGTCATCTAAGAAAATTACTCGACTTGCTTATGAAGCTTTCCTAATAAACTAACACTTCAGTTTCAAAGTTGTCAGGTGTGTACACACCTGTGCCTAATGTTCATCACAGTGAAAAGCAGCAAACAAAAAGTGTCATAAAAAAAAAAAAAGCTTGGCTTAGTTACCTTGTGCGGACTTATCAGTGTAAGTAAGGAAGTTACATATGGTAGGTATTTCCTTATACAAATAAGAGTATGTGGTTGTTGCTGATTATAAAATGCCCTTGTGATTTACATGACGTTAACCTTCAGCCAGAGATTGCCAGAGAAATCTGAAGATTCTGTAGGCACCTAACTGGAATTTGTTGCATGACCAAGAAAAAAAGAGCCATAATAAATGAGTGAGGAAATAAAGTGGAAGTTTAAGAAAACTACACAAGGAGCAATGCAATATTCTGCTTAAGTTTTGCTTTCAGGCTATAAAAGCATTTAACTTGGGCAACATCAACCTGAGCGTCACAAGGGGGATTGAAAGTGAATTTTATTATCACTAGTTTCGTGGAGATAATGTGTATAAAATGTGTGCTAATGTTTGTTGCCAACTTTTCTAAACATGCAGTGGTTTAATAGGTGCAGGATGTTGAAAGTTTCACTTTGCATTGCATATGAGGATGTATAACTGGAGTTGTTGCTAGTAACTAATTAGTGCTGGTTTTCCATAAGGAATCAGTGCTAATATTGGGATGTCACTTGGTGGAAGGGAAACTCCACTTTGTTTAGCTGGTTTGTAGGGATCTGCTGCAGGGCCCAGATTGCAGCTTCCATGCTGGATCCAGCAGGGTTTTTTTCCTTCCTCCGAGGGTTGTGGACTAGGTGAGAGCTCCAGAGTCTCAGTGCAGCCTTTGGGAGCACAGGCCTGTGTTTGCTTCTCCAGTGTGCTGGGCTGAGAGGGGTGAGCTGCCTCAAACACTGGGGTGCTGCTTGGATTGTCCTGCTGGAATTACAGCTCTGGCCCTCGGATATTGAAACATAGTGCCTGGGGCTATTGATTTTTTAAAAAGGTAGAATAGTTCTTAATAGGGAAAATGCCTCAGCACAGTGGAAACAGTCATATTTTACTGATTGGGTGCTATTGATTTAATCCTCCAGTGAAATTGCCAAGATGAAAGTGGTAATCCTGATTAATTCCATATAAATAGATAAGCCTGATTTGTATGTGTACAGTTGCAGGGTTCGGTAGAAAATCTGAAAGCCTGCTTTATATGGTCTATTAGGTGCTTTAATTTCCAGAGGTTTTACCATTTAGTATTCATGCAGAGGAGCGTCTTAATTTTACAAAATAAGCAGACTATCAATTTATGATAAATCCTTTTTGCATCAGTTATTTTTTTCTCTCATTAAAGCTGCCCTTACCGAAGGCAGTGAAGGAATTGGAATGTTCTGCTGCTAAACTTTCTTGGGATTTTGGGTAATTCCCTGGAGTGTGTAACAACCACAAGCTGTTTGGTTAGTGCAAAAAGAGAAGAGGTTTAATTTTAATAAAAAGTAATAAATTACTCTAAAGGGATTTTTTTTTTTACATCAACACTAAACTTATTGCTCCAGTTATTGCTTCTGAATGTTTTGGGATTAGGTGTATTAGTGGGAAAAAAATTACAGTTAAATCCCTAAAGGTGCTGTTCAGACAGATCTGCCCACCTTGGGAACTCACTGGGGTGCAAATACACAAACTTAGGTGTGTTTTTTGTGTCATCACTGATTCTCATTGCCAGTCTCTGAACTTCCCTGGTTCAGCTTTGGGTTTGCTGTTATGACATGACCAGGACTGAGTATGGCATTTTTGGGAAGGAATATACTGGTCATTCAATCATGTAACAATGTTTTATTTTCCTGTTCCTCTGACACTGTAGTTTTCATAGTTTTCCAGTGAGAAATCTCATTTTAAGTTGATTTAGAAACAGTGAATTGTACAATAGAGAGAGCTTTCTTCCCCCCTCAAAATGTGTTGTTCTGCATATGTTAGCTGTGAATTTTCTTCAGTGTGGAGCTATTTGTGCAGCTGACTTGGTGCTGGTTACCACTGAAGAAATTCAGATGTTCTGCTTAGCCTGAATTTCTTCATTTGCACATTTTAATCTATTGATCTTCTTTTCCTTAGTGCATTGCAGAGGTTTTGGCTCTAATGTTGTTGGAGGTGTGGATTTTGATGATTCAGTTTTTTTGGCTCTCATCAAAGCATGGCAGCTTGGTGATAATTTTTGATATCCTCTAGTCATACAGTTTTGTCTGGAGATCTTTTGAAAGTGGAAAAACTGTTTTGTGATTAAATTACCCACTAATTCATCTGTTTGCTCAAAGAATTTGTGCACTACTGTCTTTTGTAGTTAGATTAAATTTTAATTGTTATGTATATGGGCATGAATCTTACTGTGGCTTTATTATGTTTTGTGTTACTATTACCTTAAAACCCCATGTTTTTGTACTTCTGTCTGCTTAGCCCTTAAAATTTCACTTTGTCTCTCCTAGTAGGCACCTATGTACTTGATATCCTTTGGGGTTTCAGTTTTCATCAGTATAGCTCTGTTGGCCTTTGCCATCTGTTTATGTTTTTTAACTTTCTTTTTGGCTTAGAAGTTTGGGTAACTTATGAGGGGTTTTAATTCTAGCTCTTCTATATGGAGTCCAACTATATTTTACCTTTGTTTTTGTCTGATGCCTGTCTTGGATGTCGTGAAGCTGTCAGGTTTTGTGACACTGGGTCAGAGCATGTGTCAGTAGCCAGCACAGTTGTCTGCCATTATTATTACAATACTTTGATGAATTTGTCTTGTTTGATGTGTTTTTAACTCTCGTGACATGTGTCCAGTGTTGCTGCTGACCTTGGGGTGAGCAGCACAGAGCTTGCTGTGTGTTGGGCATTCAGCAGGCTGAGGCTGTACCAGTGTGGGCTTAGCTGCTGTTTCTTGATTATTAACATATTGAAGTTAGACTTGATATGGTTTTGAAGAGACATTGTATTTATCTACAGCTTCCATTTGTTTCATGTTCTGCATGGAGTTTCCAGCCATTTAATGAGTGCTTTTCTGGGGAAGTTGTACTTTATTTATTGTGATATTTTGAGCCATGGTAAATCTCAGTTTGTGTTTATATGACACTATGAATAGATATAATGTCTTTCTGTATTTTAGATTGTGTATTTATAACAAAGCACTGTTCCCTACATTGTCTGGGAAGTAAAAGCTCCAGCTCTGATTGTGTTGGTCCCATTTCTTCCTCTTTCATCTTCCTTTTGGCAGAGCCAGCTTTGTGTTGCTGCCATCACTAACAGACTTGAGCACTTGGAGGCAGCTTCCAGGATTTTTTCATACCCTAGTTCTCAGTGTGGTTGTCCCACAGCTTGCTTTTACTTGGGCTGAGATGGAGTCAAGCCCTGTATGAGTTTCATCTTTCTTGGCTTTCCTCTGTAGTTAATGAGCCCAAATAGCTCCTCTTAACACAGCTCTGTGGTTCGTGCATTGAAACCTTATAATGTAACTGTAGTGAGGAAGGGAGAGCCACAAATAGAGGTGTTTAGATATTCCTTCTAAAAGTAGAACAGGCTGCCAAAAGTAATTTAAGTCATTAGACCTGTCATGACTTTTAAAATTGAGAAGTGGAGTCTAACTTGTCTTCAAAATTTTGAGAGAGGTCCCATTGCTTTAAAAAAATAGCCAAAGAGTCACAGAATCATTTAATTTGGAAAAGCCCTCCAAGATTGAGTCCAATCATTTCCCCAGCAATGCCCAGTCCACCACTAAACCATGTCCCCAAGTGCCACACCCACATGTTTTTTGAATAACTGAGTAACTGCTTGAAATTATGACTGTTGTAGTGTTGTGCATAGCAGTGAGGAAAGCTGGGTGTTAACAAGAAAATGAAATATTTCCAAAAGTGATTTGTAAAGCCAAATGTTCCTGTTTGAAAACAGGCAAGAAAAGAAGTGTAAAAAACTGGAAATAAAGGAAAACTGCGTCCAGAAACATTTTTTGCTGTGGTAGGACACCTCAGCAGTTTGTAGTACACTCTGGTGCTGTTGGGATTGGAATTTTTAGTGATGGGCTGTCAGTGCTCACCTTGCAGAAAATCCAGGTATTTTGTTATCGATTTGTGGATCTTCCATTAGAAATGTGCTTGGGCAGATAGGAAACACAGCTGAGATGAAGTTGTAGCCAAGTGTTAATCCTATTTTGGTGTTCAGTGTTTCAAGCTGGCAGTGCCACTGCACTGGGAGGGGTACTGTGCCCTTCCATTGGCTTTCCTGAGTGTTTGTGGAGAACTGGATCAGATCCCTGCTCTTGTGGCTGCATCAGTACTTGTGCTGGCAGAAGGGAGAGGGTGACACGGGCACAGGGAACGCTGCCACCGGGAAGCCAGACTGCTTTTCTGGTGGGGGTAGGGATTGGCATAGAATTGTACTATGAAAAGCAGTGTCAGCAAAATAACATTGAGTGTCTCATGTCACCATTTTAGTCTTTAATAGTATGTATTACAGCATATAGATTCCAGATATATAGACTGGAACTTTATTGAAAAAGTGTGCACTGCTTATTAGCAAATTCATTGAAAAACAAATGTTTCATCAAAGTTCATTTTCAGATTGGTAACAAATTCTCAGTTCAGCTTTAATTACTTTAATTACTTAATTGCTTTGGTTTGTAACTTTTTTTTCCCACGCTGAAATTTCATTTGTTTGTCTGGTTCTGAAGTGGGAATAAAGCTACAGGTTTCATCTTAAAATACTTAGCCTTGAGGGGAAAAAAAAATCAAAACTGCCCAACAGGTTATGGTTTCAGAAAAGGATGGAGGCCTGACAGCTCTGAATACACTCACTTGCAGAAGTCCAGAGAGAACCTTGGTTAATGTTGCTTGTCTTGTGTAGCATATAATTTTTAACTGTGCTGTTATTTTTTGGGGGCTGGACTTTCACATCATCCCTGTATCAATAATGAAATCCTCTAAGGACAGCACTTCATGGAAACTTGGTTGGGAAGTGTAAGAAAGACTTAGATGTCATAGGGTGTGACAATGTGGTCATGAAGGGACATGGGAAGCATTCCTGACAGCCAAACCAGCCCCCACCCAGAGTGAGCAGAATGCCAGCCCATCGAATGGCTCAGGGTGACATTGCTCCGTTTTTCTCAGGGTAAAATGAGCGTTGGGATGAAGTGCTGGGGCTGTGCATGTCTGGGGAGCTGCTGAGGAGCTCAGGGGTTCTTGGGGGATGTAGCTCAGGAGGTGGAAATATGCTCCCTGCCTGCACTGTGGTCTGTTTTGCTGTGTTCTTAGTTCTGCAGAGCAGTTAGGGGACAAAGTGTTTTGAAATGTCTTTGTTTCCCCTTTTTACTGAAGGAGATAACTGGTAATGCAGGGGTGGTGATCATGGGGCTGATAGACCCACCCCTACCAACCCCTGTAAGGGTGCAGTGCACCATGCCTCATGTATGATGGACAGACAGTCCCAGGGATTCCACCTGAAATCACAGCAGTCTCTTCTTGCTCATTTGCAACCAGCAAACTTAATACATTTTATGGGACACTATTCTCATTAGCATTAAAAGCTCTTAGAGAGTGCACCACAAATTTTGGGTGGGACAGCTTTCCATCATTTTCCCAAGTCGCTTCCTTTTCTGGAATCTGACAAGGCTTGTCTTCTGTTTGAAGTGTAAAACAGCTTATTTATCCAAATCTTCACATGTTCTTGTTTGCTCATACCTACTTCAGGTCTTTAGAGCCTTAATTTTAGCTTCTGTCGTTCTTTTGTTGCTATGGATTCTTTTTACTTATCTCCTTATTTGAAGTTACGGTAGGTTTGAAAAATACCTGGATAGTATGAGATAAGAAATGGTTGCGATACCTGCAATGATTTGGTTACCAGCTTGTGTTTTGGTGTTGTGTAACTTTTTGGAGATGTGGATGAAAGAGAATCCACACAAACCATAGCTGCAGAAAATGGAGTGTCCTTTGGCACAACTGGAGAACCTTGGCAGTTCCATTGAGTGTAAATTCGTGATCTTCCCCTTTCAATGTGTTCTGTGAGTGCAGATGTATAGGGTTTCTCGTAGGTGATGTAAATATTGTAGGTCTGCTCTGAACTGAGGGGCCAGAATCTGCAAGGCAACACCACAGCATGTGAATGGAGGTTTTTGTATTTCACATCTGAGACTTCTGGAGGGGAGAATTGACTTGTGAATGGGAAAGAGGAGAACCAGGCATGAGATGCACCCAAAGCAGGATCCAATACATCCCACATTCTAGGTAGTGCTAGTTAAAGCCTTTTCCTGGTTCAGCTCAATTGGAATCTCGTGTGCTCATGGCAACAGCGTTAACAGCCCCAAATCTCAAGTGTTGGTTTTCCAAAGTAACATTTTCCAGTTGTTTTCTTTGCTGTTGTTGCCAGATTTTCATTTCACTGAGGAAATCAGTCTAAATGGAAAAAGCCAGCATTCACAGGAGCTGAAAATACATCTGTGCTAGATCTGATTCTCCATGTGCAATTTGGTTTGTGCTGTTTTTTTTTCACTCTGGAACTTCCTGTGGAGGCACCGCTGCTCAGGGCTCTGTTGCAGAGCTTGAGCCTGTGCTTTGGGGTTTTATCTTTGCTTTCACATTTATCCTGGGCAGGCTTTATGACTTTAGCATTTTCAAACATGTCCTTTACTAATTTATTAAAATAAGGACCTGTAAGAAGTAGATTTTTGCCTTTACTTTTTTCTTATGTGATGTTAAAGAAACATTTTTTCCGAGTTTAGCCTATTCAAGACGTTGTTTCTGCAGAAGGCTTTGAAAGATTATCAGGTGCTTGTTTCTGTTATTGCAGATTAATAAACGGAGCATATTGATTGCTTAAATCTAATTTAGCTCCTGTCATGTGAGTAACTTTATCATTCTTAACTTGTGTGCTGAATGACTGTTGGTTATTGTCCATGAGCACGATGAGTGGAGGTGATGGTGTTCATTTAAAAAAACAAAGTGATAACTGGCCTTTGTAGGTTGTGGTGGTACTGAGAGCCTTTTGGAATCACTACCAAATGCAAAGCTGGGTTCACTGTCCCTCTTGACTGTGATTCCCTTGGGATGCAAAGCTGGATTGAATTAGTAAACTGAATGTCAAATCACCACCCATGCTGTGTACTACCTATGTTGCTGGCATCTAATTGCTTGTCATTTTTGCAGTTTTTTGGTGTAGTAAGTGGATGGTAAGTTGAGTTGATGCTTTATATCAGTAACCCAAAGAGTGAACATTTATTTGGGTGACTCTTGTCATACAACAAAACCTAGTGAAGTGGTTTTAAGTTATGAAGTTTTAAGTATCTTTCAGGTACTGGTAGCGTGGGGCCAGTCTGTTCCCTCCTAGCCAGGAAACCGTCCTGGATGTTACTGCTGGTTTTCTTAAAACTTTCTTATAAGTGCTTTCAGAAACAGGACTTTATCTTCTTCCAGGGCTTCCAGATGTGCTGTGTGGGTAAGGAGCCATTTCCCATCCTCTGCAAAGGAGCAGGAGTATTTCTGTTTTCAGGAAGCTGTTACAGCTTTTTAGGCAGAGCTTTGGAATTCTGCTAACAAGAACACAGTTTGTTTTATCGCCTGGAAAATTCCTCTTCAGGTAGTTTTCCTAGAGATTGATAGGCAGGTGTAAGATGCTGACCAAACTGGGTATCACTGTAAAAGCAGAGCCACATTTAATTCATTCTTCAGCCTGTACTGATAATAAGTTACATTTGTGCAGACTTAGAGCAGTTGGAATCAGTAACATCCATGCTCCTGCTGTAATTGCTTCTATACCCTTCCAAGGCTGTAGCACAGCCTTCAGTGGTGGCTGTGCAGATGCAATTTCATTTTGAGGTGCCATTTCCTAAATGCTTTTAGAATAAAAAAATGTAATACTTGTTTCCAAGCCTTCTGATCTGTATGTGAAGGGAAAGATGGATTGAGGAATGTAACTGGAATGGTCTCTGCAGGTGTGTTAGTGCTCGCTGTGAACGAGGCAGGGTAATTAAAGAGTGAGCTTGAATAGATCAGTAAGCAAAAGCCAACTTTTAAACCCCCCAAAGCCTTTAGTTTATGTAACTGCCCTGCATTTTTGTATACCAACGAGCACACACGTGACTCAAAACCTGATTAAGATGGTGTAAATATTTGGCAAAAATAGCTCATAAATGCTATCTTTGAGCAGGCTTTTGATGCAGGAAAGGAGCAGCTGGACAAATTTGCATTTACAAATCATTTACCTTAGGAGAAAGCTCAAGTTCAGTACCTTATCACAAAGGCATTGCACGTTAATTATTTATCGTGTGCTTTGATGCCGGGGTTCTTGCTTTAATAAACCATTCTGGGGGAGGTGGCTGCTGCTCCTTTTAGCTCAGCTCCTCCCTCCCCTACCCTCCGGGTAAACCCTGCAGTGCCTTTCCTCAGACTTTGCCTTCCAAGTTACTGCTAAGTTGGATTTCACAACTTTTTGTTAAAATTAGAAACGTTTCTATGATGCATATTTAATTGCTGTGGTTCTGTCATCCCTGTGTCTAACTGTGTAATCTCTATAAGGATAGAACTGGACCTGATTTAATATCCGTCTTTTACCTATGTTTTTCTACTTTCAAACTTCATTTTATAGAAAACAATCAATAAAAAATGTTCATCATAGAAGTCTGATTAGAACTGTCCGTGCCATCTGTGCTTGGCTTTAAAGCAGAAATTTGGTCGTCTCAGCACAGAAAATGTGAACTGCATTGCTCAGTAGGACTGTCACTTCAAGCTTGTAAATTCTTAAGAAACTGGGGATAACCTGGAAGGTGTTTGAGATGGATAATTTACAGACAGTCATGGAATTGTTTAGGTTGGAAAAGTCCTTCGTGACTGCTGACTCCAGCTATTCCCCCAGCATTGCCGAGGCCACCACAGACCCATGTCCCCAAGTGCCACATCCACACAGCTTTTAAATCCCTCCGGGGATGGGGACCCCACCTGTGCCCTGTGCAGGGCTGGACAGCCCTTCAGTGAGGGAATTTGCCCTAATATCCAACCTAAACCTGCCCTGGGCAGCTGGAGGCTGTTTCCTGGTGTCTCTGGGGACACCTCGTGCCAGGGTGCCCTCCGAGCCCCCTTTTGTGCGGCTTTTGTTCTCACTCTTCATCCACGGGGCTCGGGGAGGGTTAGGAGCTCTAGGGCTCCTGAGAGCTGGCATGGGGAGGGGACAGCACTCTCCTTCCACCCCACAGTTGTTAAGGATCACATGTGTGCTCTTCCTGGCTGTCAGCAATTAGCTTTTCAAGTAAACATCGAAAAGATTTTTAAAGATGTGAGAGTATAATTAAGGAGAATGTTACTACCTTAATATGGCCTGGAAGCCACAGTGGGATTGAATAATTTTATTTAAATACATTTGCTTGGCAAGGGAAGTGAATGCAGAATCCAAACCTGAATGCTGTAGTGAGGGCCTCCTTCTTCAGGACCGTTTTCTTTGTTAGCCTTGTGCTTTGGGGCCTTTCTCAAGTGTTCCTCATTGTAGAAAAAAATGTTTTTCCTTTCTTAAATTTTTTTTTTTTAAAGCACTTTAACCCTTGACCACTATGTATGAAGCTGAATAGGAGAAGAATAGAGTAGCTGTCTGTTCCTGTGCCCGGGATGGAAATAGGAAGAGATGTTTTGCTTTCTAATTTTGCTTGTTCTCGTGGTTTTTTTTTCCCTTAGTGCAAGTGCCAGAGCAGGAGTCTGCCCTCCTTAATGAAGACTTGCAAACGCTGGCTGCATCCCGCAAGAATGTGAAAGTACCAGCGAATTTTTTAGAGGTCTTAATTTGTCAGAGGCCCAAGCCGCACCATTAGCGGCCGTAATTGAGGGTCATTCCCGGTATTGTGTGACCCCCCCAAGCCGTCGGTGCCTTTCGTGGGCTGGGGATGTTCTCGAGCCTCTCTGTTCCCGGGGGCTGCTTTAATCCTCTTGGGGATATTTTCATTGCCTGACAGAGCAGAGGAATGTCTGAGGCCGCCGCAGGGGGCTGGGAGAGCTCTTGGCCATCGGCGGAGCGGGCTCCAGCCGTGCCCGAGCGGCTGCCGTGCCCTGGCAGGCAGGGCAGGGGCCCGGGCATTGTCCTTGCCGGGAGGAGGAGGAGGAGGAGGAAGAAGAATAAGCCGCCGCGGCCCCGCACGCTTGCGGCGCGGGCAGACACGAGCGTGGATTCCTGCAGCTTGCTTTGCCTTTCTGGAACGCTGAGCACAAAGGACCACGACTGCCACCTTCACCTGCAGCGGCTGCGCCCTGCCCGGGCCGCCCATGGCAGCCCTGCCTGGTGGGAGTACCAAACACACAAGTTTTCGGGTGGTAAATTCTAGAAAGACTCAGAACTCAAACTGCTGCTTCCAGCGCGGCTGTCAAAGACAAAGCTTTTCCCAGTCCATTGTGGCAGCTTTTCTACGTGGTTATTGTTCTTAATGCACACTTGCACTGGAAACGTTTGCAAGGGAAAAGCTATTTCGTAGATCTATACAGTGAAAATACAGAAAATCCTGATTCTTACATGTTGGGGGAAAAACGTACACTATGAGAGCTAAGTTTTGTTTAGGGTTTTGTTACCCCAAAGTCAAATGCAGAAAAGCCTTGAAAATGTAAATATGTTCAAATTCATTTTAGTCAACACAATTGATTTTACACACAACTTGCATCAAAAAAGTAATTTTTTATATTTCTAAGGTTAAACACTTAAAATATTATTCAGAAACTTTACAAAATGCTGGGTTATACACAAGTTACAAGGAAATGTAGCTGCTTATGCTTGATGTTGTTTATCTAACCCTTACTCCATGTTGTCGTTCTTTGATGTAGCCTGTGCTTGAAGAGCGTTCTCAATCTCGCTGTTAGATGTTAATGATGCCAATATTAAGTCAATTCTTTCTGAGTAGCTAATCAATATACAGAATTATTTTTTTATGTGCCAAAAATTGATTTTAACGCTACTTTTCTGTTTCTACCTTTCCTGGGTTCTCAGGACATTATTATGAGAAACAGGTACAAAAATGTGTTTTACATGGGTATTAGTTTTGTGGCATGGTACAGATCTGACAAAGGAATTAAACTTACTAAATGTATAGTCATTGCAAGGATTTTTCACGTGGGCTAGGCAATCTAGTTTATAAGATTTTAAAGCAGGAGGTTTGTGGGAATATGGCACAGCAAACTGCTTCGTGTCTTGAAAGCTCCATAGAAAACCCTGTAATTATGTTCACTAACTTAGAAGAAAGCAACCTGTGAATTTGACTCAACAGCTTCTGTCAGACACAGACACAGACAAAAATACCTAAGCCCCTGTTTTAGTACATTTGCTGGACTTCTGTTACCCATCCAAAAATCTCCATGGCATCAAAACTTTAGGATCCTTCTTTAAATGGCATTAGGTAGAGACAGCACAAATGTGTATGCACAGTAAACTTTGCTTAATTTAGAATAAACCCTAACGTTAGCTCAAAGATCAGATCAAACCAGTTTAAAATCCAGACTTGTCTGTCGCTGTGGGGTGGCCCAGGTGAGCTCACCTGGTGGGGTGCAGCCTGTCTCCAGTGGCTGTTCTTGGGCTTGCTATGCTGTTTGTTTTGCACGAAACTGGAAATTAAAATAAGATGTCAGTCTTTTCATAACCGTTCTCATATGGAAGGAAATCGACTTGGCTTGTTACTCTGACAAGTGGATTTTATTGTAATGTGTTGGTGCACTGTTGTTTTTTGCACATTATACCATTCTTATGCATATAGTCTGGTCACATAATAGTTTATTCATCACTAAAATTGTTCTGGAAAGTGCGGAGCTACCAGCAATTGTCACTTCCCTGAGCCTTTCTGAAAGGCTTGAAATCACTCTGAACTCTTGAACTGTCTTTTCTTGTTCCTCGGAATATTAACTTTATCACTTGAGAAACGAGCACAGTTTGTGTGCAGAGAATACACAATATTTCATCCTTTCAATTCCCCAATTTTACTTTGCGTGGAAATCAAAATACAAAATTCCAAAAGCCGAGTATTCCCACGTGACCACGGGGTGTAAGGTGACCTCCTTGGCTCTGGTCCCAGTCCCGGAATGTATCGTTTCTTTGAGTTAGACTTTGAAACAGGTATTACTTTACAATTTAATTGGCTGCATACATCTCGAAAAGGATATAAACCAGTGGGTTTTTCCACTATGGAGACATAAAGGCTTGTTTCACAGGAGAGGAGGCATAAACAAGCTGGTACAAGGAGCCCTGTATGAATTGAGCTATACTGTATACTTCAGGGGGAAAAAAAATAGTCGGATTTTTTTTTTTTTTTTTTTTTTTTTGCCTTGTGGGTTCTGGCAGTGTAAAACAAAACAGTCAGTGTTCTCTTATAAAACTGAAGAATTCTTTTATATCTTAAAAACATATTTAAAGACCCCCCCCACGTCTTTGTGGATCACTGCAGATGGTGCTCAGCCTTAATTTTGCTGGAGGTTCTTCCTCAGTGTGGGTCACTGCCGTGTTTGGTGTGTGCTGGTGACAATTTCAGAGCTGGGGCAGCAACCAGCTGCTTTGAAACCAAAGGCCACTGCCAATTAGAGACAAGAAAAAATTCAGAATTTTTTTAGCAGTAAAACCTTTGTTTTGGAGGTTTTTTCCTTTTCTCTTTTTTTAATAACTGAAAGTGATCTAATTAGTGTCTGTAGCTGGATCTGAAAGGCTTTCACTGACCTATATTCAGACCCCTTTCATCAGCTCCTGTGTGGGTAAGATCTCAGGAGCAGTTATTTAGCAGTAAGGAGCCAGACGTTGCAGGGAGGGTGGATAAGCCTCTTAGTTCTTTGAATCTTGTTTTGCTAGTTGTTTGTTCATTCCTGACTTCAATATTTGTGGCTTATCTGCAATTTTAATCTGACTTTGCTGTTTTGACCCTTCCTTCTTTGTAATCTGTGGCTTTTAATGTCTAAAAGGTCCTAAATATTTGATCAAAATAAGACCTAGTTCTCCTTCTGAAGGAATAAATCACTTTAAAAGTGGCAGAAAGAGAAACCATATGCGGGGAAAATGTAGTTTGAGGGGAAAGATAGAGCGTGCAAGCAGACCCAATCAATTACTGAGGCTTGGCACTAATGTTCCCTCTGCTCCCCCCTCAGCCACTTGCAGGCTTCTGGTGCAGCTTTGGGAGTTTCCATTAATCTGTTTAACTGAGAGCTCTGGGCACAGAGCTTGGGCCCGGCTCTTTCTGTCCATCTCATTTTGGCCTTGCTGCTGCCATCCTGGGTGCTCCAGGCTGAGCTCCAGCTGCACTCGGTGTGCTTGTTCCTGTGGCAGCTGCACCGTTTGTTCTGGGATTATTTCGAGTGGAATTCCAAGTAGGATGTCGACGTAACTTGTGTCCTCCCTAATGCTGATTTAGCAGAGTCTTCCTGCTCTCCACGTTTCACCAAAGAGAATTTGTTAAAACTAATGGTGAAACCACCACATCTGAGTTATTCAGCCATGGGACTAGAGGATAATCTTTTTCCTCTGAACTCCTGAGGGTTGCAGCATTTAACATCTTCAAAGCTCCTTAACAAAGGTGATAAGCAGCCTTCATCCTTGGGCTGAGTTAATCAAACTGATAAACGCCCAGAGGAGGTGGCAGGTTCGGGTAGCATCCATGGCAAACTAGATCCTAGTTATTTGCTGGAAGAAAGACTTTTAGTCGTGAGGTTTTTCACTTGTGGATTTGGTTGCCAAGAACAAGTTGGAAAAAAATTATTAAAAATTATTAGTGTTCTCTCATTTTACAATATGTCATTTTCAAGCAATTCCTGACCCATTAGCTCCTGGAAATTTTGTTTAATCTTATCTGAATATTTACTGGCCAAGTAGTTAAAATATTATTTAAACACAGGCTATCATTTATAGCTGATTTTTTTTTTTAAATAAAAACTAAATGTTTAAAGTTGAGCTTGCTTTAAAGTCAACATTTATATTAATGCATAACTAAATATTCTGGCAGTACAAGCCTGACATTTGAAAGAAATTCATATGAGTAGGAGGGGGAAGTCACTGGATAAGCACTGGCAGTTGAGTTTAAATAGTAGCTGGATTCTGACAGACATCAGGCTTTATGCTGCTGCGAGGAAAGTTCGGTGGGTACTTCATTCAACCTTAAAATATTCATCAGGAGCAGGAAAATCGGGGCAACTGTGTTTTCTGCTCCAGTCTGGGAGTGAAGAGGAGTGTGTGGGAAGTGGAGATCAGAGCACCTCGTGATCAAAGCTCTGCAGCTCCCAACCAGAGAGGCTTTTGTTCAACACATCTCACATCTACACAACACGGCAAAACTGGGAGTCAGGAGCCTTTAATGTGTGCTGTTTAAAAAGACTCCAACAACACCAAACACCTTCTCCCTGTGTTTACAGCATTCCAGTTAATTCTCCAGAAGAGCAGCTTGACACTGGTATTAAGTAATTTTATGTCATAAATATTTCTTTTGAATGTAATGACATGTGAAAAGTAGTACAGATGAGTTTTAAGTGGTCTGATGCACATAAAATATCTTTCTCACTCCAAAGATTAAGGTTTGATGCTGTGATTATGGGTTATCATCTTGGAAATTATCAGCCTGGCCTTGAGGGGGAGGAGCTTTGTAATAATAGAGTGATGATTTTTAGAACAATCAGAGGATGGGATGACCAAATACAACTGTTTTCTTGTTTTTTCAGAGTAACAGGATTAACAGATCGATCCAAGTAGATCAATTCTTTAGTCTGACTAAGCACTGAAAGGCCACCACCTTGAAATCCTTGCTTTGAAGTCCTGGTGATCCAATTGTTTTACTCTCAGGTGTAGCACTTCTGTGGAAAAAAGTCTGATGGAATTTTAGTGAGTTAGTTAGTTAGTAAGTGTTAAGCAAAAAGATCAGTTGCAGGTGAAATTGTGTTATGTACAAACAAAACAAAAGGAGTCTGTTACATGTGCAGACACGTGGCTGTTTTGGACTTGAAGATGAGGGAAAAACAGGGTTAAATGTGTTGTGAAGGAAATCCTTCTCCCCAGATTGACTGTGGTGATTTATTCCATATTAGCTTTCTCCTTTCAGACTGGTTCCCTAGTCTGCTTTTCCTTTTGTGAGCCATGCCCTGCTGCTTACAGACAATTCAGGAAAGGCCTGAGACATTGGGCATTACCTGACCAGTTCATTCCTTTTCTCCTCCTTGGGTGAGAGGTTTGGCCAAAAGAAAAAACCATTGTTAGGGAGCCAGGAGTGGGTCTGTGTGTGCTGTAGGAATGTGCTTTTAGTATTCTTGGACAACTTGCCTCTCAACAAGAATTGTTGGTGTTGGAGCTGCAAAGACTGAATCAGCTTCCTGAGGGGAAGCAATTGTAAAATATCCAGGAAGTTGTTGGGAAATGCAAACTTTTGCTCCTGCCTGCTTGCTCTGGAGTGCTCAGCTCTCAATAGCACCAGCATGTACACCACACAGCTCATGAAAATGGAGCTGTTTTCAGTGATAGAAAACTTTCTTGTAGCCTGGGTGTCAGAAATGTGGCATCAGGCCCTTACAAAGGTTTGTAACCACGCTGAGAACAGCTCCTGGCAGATCTTTGCAACATGCAGGACTCTGCACTGCTGAGAGAAAGGAATCTCATTGTCATTATTTTTTTTCTTGTTGGTCCAGTTTTGGTTTTGACCACCAGCTTGTCAACTTCACTGTACTTCTGTCTGGGAAAAGCAGGCAAACCAGGAAAAACAGCCAAGGAAAGTACTGAGAGAGGCAGGTGTGAGAAGGGGCAGAAGTTCATGTTCATGTTACTGTGTGTGCCAACTGCTCTGACAGAGTCCCCCTGGTTTTCCTTACCTGAGCCTCACCTCATCTGGAAACAGCCTTACAGTGGGGGCCTGTATTGTGCTTTCTCCACTAACACTTTTTATCAGTGGCAGAGTGACATAAAGGGGTTTTTGTTGTTTTTTTCCCCCCTCCCTGCCCTGTCTCACCTCCCAGCCAGCCCTGGGTGGGAGTCCCCGTGTTGCTGCACTGTGAGCTTTATCCTCACTACATCACATGGATTTTAAAAGAGAGGCGATTCCTTTCATATGATTAAACACTTTTTTTTTTTTTTTTAAACGGATGTCTGTTAGGATAAAGAACGTCTTAAGTGATAAAATATGTTCTTGGGCTGCTGTGATGGGCATGAGTTCTTTTTTGTGTTATTAAAGTAAATCAGATCTGTCAGTATGTAAGTACATAGTCCCAGCACAGGGTAGCAACTGCTGCAAAAGTGTTTAATCAGTCTGTCCTCCTGCCTTAAGATTATGTAGACAAGGAATTACTTTTTTGTATTTGAGTGTGAACATTTTCAAATTTGAGCAAGTCTTGATAACATATAAAATTGTCTCTTGAGTTTGAGAAAGTTTGTGAGGAGGACTGAAAGAAAAACATTAACATGAACTTCAAGGTATATTTTGTGGCAGCACTTTCACCATTTGACAGGTGAAAGTGAACTTGTCTGAGCTGTCCCTCAGGAAATGAGGTGAGAGACTCCCCATCGGCACTGACCACTTGTGCCCTTGTCCTGGGCACTGCTGCTGGGCAACTGTGGGAGTGTGGGCACAGTTTCAAAGTACAGCTTTCAGTGCTCCTGTTGCCCTGGCCTCTGTAACACAAATCTGTAAGGAGGGAGGGAAGTAATTAATAATTCTACAAGCCATTGAATGAATACTTTTTGAATATGTATAATTAACACTAAAATATTCCGTGGATATTTGCATGGTCTAAAAAGTGACTTTGTGGCCATTTTCATCTTGAGAGCAGCATATCCTTCCTTGATTTGATTCAGTTTTTATTCATTTATGGGACTTCTTTGAAATGATCTTCGTCAAATATGCTCAAGATTTGCAAATAGACTTGGAGTTTCTGCAAGTAGGGACTGTGTGTGCTCGTATATAACATAACTGTACATAATTGATGTACATATGTACAAAATTAGTCTTTTTAAACTTAAAGTCAGCAGCAATATTGATGCAAATATGCCTGTTTGGTGGACAGAAGGATTTTGGACTTGCTGTTTCCATCTCTGTCATGCAGACCGTTTTTACTGCTTGGCTAAATTACATTTTGAGCATGGATTTTTTGGGTTCCTTTTTTAGCCTTGGCCTCTCAGTAGGTTTGGACATTTTTAACAGCTTGTAGAATGAGTTAGCAAATCTCAGTGTTGTTCTGTGCAGTCTCCCAGTAGCTGTCCTTGCCTGCTGGAACTGGACTAATTGGGGTCTGATTAAACTGATTTATTTCTGAAGAGAGCAGAAGTCTAAGTACATCACTAATGAACTCTAAAAGGTCATTTAATTTGTTTCTTTTCCTTCCTTCTGTGCATTTTCCTGTATAAACTGGAAACTGCAGGACTTGCAGTAGTGTATTTTTGGGCAGCAGCAAGTTCAGTGATAGCCAGACTTTTAAAGCCTTTAGGCACAGTGCAGTGTGAGTGGTGCTTAAGCTTGAATATGCAGGGTTGATCTCATCCTCCCTGCCCCTCTCGCAGGTTAGGAAATGATTTGATAAAAGAAAAGAACTCTGACAGTATTTTATTCTAGAATTAATAATGTAAGAAGTGGTGCTAGAGTTTGATCCAATATTTATATATTTCTGCTATCTAAGAGTTAGAACAGTCTCATGAGAACAGCCTAAATTCCACATTTTTAATAATCTCTTAAAGCCGAAACATTTGTGGAGTCCTCAAGAAAAGTTTTGTGTAGAATTCAGTAGTGAGAGTTTAGCATATTCCTCTTCTGTCTGGTTCTTTGTTTTTACTGTAAATATTTTTTTTTCTGCTGCTTCAGAATTTTGCCATTGTTCCCGCAGTATAATCCTCAGGGAAGGAAATTGGAGTGTTACAGACCAGGTGAAACTCTTGGCTGAGACCTCTTGTACTCACCCAAACCCCCCAGCTGCATCTTTCAGTCCTGTCACCCACCCATGTCTCTTGCTGAACCTTCTTCTTGAGGGCAGCCAGTGCTTTTAATGTTGAATTGCTGGGGTATTGGTACCACTGTCAGCTGAAAGTGAGGAAGTTCTAATGTATCTAATGTATGGATTCATCTTTGCATGGGTCTGATTTTTGGTCAAGGATTGACTTCTGTGGGAATCCTTCCCCAGTCCCCAAACTGGTCCCTGTGGGGGATAAGGACTCACAATTGTAACATGCCTTGTATTTTCCCCTCAGTTTTCTGGCACTTTGCTCATAAAATTATTGCAAAGTGTTGCTCACCTACATTGTGTGTGTGGGACTGGAGCTTCTGGTGTTAGTGAATGCAGATCTGAAACGTGAATGCAGATCTGAAACCTGCTGGAAGAGGAGGGGGAGGGTGCAGAGGCAGCAGGAGTCAGTGCTGCTGCTGGGACTTGAGCTCTCCTAAGCCCATCTGAGAGCCACAAGCACAGGGACATGGGAGAGTGTTCTTCCCATGCTTCACTCCACGGTTTCCTTTGGATTACCCAAGATCTGGGGAGCTGCTGTCTCTTGGAATTACACTTGTGATGTGCTGAGCCTTGTAGAATCCACTCTGACACACGAATCTGTGGATTTGGGATGGAAAAGCAAATCCCATGTGCAGAAGAACCCATCAGGAGGCTGAGAGAGCCTGGTTAGTGCTGGCCAGGGCACTGCTTGTGCCCTGGGGAAGCTGCTGAGTCCCAGCAGAGGCTCCCTGGGATGTGCCCCATGGAAATGCTCTATTTTCCAGGACTGTTAGACCGTGCTGGCCCTGGTGTCCTTGGGTGACTTGGAGCCTGGCTGAGTTACAGCCAGCACTGCCAATGCTGGTCCAGCACTGAGGAAACAGGCAGCAAACTTTGTCAGGACTATTTTTGGTCATTCTGAAGTAGAGAATGTCTGAGCATAAATAGACTTCCCCATGCCCTAATGAAAGCACTGGGCTTTAATTTGACTTAGTGTGCTTTCTGGTTATGCTAAATTACTTTTATGTGGCCCTTGTGGTTATGTATTGAATTTTTTTTTTTTTTTTTTTTTTTTTTTTTTGCAACAAACTGGCTCCTCTGGCTTAAAGCCTGTGTGAACCAATGCTGGAGCAGGATTTGCTGGTAAAGTCTCACTAGGTGTAAGCACAAGAAAGAAGACTGATTTGTTCAGCTGTAAGTCTTGTAAACGTTGACTAAATGTCGTTTGGGGCAGGGATAAGGCTTTTGAATGAAAAGACGAATTTCAGCCTAAAGGGAAATTCTAAATGCTCTAGTTGTTTTTAAACAAAATCTCCAATGGTAGGTGGGTAGGTCTCCCTGCTGTGCAGGATTTATTTTAAATTACCACTGGGCTGAAGTGTGCTACGTGTTGGGTTCCCAGCAGTGCCAGCATTATGAAAGTGCTGATTATTAAAGTTTTCTGTGAGGATGAGGTAAGCTTTAGTTGATTTACAAAATTTTTACCCAAAATGGCTTCAGATTTCCACCTGTCTCTGTGTAAGAGTTTAGTTTGCTGTTTTCCTCCAAGCTTTATGCCCCTTTGGAAGCCCCTCTTCATGTTTGCAATGGTTTGTGTTTGAAAGTATTGGGGATTCTCCTTAGGACCTTGTCCTTTTTTGTCTCCGTGTCAGAATGGTGCAAGACATGTCCTCCTCAAAGAGCAGCACTTCAGGGACAGTGTCAGGGGGGCAGGGAGCCCTTTTCCCTGGAAAGGTGGTTCTGTAAAACCTCAAGCAACTGCTGTAGCTCCTCTGAGCTGCACCAAAGGCAAATGGATTCAGTTACTTCAAACTGTTCGTTTATGGCATAATTCACTGAAGAAATGTCCTGAAGTTTTAAACAGTCTTTCCTGGGCTTCTCCATGAAATAGTGGCTTGCCTTTGCATCACGTGTGAATTGTGCCTCTCCTTCTGTGCTATTCTTAATAATGAAGAACAGAAATTATTCGCTTTTGACCATCTCGAGCAATTCTCCACCCTCCTGGTGTCTGAGTTCACTTCACTGAGGTTAATTGAGAAGAATCGGTTCAGTCTTTACTCTTCCAGGTGTGTGATGCACAGAGAGGTCTGAGCTTGCACCTTGCTCTGGTAGCTGCTGCAAAGGGGAAGCAAACCTTGGAGTGGAGCTGGAGGTTGAGTGAAGGGGTGGAAAACCCGTCTGAAAGGACAGCCAGAGCTATGGGGTCTGTCCCTTCATGGCTCTAGGAGCACAATAGAAATGTTTATTTCAGTGGGAGCTCGGTGATTAAGTTAATACTTTGCTGCCTGGCCCTAAGTACCAGAGCTCTGTCTTTACCTAAATTTGTCTCACTCTCCACTAGAAGTCTGCTATTATCTAGGAAAATATAAACAGTATGAGCACCTGCTTTGAAGATTGAAAAAAGAACCTTTATGTATTGCTTTGTAGCAGTTGCTTAGTTCATGGCTGGGCTGCAGCATCTCACATTCCTTGAGATTGCAAGCATCTTCCCCAAAATCAATGGGTGGACAGTGATGTCAAGCAGTTGGATTTGGTCATGCAAAAATTGAGAACTTTATCAGCTGAAGAACTTCCTGTCAAAATGAGGTGTCAGATGTGAAAACTCACAAAAAGTACTGCAGATTCAGTGCTTTCCTTGTGTGTCAGGGTAGAAATTTGTTTTGTTGCAGTTCTGCTGATAACCATTGACCTCAGAAGAAATCGGGTCGTGTCATTCAGCAGCAGTGGCCTCGTTAAGATGCACTCTGAACAAAACAGCTGAAATCCAGGATTATCCAGGAGAGGGGCTTGATTTAAGAAAAATGGCCTTACCAAGGAATTAATTTAGGCTCCAGCTGATTGAATGTTTGCAATGTATTTCATTGTTTGATAGTTAGAATTGTTAAAACAATTTTTTAATGATCTGCCAATTTGCAAATGAATTGTTTCACCTTGAAGCCTCTTGCAGATTTAATAACTGAAGTTGTTGTGCCGTGCCAGCAATATAAACATACAGAGAGGGGATGGGGAAAGCATCCAAATGCTGTCCATCGTCCTCTCCAGTGAGTGGCAGCTCCATCCGATGGATATTCTGTAACTGGTCACTGCCTTGGTGGTGGGGGATCATCCCTGTGTGGAGGGGCTGTCACTGCTTCATCCCTCCTTTCTGAGCACAGCAGATCACCGTGCCTGAGCCCATGGAATAGCACGGCTGCTGCCTTTGTTCATTGCTTCCCATTGCATGCATTAGGATTCTGAAATCCCCAGGGCTTGAAAAGGACTTTGGATTAAGACTTTAGGTAAGTTAGAGGCCAGTTTAAAAAGACACTTGCTACTATTTCGATTTATTGAGTTGTTACAATAAAAATGCTTATTTCATAAGATATTTTTTTTAAAGGAAAGGAAGAAAACCCCAATCCTGACATGCAGAACTTTTACATTAAGATCATAAATAGTCTTGTCGGTTTTTAAGTCCTGTGCATGCACATTCAGCAGGGGTAAAAGCTGGTGTTGCAGCAGAAGGGATTTTGGTTAATCTAGTTTTTTCCTGTGCTTTTGCTCTACAGAGCTGTATTAATTATTGACAAGACTGGCCTAATCCAAAGTCACTGCAGGCTGAAGCATTAATTTACCCTGTAGCCTGCTGTGAGTAGGGAAAAAATGAAAATTGAATCTTTGTATATGTGAGTACCATATTCTTGAAGGCAAAAGCATGGCTTGATGTAGTGTTGGGTATAGGTCTGGGGTAGGCTCAGCCTGGGCTGGAGTGGTGTGTCCAAGCCAAGCTCAGCTTCTCTGGCAGAGAACAACTTTCATGTTCACTGCAGAGCCATCCATACTGCTGCTGTGCTTGAGGGGTGGTGAAGTTCAGAGAATCTTCTGCAGAAATGGGGTTAAATATTGGTTATTGGCAATTGTTGTAGTAGCACTCAAGCTTTGAGCCATCAGCAGTCAAAGTGAAGGTAATGTGATGTTTTGAATCTTGGCATTCCAGAGAAATGGTTAATTATGTTTGGAAGGTTGCTTTGCCTTGGGTTTTTTTTCTGTTGAGCTGTGCTATGTTCCAGACTCCCAGTGGCTTTAAAACACTTAATTTGCATCACTGAATCAGTTATCTTCTCACTGACTTTTTAATTTGCTTCCTCCTCCCATCTTGTAGATTTGCTGCTAATCTGCCCTTCATTTTGAATAAACACATTTTGAATAAACACTCATCCCCAGTGCAGGATATGCAATAAACTGGTCAGTCATTTCAGTTACCTTTGTAAGAGCTGCTACAGAGCTGTCACCTGTGGTTTTAGATTAACAGCAGGATATTTGTTTATATATGAATTTCAGAGAGTTCTCTTGTTTCATGTAAAGTATTTCTTAACATCTAATCCACATCTGGAAAAAAAAGGCTTTTTGTAGAGGCTGTCAAGAAAGCATATTGTATATTCTTTATTAGATCTTACAAAGGGATTTGGGCAAATTAGGGGAGGCTGATTAGGTCTTAGTGATATTTCCATTATTTAAGTTTTTTGTAAAATTAGATCTGTAATGTGGAACTGGTGGGTGCCTGAGGGAAGTGAGCTGTTTGCAGATGCCTGAGTAGGTTCTTGGATCCTTAGAGGGCAAATAACTTAGGTGGTGTGTGAGCTGTGGTGCTGAGGAGGTGCTGCTGGTTGGACAGGGAGAGCTGTGGGGAGAAATTGCTCTGGGCTGCAGAGGTGATGGGGAGAACCTAATGGTAAATTTGTGCCAGGAAGTGTAAAGAGGAGGTGAGTGGCTGTTGGAGCTGCTGCCTCCCATTGCACTGTGGGTGTGTGCTGCTCCACGGCCCTGCTGAGGAGCTGTGATGCTCTTCTCCACCAGGGGCTCCCGATTCTCGGTCTTCATCCCTGCTTACCTTTTCCCCCTTGTAACCCCTGGTATGTGCATGTAAGATCCAGTTCCTGCTTCTTGGAGGTGGGAATGGTGACTCCTCTCCCAGCCCCATGATTTTGGGCACTGTGTACCCCTGGTGTTTGGAAGCCCCCACACCAGCCAGCCCCCTGGAGTGGTGTTGCAGCCTCACAGAATGGTATCCTGGAGTCTCTTTGCCTGTCTTTAACTTCCTGCTGTCCTGGGGGACTTCATAAAGATCACTTCCTTCAGCAAAGCTGCTGACATGGAGCAAAAGCCATCAATAAATTATTCATATGCTGTTCATTTTCTGTGTTTAGGAATTAATGCAGCTTCACTTCAGAATTCCCTTCCATGGCTGAAGTTGAGTGAAATTGTTGCATGCTGAGTTACTGTGTTTTCATTTTGGGTGAATTTCTTTGCGTTTCGGAACTGCGGTTTTGAAACCAAGTTGCATAAAACCTGCAGCCATAATGTTAAATAATGTTGGTAGGTCCTATTTAGAAGGATTCATGGGGTTTACTTCAAGGAGGGCTGGTTTTTGGACAGTCACTTATGTAAAGTGAAGTTGTGTATTGTTTCTAAGATAATTTGTGATATTTTAATACTTTGTGAAGCAGTAGCTTCAAACAAGGTCATTCTGAAGTCCTAAGATGTTGGTTTTGTTAAAGAGCAAAACAAAACTCACAAGCCACACACCTGAACCTCTCCAAATCCCCCAGGCCTGTGGTGTCAATTGCTTCTATCACATTTGTCATGTTATTTTTCAGGAACGTGTTTTCTTTGTAATTTGAAGGAAGTGTGAAATTATGTTCTTTATCTCATTTTAGCAGTTATCCAAGAGGCAAAGACACAGATATGCATATAACATGTATATCTAGATAATAATTCTGTAATGCTCTTCACTTGTCTTTGCTTCTTTTTAAGTCTTGGATTGTGCTTCTGTACTTGTGGGAAATAATCACTTTTCTTTAGACTACAGATTTAAATGTTCGTGAAAATGTCCAATTTTCTTCCATAGGCAATTTATTTCAGGCACTGAAACGCTGGGAAGAGCACGCTGTGGAGATAGATGGGGAATTTATGTCAAATTTCAAAAGATGTAAAGATGTTTGAAAGCATCTTCCCATTTGCAAGGGCAGCAAATGAGCAGTGTTATTGGCCTTGCTTATGAGGAGGAGTTACAAGCATTAGCGTTTCCTGCCTGGTTACTAGAGGAGCACTTTGCAACAGCTCAGTCATTCCAAAATCACTTTTATTTTTCAGTGTTAGCACAACTTGTTATTGTAGTTTGCACTGAATTATACAAAAGAAAAGAGAGAGTCAATGTTTAATTTTTGTGATGGCCCTAAAAGGGTTTCTGTGATTTGACAACATTTGTCCTGTTACTTTGTCTGGAGGTGTTTTGCCTTGGGCACAACATGTAATTCACTGTAGCTTTTAAACCAATTTCCTTCCCTTGTCAGGCTGAGGCTGGAGAAGAGCCTGAGGTAGGCCTGGAGTGGGATGAGTCACTTGGTGAAACTGATGGCCCTGTTAAGGAGGAGTTACAGAGAACCACATCCCACAGTGGGGATGGAGCTTCTGCCATGGGAGGCCCAGAGCAGGTGGACAGAGGGATTGGGAGTGGTGGGGAATGGCAGCAGAAGTCTGGGCAGGGATTTACCCCCAGCAGTTTGTGTGTCAGCTGCACGTACTGGAGGAGTGCAGGGGGAATGAGGTACAGACAATGGTCAGGCTCTGGTGTTTTCACTTGCAAAGTAATAATAGGAAAAAGCTGCTATTGTATTGCTGGAACTGAACTGTAGGTCTTGCCCTGTGTGTTATGTGTGTTTTCTTAATCAAAGTGGAGACAACTCTCAGAAATGCATCCTGTTTAATCAAAAACTAGGGTTCCAGCTGGTTCTCATGCATTTCCCTGCATCCCTTTGTGATACTGCTCCTGCACCTCTCCATTCTGGAGTCGTGTTCTACAAATCTCGGAGCTGTTGTGCCCTGGGTGCAGGTTCTCTGCTGCAATTAATGCTTTCTCTTTTCTTAGTGCACTGCTGTGCTGGATCACTCAGAAAATAGGAGTGGCACTCCCTCTTCTTCCTGACTAGAACTAGGAACTTAGTTCTAGCTCCCAGCTTTGGAGTCTGTTTGCATTCAGTACCTGTTAACCAGCAGTTACAGGATTTATGTATGGTTGCTTCCAAAGAACTTCAAACCAGTGTGCCTTCTTGGAATGCAGGATGTTCTGTAATGGCAAATATGTCCCTGAGAATCTTTCCAGTCTCAGTGATGGGGAGCTTTCCACACTTGTTGGTCATCCAGTCAAGTGGTCAATTATGTGTGTTAAAACCAGGACTTCTCTAATTAAGATTTATGGGGAAAAAAGTGAAATACATTCTAATATTTTATGGCATTATTCTGTGCAAATAGCTACTGCTTTTGAGTTGCATTCAAATTCCTCAACCTAAAAATTAGGTTTGCTGGAGGGGCTTTCTGCATCACTGACTTTTGTAGGCATTTGTTGACTTCTCAGTTAGTAAGTCTGGCCTGTGTTGAAGGAGTTGAATCTGAATATAGATTTGTAATAATTTTTTACCTATATCGGGGCAGAATTCATATATAATGTTAAATTTTTGTGGTGGTGTGACTGTAGAGGGGGTTATGGCGCACACATTTCCATTTGAACTGGCACCACTGGACTATGTGTCACTTGGGGACATGCTTTAGTGCTGGGTTAGGCTCAGTCTTAACTGTCTTGTACAATCTAAATGATTCTATGATTTTATGGTTGCTCAGGATTTGAGGTTTTCTGAGCAGTAGCAGATTGATGCCTCTATTCTCCAAGTTAATGTGAGAGGAGAGGTAGTGAAAGCATGGCTTTCATTAGAGATTTTGAAACCTGTGTTTGTCTTAATCACAAAGCTGTTATTTTGTGCCCTTTGCAAGGTGTTGAGTCTCTCACTGCCAAGTGCACCAGAGATTTCCCATGTCTGAGGAATGAGAAGTTGGTATCCAAGGGCTCTAAGGTCACAGCTGAAGCTGGTGGGAGGGCTGGCATCAGCCAGGGGTCATCTGTGACTCCAGCAGATCCCGCATGACCTTTGGCTGAAACACCTGTCAGGATTTCCTGGGAGGGGGCAGGTGCAGTGTGTGACACGGAGATGAGCCTTAGTGAGGGCTGAATGGAGCTGTCCAGGCTTAGGGCACAGTGCCTTTGAGAGCAGGAGATACATTTCCAGTGATTGGTACTGATAATAGGGTGGATTTGAAATGGAGCTTCTACATCTAGAGCAGGATGAAAAGAAACTAGTTTTATTTTTTTCTCTGTGCACAAACACTTTACAGAGCTCAGAGTGATGGGAGATGCAGAAGCACTTGTGAACACCCAGCTGTAAATCAGGGGAGCTCAGTGTGTGCCCTCCTACAGGGGAGAAAAGTCAATTCTGAATTGGTTTTCTGGCAGAATTATCCACTGTGTGACCTCACTGAAGGACCACCACTTCCATAGTGGAGCAGTGTCTTTGTCAGGAAAACCAATGTTGTTATTCTGAAGTTCAGGATAGATTTGCAGCTGAGACCTGGGCTGTGTTAGACGTGGTGCAATTTCATGGCATGAGCACATCACATCCCTGCCAAAGAGTTCAATAAGGAAAAAATAGGCCTTGGGAATGGCACTGAAGTAGTACAGGAGAGTTTAGCAGAGACTAAGCTCCCAAATCTTCCCTTTTTATGTTTAGAAAAATGCTGTTGTTTTTGTGTAAACATCTGGCTGTTTTGTGTTGGCTGGCGCAGCCTCATAGATGCGGCGTCTGCTGCTTTTATTTAAATTTCCCCTGAAGACGCAAATTAAAATGAAAACCCCACAGGCTTCCAACCGCTCCTGCTGCACGGTGCTGTGGAATTCTGCTCTTGAAAAGCTTGCTCTGAGGCTTTGGTGGATTCTTTTCCTGCGGGGACAAAAGAACACGAAAGTCAGAAATGCAGGAGAAGTAGCTGGAGCGACTGCAGGAGCAGACCTGTGGGACTGGGAGTGTTCCACAGCAAACACTTCCACAGTGGGCTGGGGAGGCATGAACTCCACCTGGGGGACAAACTGCGGTGACTCAAAGGAGAGTTTGGGGGACCCTAATGCAAACTCATCTTGGAGGGTCCTGTTTAGCTGAGTTTAGAGAGGAAATTTGCTCCTGGGAAAGGCAAGCCTGGCCTTGGAAAGAGCTGGAGATGTGACCTGCAGCAATGTCTTTCTAGCTGACACCAGATTAACCTGTCAACAGGAGCATTGCAAAGCCACTTTCTTTTACAAAATTCTCAAGCTTCAAGAATATCTATTTCCTGGATGTGGAGAATTATTGCTGTTGTACTGGTGATGCCCATCTGTGCAGATGGCTTGTTTAAGAGCACTTGTTGGATTGATTTTAATTTTTGTTAAAATTGGTTAAATAATAGCTTCAGCTTTTTCAGTGAGATTCTTTTAAAGGCAAACTGGCATCCTGGGAAAATGAGCAGCTCTCAGTAGTCTTCAGTTTGCACCCAGGAGTTGAGAAATTATTTTCCTTTGAGTGTGTTGTGGTGTTGTTAATCCACATCTGGCAGTTCCCTTCTGTGTACAGTTAAAATCTCATCACTGTTCTGTGGAGGATGGAAGCAAAGTATCCAAAACACCATTATTGAAACTCCTGCCATGGAAAGCTTGCTGCTGCTATCTCCTGATCTGTTATGTTCTTTCATTTTTTGAAATTGCACAGCTTAACCCCATTTTTAAAAATACTATTTGAATTATATAAACCTGTTAAACTTGCTAGATATCATTATAAATGTAATTTCAAATGGAAAATGCTCTAAGCTTTATCTTTTTTTCAAGAGTGTCTTCTTATTTCCATTAATAACTGTTCTATTCTCTCCCTCTTTTTATTTTTTTTAAATAAAAAACACAACAAACCAAATTGTTTGGTTTGGAATGAACCTGATGAAAGAGGGACAGATAAATCCACCACATAAAACAGGTGAAGGGGAAAGTCTGATAAAGCAAACATGAGCATTTTAGGTTGGTATCTGCAGGAAAGTGACTGTCAACAAGGAGTGCAAGTGCTGCCTCTTTGCAGCATCTTCTCTTTCTGCTCACACCTTGGGGAAAGGAGATTGCTGTCCAGCACTGGAAAGGGAAGATTGATTATTTTAAAGTGCTTAAAGCAGTGGCCTTTCGTAGCAGTAATTGGGATTTATCTGAGTTTCCATCCAGTCCTACTGACCCTGGAACATCCTGAGCGACTCAGCCAAGAAGACTAGAGGAGGGGGAAAATTGTCTCTAAGCTGAGCTGGTTTTGTGCTTACCTTGATTTCATACACTAGATTTTGCCCTCAGCACCTGTGCAGTCCAAACCCATTCTCTTTCATGTTGTGGACCTGATTTTGTTTCCTTTGTGGAGCTGCAGTACTGCTCTTGACTGTGTCAGTTTTCATCTGGAGCACTCTAAGCTTCTTAGGATATGTGGTCTGGGGCTTCCTTCGAAATGTTTCAAAATTTTCAGTAAGTCTGGTTTTAATTTTGACTGCTGCCTTCAGGTTGAGAGAGACAGGAGTTCGGTCAAGTATTTAATTACTTTGTCCTGTTTTGAGACTGTCATGTCTCTCCTTGTTCTTTCAGTCTTGCCTTTCTCAAAAGTGGGATCACTTCTGGGAGACCTGCCTGGCAAGAGATGATGAGAGCCTGAAGATAGTTGGGTTTGTCAGCTGGAATGTCTTGGGAAATACCTATCTATAACCCCCATTCCTGTATGTTTTTCAGCTTACAAGCCTCCCAAAAATAATAAAACACCATCAATCTAGTGAAGGCTCAATGTACAGAAATTGCAGGTGGCCTTGTGTCTGTAACAGGGAGTTGCTGTGTTTTTAAGCCCTGCAGCTGGGGTGGGGGAGGCGGTTTCCAGAGCCCTTTTCCACCAGAAGAGCCGTTTTGCAGAACGAGGAGCATTGAGCATTCCTCACAGAGGGCACAGCCCATTGTGTTGCGTTGTTGTTTTGTACTTTTGGCTTGCAAAGTGCTCCGAGGAAGAGAGAGGAGCTGGAGTTTCCTGATGATCGCGGCATGGAGCCCCTGAATGGCTCAGGTGTGAAAGCGTTCCGTGTTTCCCGTGGTTTGGTGTCCGTAGGAGGCCAGGCTGTGTCCCACAGCAGCCAGGGCCGGTGGTGCATCTCTGCAGGAATGTCATGGAGCAGGACCTTCCCTGACCAGGATCCTGCTGCAGACACCACAGTGGGAACTTGGGATTTTTGCCCACAAGAGAATTCCTAGTGTAGATTTCCTTTCCTCCTTGCGGTCGCTAGAGCTGCATTTGTCACTCACTTGAGAGCTTTGGGCCTCTTTGGGGAAAACACAGAGATTTTCTCCTAATGTTGCTGCGAGACACGTTGAAATTGCTTTACAGTGCTTAAAATGAGGAGCATAGGAAGTCTGCAGAGTTGTGCTTTATTTTGGATGTGCTTTCCTTATCCCAGTGGAGGATCCCAAACCTCAGAGGAGTTGGATTTGTTTATTTCTAAGGGGATTTCTCTCGGAATGTCTAGTGCTGCTGTTCTGCTTTGTGCAGATACAAAGAGAGGTGGTGGTGAGCTGTGTTACAACTGCAGGGAGAAACTCCCCCCAGCCCTGTGCTTCCTGTGGGAAAGGGATGCTGGGAGGAGCTGCAGGCAGGGCAGTGTGTAGTGACAGGAGGCCACATCAGCCTTTCACAAGGATCTTCTGGAAATCACCTTCAGGCTCAGCCACGGATGGGAGGCTGGGGCTGCTCCAGCTTGAGCAGGAGGTGGAGACCGAGAGATTGGATTTCCCTTAAAAGCTGCCAGGATTTCACTAAGTGGAGTTGTGGAGACTGAAAAGATGAAGGGATTCATTTTTCTTGCATTTTGTTGCTTTTCCTACTAAAGAGTTTTTTTGGGCAACCTTCCCAAAGGCCGTTAGTGTTAATAAAGTGGCCCTTGCTTTTTATCCCAGTTAGGAGAATTTCACTTTTTTGCTCTTAATGTTCTGTAAGAGAAACTCTCTGTCTGTGCTCAGTCAGAGGATACATGTTACCACCTTCCCTGCCTGCCATTATGAAATCATTAAATGTTCATATTTTATAGGTGACTGGACAAAAAGGAATCTTAGAATTCTCCGTGCTAGACAGTTGTAATAGTATGGAATCATCTCAGAGTAATTGAACTAGAAATATTTTTTCTTATTCTGATATAGAGCTTCTGAAGCTTTACTTGACTTCTGCATAATTTATTGTTCATAATCATATATAACCTTATGAACAGTAGGGGTTTTTTGTAAGAGAATGGATTTGTTCCCATTTGATTTCCAAGGAGCTGCTTACACACATAGGTTGTACTATAACAATGCTCAATAAAACAATTCAGCATGAGCATGAACTCATTATGCATCTGCTTTATGTGGGTTTATCCTAAAGCTTTATTCAAGTGTGTTTTATTATGGTTACTTCTTGTGCTGATAACTGTTGTGGTTTTTAATGTACTCACAGCATTGCAGGCTGATCTATAGCTGTGTGGTGAGCTAAACTGTACAGGTTTTCTAATAGTGTTTTCAAAAACTTAATTTTTATTATTTTTTTGGTAAATAGCACGTGTATGTGTGTGGTTTGTTTTATCATCCTCCTGGACTATAGCTTCAGTTATTATGCCTTTCTTCTTCCAGTTGTAATGAATGAGTCACTTCTGTTTATAAGGATTTGGTTGTTTACTCTGACAAACCCTTGATAGGAGACACTCGACAAGATCTCAGTAAATCAATTTGTTCAGGATCTATAAGCATCTCATTAGCATTTATTTGCAATGTTCATTGTAAGCTCAGCTGCAGCTGTTGAACACCCTGAATCTCCCAAAGATTTCCAGGATTGTAAGCATATGTTTTGAGATTGTGCTTTAAGTGGAGGAATTTTGTGGGCTTTTCCCCCCTCTTTTCATTGCTGCTGCTAACAAAGATCTTTTTGAATGGAACTGCAGGCTCTGTGTCTATAATCTTTCCCATTTCTGACTGCTGAAAGCTTCGTTGGAAAAAACATTATTGCTGGAGTGGCATGACTGAGAGACCATTCTTCTGCCCGTCTTGCTTTTCATTTCCCCATTGGCGGCAGGACAAGGCTCACATTTTCGCTGTAGTTTCTGCAATAATGGTTAAAAGGAGCAGCAAGGCTTTTACCTTGCCCGAATGCCGTGTGGAACCGAGTGATGTCATTGTTTGGGCCGGGATTGCTGGGGCACGGTGGCCAGGACCGCTTTGCTGCAGCTGGGCCCGTGTGCTGGCAGCACAAAAGGAGGCCGGGGCTACCTGCGGCTGCTCGCCATTGATTTCCTATACAAATCTCATAATGGGCTCTTGTAAAGGAGTGCGGCAGAAAACCAGGCAGATCCCGGCAGCTCAAAGGGAGCTAACAGCCCGAGTTATCTCTTGCGAGATTTTTACAAGTGGAAGTTATTCTCGGTTTTGTTTTCAGTTCGGAAACGAGGCTGCAGGGAATGAGAAATTCAAGTGAAAAAACAGCTTTTTAAGGGAGCGAGTGGGTTATTGAAATAGTGCCCAGCCCAGCTTGGAGCCAGTGCTGTGTCCAGGGCACTTAGAGATCCCACTGATTTCTGTTAAAGCTTCCCTGTAACTTCTGGCAGTGCCAGTCCTGGGAAGGAATGTGTGTGTGAAATGGTTCTTTTTTCCTCTTTTGCCGTAGCAAATGGCAGTGCCTTACTGGCAAAGCAAAAGTGGGCATTTCACACTTATCCCCAATGCTTGAATTCTCCTGACTCCCTGCCATCCATACCTCCCCTTAACGGAGATAACCCGAGTTTATTTTCATTTTCAGGCTGGGGAGCTGGGGCAGGCTGCCTGCTGCTCAGGGAGCAGGCTTCAAAAATCACCTTTGTTTCTGCAAGTGGGGATAACATTCGTTCACTGTAATCAGTACCCAATCTGCTGACATTCTCCTACGAGTAGCCTGCACTCCAGCAAGCTGTTTAAATATTATTTTCTAAGTTCCTTTCCTTGTATGGCATCGGAAATACCATGGCTCATTCCAGCTGCCTGCTTGTAGATTCCTGGTGCTCCATGTATCTTGCTAGGCTTGACCTCACGTGATCAATAGTTCAGTGAAAATTGATAGTGTGTTTTCAGCTTGGCTCAATAATGGATCAATGATTTGGGGAGACTCAAAATACCACCTGTGCAAAATACTTCTCATGGAGAAAAATAATATTTATGGCTGTACCATTTATGCTGAAAAAGCAATCCAATAAGAAGCTTGAGGCAGGATGCAGAATGGAGAATCCAAATGCACAGCTTTGGAGTGAAGAGGAGAAATTGATTGCTTAGATTGTGTCAGTATTCCTTCTGTAGTGTGACACCAAAGAGAGCAGAGTTTGGAATGGGCACAGAACTCCAAGGTTGTACTTCAGAAGATTGAACCAAGGTAGCTGTGGAGACAAAGGGCAGGTGTCCGTTTCTTGAACATGAAGAAATGAAGTCCAAAAGGCCTGTCCTGAACCTCCAGGAATGGCCACATGGGAGCCATTCCTGTCCCAGAGTGGTGCTCCCGTTCACTGAGGCACCAGAGGAGTTTTCCAAAGCCTTTCCCAAACCTGGAGTGCTGTTCCCTGTTTGTTGCTCTTGTTCACTGGCCCCAGTCCTTTCTCTCTGGGTCTCTCAGGAGGCAGTGGCCACAACCTGCTGCCTGCTTGGATTCCTGCCTGACCTCTCACATCCTCAGGCTTGGGCTGCCTGGCATTAGCCAAGGGCTTTTCCTGTCCTGGAGGGTGCAGTCATGACCTAACACTGTATGCCCGACTTGGGGAGCAGTAGCGTGCTTTCCTCACAGAGATAACCCCTATGGCCTCTTCTGCATTGCTGTTTTATTCCAGAAGTGTCTTCGACTATTAAATTACCACTTTTTATAGTCCCATTGTTAATTGTGAAATGACAGAGAGTAGATTGACCCACCACCACCCACAAGGGTGGCCAAATCCAGCCGTGGCACTCAGTGGTGCAGGAAAGCCTAGGAATTATTCTCTCCTGACGCTGGGATCACAAAAAGTTAATGACAAGCATGTGGCTAAAAATGCAGGTTGAATTTAATTTAAATTTAAGCTTCAAAATAGTGTAGTGTAGTAGGATACTCTAATTGTAGCTTGAAATAATCTCCTTTTTTAAGCCCCTTTGTCTTTCTTTAGTAGCTCCACCTGTCCTCTTTTCAAGGTTACTGGTGTAAGCTGGGGGGAGGAGCTGGCTAATAGGGGAAATTTGGAGTGAATGAAATAGAGGGGTTTTTGTGTGGTGACTGAAAGTGAGGTTCTGAGGCAGTTCTTAACAGTCCTTGGTGAGCTGAAGTTTTAACCTTGAATTCTATAGTGGGGGAAGAGCTTCCATTTCCCATCTGATCACTTAATGAAGACTCAATTAGATTTTTGGCATAGCATTTAGAGAATGATCTATGAGTTGCATGCAAAATTAATGACATTTAATTTAATCGATGAGATATCAAAGACACCTTAGTCTAATAGTAAGTTTTGACCATGATTTTTTCCCCTGTGAGCTAAAAGCAAACTTAATGAGCTGCTCTTGCAATGTTCTCAACTTCCTGCTTGGATGTGAGTGTAGCATCTGCTGGGCTTTGGTTTGGTGGGGTCGTTTGCAGTCACCAGCCCTTCAGACAATTGGGTTTGGTGCAGAAAGCCCTTGGGACAGCTTATTGTGCCTTGTGATTGTGGGGTCTTGCTTTTCTCATGTGTTCCAGGCTGAGCCCTCATTACAGTGTCCTTATTCTGTGTTTTTTTTTTTTTTGTTGTGTGGTCCTGCAGTGTAGCCCCAGATCTTCAGTATCTAGATAATTATTGTTCTCAGATCTCTGATTAAATATCCTCTGGTAAAAATAGCTCACCTAGATTCCCAGTTTGAAGAGGTGGCACTGGTATCCATGAGTTACCTTTGTATTGTTAAGAGCTAAGTGGAGAGGTGACCCCCAGGGACTGCAGCCATGCCAGAAGTGGGGCTTTGTGCTGAGAAGCCTTGGGCCAGCTCAGTCCCACCTCCCTCAGGCTCGAGGGGAGCACTCGGGCTGCAGGAGCAGCAAAGTTCATTTGGATGCCGAGGTGGATCTGGTGCCATTAGTGGTTGAGGCTCAAATGATCTTGTCTATGCTGTATCAAAGCCCATGGGTTTATCTGCCCTGTTGATAGGTCTAGTTTAATTTTTGATTTAGAACCCAGTAGGTACATCCATTTGCACAGCTGTGCTGACTGCATGCTTTTATATGTAAGTATATAAAAATAAGTCAGTCTATAACTCGGTGTAAGATGTTTAAATGCTTGTTTGGCTGTCTGCATCGTGTGCAGCTGGGGACATGCAGGTGACCCAGCTCTGGGTACCCAGATTTGATACTGTTGTATAATGTCTCATTTCATAAGATTCCTGACACACTTCAGCCCATGCCTTGCTGAGCTCTGGCCCATCTGCCTGCCCTGGTTGTGGTTCCTTCTCTTTTGCTATTGGCACAGACTCCTGTGACAAATATTTAACAGTCTCCTTGTCCTCAGCCGAAGCAGGGACAAAGCCCTGCATGCATTGCTGTGGCTGGGGAAGAGGAGGTGCAGCTAGAACTGAAACTGCTAAGCAGAAAAGTGGAGTAATTTTACCCTCCCTCTCTTTGTGTTTACAAAGATAAAAACAACTTCTATATATGCAAGTCATGTATTTGAAAACTTTGGGAGACAAAGTAATTACACTTTAATATTGGCTGTGAGAAATCCGTGCTGCAGAGTAACCCTAATCAAATAAAGGCAAAGCATCTTGCTTTGCTTAATATTCTGTGATTTATATTCTCTCTGATGTGCAAGCAAGGTAATAGTGCAGCAAGGCAAGGAGGACCTCAGTAGTGCCTGGTATTGAGTCAAAGCCAGAAAATCCAAGAAAAACAATGTTTTACACCAACCTAACGGGTTTTGAATTTAAAAAAAAAGTGAGCATGATCAGGTTTTGTTTGTATTTGCAGAATGTGCTGCTCAAGTGCATCACCTCACAGATGCTGCTGCTCGTGAGCAGTTCCTGACCTCTGTTCCCCCCTTCTCTCATAATCCCATCTGTAGCATGGATGTTCCTGTTATGGAGCCGATACAATGATTTTGCATGCTCTTGTCTGGGACTTTTTCATGCTTGATGGTGACACGAGTGCTTGGTTTCCTGGAAAGCTTCATTTCACCCTTCTTACAGCTGAAAGGAGCTGGTTCAATAGCTTTGTTTTCTGCTTGTACTTTTTAAAGCAAACAAAAAACCCCACTAAGAAAAATTAAACATAAAAACCACACCACATATTATATGACAATTTTTCTCTTGGAATTCTTTTGCTTCGAAAGTAAATTGCTCTGCTAGAAAATAGAGCTTCCCCTTTGTGATAGTCATCATGTGCTGTGAATTACTTGAAATAAAGCTTTTTTTTTATCCCCTTAAACATAGCTTGGAAGTGCTAATAGCAGACTTAGAGGACAGCAATCTAATTATCTGATTATGCGTGATTTAGGTAGGTTTAGGTTGGGAGAGTTTCTCAGGAGAAGGCTGTACAGGCTATTTACATAAACCATTGGAACAGGCAGGGAAAATGAGACCAAAGGAATTTCTGGCTCTCTAATGGTGTCTGGTGGTGGTCAGTGCTGGCTCTGTGGAGGCTCTGCCCTGCAGCTCCCGGTGTTTGTAGCTGTCTCTGAAAGGTGCTGCTTGAGGACTGGGACAAATTGCAGCAGGAGTTCTGGTAGAACCTGGGAAAAGCTGTGCCATTACATCTTCTGGAACTGTGTAAACCCTTTGTATTTTAATGCAGTCCTCTGGATGTGCACTATTTAAAATAGAAAGCTTGTTGTGGCAGGTGCTGACCTTGATACAAATGGGAAGGATGTGCCAAAAACATTACATGGATGCTGCCAGGGACTTCAAGTGGAGGAAAAGTGCCCTGGCAGTATGGGGGAGGTTGGATTTAAAGGGAATGAACCAAAGACAGCGGTGTAAGGGTGTTGAGGTCCTTGTTCTGTGCTCTGGTGATGACTCTGCTGACCTGGGACGGTGCAGTCACATCAGAAGTTGCAGCAGCTCTCGCCAGATGTGCAGCTGAGGAGTGGGGTCAGTCTGTGGTTTGGAGCTGGGCCAGAGTTGGGAGCTGAAGTGATGTTTGGGGATGCTGAGGGACACTACAGCAGTGAACAGTTCCAAGTCGATCTTCAGCCATGGCTTCATGTGTCTCTTGTTCACTGGACTCGTGTGCTGGGCTCTGGGAGCCAGAACAGCCCAGCTTATGTGGCTGGTGGTACAGACAAAGCCATCATTGCAATGGCAGCCAGCTCCTCACCAGGCACTTCGTGTAGCTTTTACTGCTGAGTTCCTCAAAACAGATCTTTCCTAATGTTACCATTATTGTGGTGATGCCTTTCGTTTTAAGTTTTCCTAGTCTCTTTGAATGTGTTTTTCTGATGTGCTAGGGTGATGAAGGCAAAACAGTCCTATTCCAGTTAAGAACTCAAGGACAGTTCCTCCAAACTTCAGGCCCTAAGCACAAACTACATGGAAAGGTGAAGGGTGGGTTCATGCAAGTGAACCAAAACCTATAAAAGTGTGAGATTTTGTGACCAGCCTCTCCTTTGCTTCCATCTTGGAGCCGTCCAGGCAGGAGTCACAACTGTGGCACTCATACTGCTAGGGTGTGGCTTTTGTAGGCCTTTCCTAGGCCTCTCAATAAATACCCATTTTATTCTCCCTAACTCTGTGTGTAGCCTCTGTTCCAGCTCAAGGCATCAGTGGCTTTGGGATTTTAATTTGTAGATGCTTAACTAAAGTTCACAGTTATGATATGTCAGGAAGGAAATAAGGAAAAGCCAGTTTGGGGGTGTATCTCTCATCATGCTTTGCTGCTTTGGATGCTCACACATTTCTTGCTTGCTCTCTTCTGTTGTTGGGAAATTTTCCTTGGGGAAGTTTGAAGCTTGGCTGGCCAGATCCCCAAGCAGCCTGATCTAAATAGACCTGCTTGGGGCAGCTGGCTGGACTAAATGAGCTCCAGAAGACTCTTCTGTGCAAAGAATTGCATTCAAATGATGTTTTATGAAGTATTATCATCCAAAATTTTTGGTTTGGGCAGTGAGTTTCCGGGTACTTTGCAGCTGCTGTCCAAGCAGGTTTTTATTGCCATAAAGGTAAAAGTCTCTCTGCTGAAAGCACTTGGATTTGATTGCAGTCTGTGAATTAGAAGACCTGCTGTGTAGTAGGTGCTTTGTGTGCTGTCTTTCCCTAAAAGCCCCCATTCAGTAGCTCCCATGTAGGCCCTGCCTGCCCAGGTGAGCCTTTGCATCTTGCCAGTGCTGGGACCAGCACGGAGTGGCCGGGCCTCGGGAGCCATCTGCCACCCGTCTGGGACCCGGCTGCTTGGCACTGCTGCCAACAGGTACCCCTCTGTTTCTGTGGGGTTGTCACTTCCTTCTGGAGTTCTGTTGCCATAATTAGCCAAATTAATATTTCATCAGCTCTGTCTGTTTGTTTAACAGCTTAGGAATGGAGTGGTGTGAATGGAGTGCTGTTCTCCGATGCGATGCACAGAGTGCAGGTCTGGGGCTTGTTTTGATGTTATTATTTCAGCTGAAAAATTCTGCTTCGTGTTAAGCAGAGCAAAACCTTGCAGAGGAACCTTTCAAATACCCACCCAGGTAGCTGTCAGTGCGTGCCAGTCCATAGCACAGCCAGGATTAGCTGGAGCAGAGGCTGAGGGAAGCAGCATATCCAGAACTGTGCATCCATACCTATATGATAATTCACTTAATACATGCAGTAATTGTATTTCCACTCTTACGTAAGTTCTTCTGAAACGTACTTTCCCACTTTGGAATAATCTGTATTATATAAATGAACAGAGAAATCTGTTTTTCCCCTCACATGTATAAAACATTTGCCAAGCTAATACTTGCAAATGTTTTTACTAATATATTTGCAAAGCTACAGTTGAGCTTTTTCTTTCATTCTGACAAAAGCTGTGCCAGTCAAAGCTCCAGTGGTGCCTGGGAATCTGGGAGGTGAAGGCAGTAAACAGGAGAGATGAAAGGTGCTGCTTGTCTTCACACACTGCCACAGGAAGTGTTTTCATTAATGTGCTTTGAGGAGAGACAAGAATCTGTGTAAAGCTTTTAAAACTGCTCTTTCACTTAATTTTACTGTACTTTCAACTGACATCAAATGGGGCAGGGATGCTGGTTCCACATGCTCCAGTTACAGCCCAGGGTTGTGTTACCTGGACAACTGCAGTGCTTTGGGAAGGTGTGGGAATGGCAGTGATACCCTTACCCTGCCAGAGAGGGGGAGATAACTGTGTGCCACCCACTCCTCTTGGGGAAAAGGAGACATTGAGAATCAGGACTTAAACTGAGCCATTTGGCTCTTTTTCTCGTAGCTTTTCTTGGCTTATGAGGCTTATGAGCACTCACAGCTTAGTAGGAATCTGCTGGAGAAAAATGTCAGCTGGGTAAAGTAACACGGCTGCAAAGTTACAGTGAAGGACTGGTGCAATTAGATATTTTTATAGATCTGTTTAGAATACAAATACGCTGTTAATAGGCTGCAGTTGCCTTCCCAAAGTGCAGCTGCTTGATTTCTTATATAGCAAATAATAAACAAAAATCCAATAATTTTCTCTACTCCATGTACATTCACTATACTTGAAATAATTAAGTTGTGGTAAATAAGACTTGGGGATATTTTGGATTTTATTGCAGATCATTTTTGTGCATTTCATGATGAAGGGTCAGGAAGATTTGCAGATAGTCCCTCGAGGAGGGAGTGCTGGGCCAGGCAGAGCCCATGGCATTGGTGAGTGGGAGCAGCCAAAGCATGTAAAAGGTATTAAACGTTTCAGGATCAATATGCAGAGCTCACGGCTGAGAGGATGAAAAAAAGCCAAACAAACCACTGTGTGTTGTGGGGGTGGCACAAATGGGGAGCTTTATCCACTGCTCAGAGTGAAGAATGTGTAACTTGAAGGAGCTGTTGACTCCACAGTGCATGTTTGAGTTCCTGCTTTCCTGGTGGGCACAGGTCTGAGATGCCATTTCTTTGCTTCTTTTTCTAACTTGCACAGTGAAAATGGTGCTCATTTGAACATTGGAGCTGATCTGGATATCAGATTTTAATATCATATACATTTTTACCAGTTCTGGATTTGCCAGGTCTTCCTGAAATCTGGTGCAGTAACATACTGGTTTTGTAAACCTTGTTATATATATATTTTTTTTATATGGCTCATTCATTGATGACACTAGTAAGGTGTTTGGTTGATATTTATGATGTGTGTTGTAATTTTTAAAGGGTACCAATGCTGTGCTGTGGTCACCTGACCAGAGTGGGTGTCTGAGGGCTTTAGCTGTGCACTCTAGAGCTCTCAGTTTGGGCTTCACAAACACAGACACTAACCCTTCTGCTCAGTGGAAGCCCAAGAAAACTGGGAATATTGCTGGTTCTCTCATTTCCTCAGCTTCCCCAGGGTATTACCTTGCTGTTGGTGTGACTAAAATCTGCCCCAGTTTTCCATGTCATTGAGGACACCTTCTGCATCCCTCTTTTCCTGCGGCTGGTCATGTGTACTGTCATCCACTCTAACCCTTTCTGCTAAAAAAAGTCTCAATTTGAGGCTCTCTATTTGGCCAGCTCGCTTTTACAAGAGTGTTCTGAGTTAAATTTGTGAGGGGCAGATTTTATTGCACCTGATTTGTCCCTGGGTTAAACCACAACAGCACCTCATGAACTATGCAAGTAACATTGAATTTTATGGGATAGAAAACTGGTGTAAACGTGTTCTTAAAGTAAGATTCTTGGTAACATTGTAGCATGCTTGTAGTAGTGTGTATGTGCATCATTTCCACCTTTCTGCTATTCCTGTTTTTTCACTACTGCCTGAAAGATCAATAAACCCCTCATTAACACATTGCTAAGGTTATTAGATTTTTATATATTGTGGCTCAGTGGTGTGATTGGGCAGTGCTTGGTAGGAAACCAGAGAAAGGAAGGGCTGAAGAATTAGTTGTGCTGAGTGTACAGAATTTACTGATTATCCTGATCTTTCTGCACTAGTCCCCTAAATTGGGGACCCCCGAATCAAATGCTGAACATGCATTTGTTTTCCCTCTCCCCTTCCTTCCTTCTCTCCCTGGAGGCAGCTCCGAGGTGCTGGCGGAGGTTACTGGCTGTGCTTTCCCTCCAGGAGCTGTTGAGCCCAGGAACAAACCCTCGTGTGCCCGGGTGTCCCTGGGCTCTGAGAGGGACGTGCTGGGGCTGACCCTGGGGACTTTTGCTGCTCTTGGTTGTGACCTTGGATGCTCCCCAGCATCTGCTCTTGGCTGCTGTCACAGGATGCTGAGTTAAAGGGATTCCCTTTGCTCTGAGCCAATGCTGCTCTTCTGTTTCCAGGTCCTCTCAGATGTTCCTTGCTTGATCTGACATTAAAGGTATTTGTTAAGAATTTTTTCCTCTTTCATGAAGTGTGACAAAGGTATGTCTTTAGAAAGACACTGGAAATGATGTTCAGCAACTTCCCACTTGATTCTTCCTTGCTTTTTTTTTTCATGTTCATCCTTTTTTTTTATTTTATGCTTACTGTAGAAACCAATTTTTCTTTTCCTCCCAGATTTCTTCCTGTGAGGCTTTTCTGGCCATTGCTATGATTGGAGCCTCTCCCGACTTGGTGACAGCATTCCCCCTGCCCTTCACACTTGTGAGCATCCCTTGGCATCTCTGTGGTCTGCCTGGAGCCCTGGACTGAAGAGGTGGCCTGGGGGAGGGACAGCATTCACTCAGTGCAAAGCTTGCCTCACTTAAGGAGCATCTGAAACTGAATTCGTTCTGTTGGGTGCCCCATAACCTCATTGGCATCTGAGAAGTGCTAAAGCTGCTTTCCCCTTGATGCACAGTTCTTGGATGCTGCAGCTTGTTTACACTTGGGAAATATTTAAGTAATTGGTTTCAGCAAATAATTCTCTTGTGATGTATGGGGATTTTTTTCTGTATTTATATTCTAAACCATTTTTGAAATACCAGTCTGGCAAAAAACCCACCCTGTCTGAAGCAAGGAATCTTCTCCCTGATTGTCTGGGCTTGGTTTGCAAACCAGCAGAGCATCTCCATAGGGAGCTCAGCGTCTTGTCTGGCCTTGGGAGGGTTTGGGGAACCGGTTCTGTGGGTCTGAGCAGGGTGGTTTGAGTGGAGCCCAGACAGGGGGAGTAGGGCAGGATGAGGAACCTCCTTGCATTGTGTGCAGTGTGTATTTTGAGCCCTAAAATGGGTTTTCTGTTTTTCCTTAAGCCTTGGAAAGCCACTTTCTTTCACATCTCTCTCTGAAGAGGTAAATTAGGCGTCTGAGCACTCAGACTGGAACTCTGGGAGAGGAAATCCATTACTCCAGGAAAAAATGGAAATTCCTCTTCACCTGCTATAACAACTGTAGCATTGTCAGGAGCCAACATCTGGGAGCTATTTCTGGGGAAAAGTCAAAGTACTGTTGTTCACTGGGAGGAACAGAAATGCATTTTCTTCCTTTTGTAGGTGTCTTTACAGTGCCCTCTAGTAAACTTGTGGAGAAATGCTGGAGGGATGTTTCTCAGCCCAGGTGGAGAAAATAATGAAAACAGTCCTTGAAAGAATTAAAAATTAAATAAATAATGGAGTTCTGGTCCCCTGGGACTGAGGTGCTCTTCGAAGGAAGCACTGCTGATATTAAAAAGTGATAGTTCCTTGAAATGAGAGAAATGGCTTTAGTATTCCACAAACAAGGCAAAAGGTGGATAAAATCCTTTAAGCTCTTCTTCTGAAATGGTTATGGAAGGAATTTTGCAGTTAATACCTTCAGAGAGGTTCCCTCATTGGCTTTATTCAAATACATGATGTTAGATGGTCTGATTTGTGTTTCCTTTGATTTATAAAAGCAAGATGGCCTTGAAAGAATGTTTCCTCACACAAGGTGAGAAAGGACCTCACCTTGTGGCTTGTAGGGCTCAGCTGCTGCCTGCAAATTCTGTAAAACCCAAGGATATTTTAAAATGACCTGAAAGAAGTCCACGTTTTTGGACTTAGTGCTTATAAAGGATTTTTTTCCTGGCACACCAGGAGGAACAAAAAGTGCACCAGAAGTTGTTTTTGAAGCACAGTTGGTAGGCAGCTTTTTATTTTCCTTTCTTTGAGTCTGGATTTAAGGCAAATGAATAAATCCTTGTGAGTAGGAAACAGTTTAAGAGAGGGAATGTGGACTGGACATGGGGAGCACCTCCTTGGTGGGGGTTTTCTTCAGATAAGTTACACAAGGGTACCACGAGAAGTGCTTTAGGGGAAGAGGAGTTAGTGCCATCTTTTCTCCTGCAGTTTTCCAAGCTGAACAGAGCTGCAGCCCAACAGCAAAGGGACAGAGAGGTTGTGACCTGGTGTGACAGTGCTCGGGAGCAGCTGCTGAAGGGAGCCATGGCACAGCACCTGGGACAGTTAACTGTAAATAATAAAATCACTAACATGTGCTCCAAATCCAGGTAAAAACGTCTGACTCTCTCGAGGGGTTTGAAAGGCTGTGGAACTGAACTCCAGATAAGTGCATCTCCACAGACATCTGATCTTGGAGATTACAATCTGTGTTTGGATGTGGCTGCTGATCATTATCGTGTTTTTCTTGCCATTATTTAATAATATATGAGGCAATGGTATCGCTTACAGACGGAATGGTTGGAGTAGATGCAGAGATGCCTCCTTGCAGTGATTTACTGTAGACACACCACACTATTTGGGGACTTCTTAATTCTATTCCTGCACACTTTTTAAATGAGCTTCTTTTTTAAAATGTAATTTTGTGCTTGAGGTCCATCAGGAAGGTCAGTTAAGATTAAGCCAACAATAATTTGTTATTTAATAAATGAAAGGTAACTGGAAATATAAACAAAGCTCTAAAGGCATTGTTGCAAAATATGGCTTACTTTGCTTGACTGGGTCTTTGTTTATTGGCTGTGCTGTCTGGATACTCTCAAGTTACCGAGGCAGAGTCCTGAACCATATTACCTCTTTCTGTGTTGCAATAATGTGATCGTTATGGTGACTGTCTTGATTTTTGTGTTCTTGTTGGTACATGATGTCAAATACCTTCTCAGCTCAGTAACATCATAGAATCTGGGAATGGTTTGGGTTGGAGAGGACAGTGCCCAGGCAGAAAGGGACCTGGGGGTACTGGTTGGCAGCTGACTGAACATGAGCCAGCAGTGTGCCCTGGTGGCCAAGAAGGCCAATGGCTCCTGACCTGTGTCAGGAATGGTGTGGCCAGCAGGAGCAGGGAGGTCATTCTTGCCCTGGACTCAGCACTGGTGAGGCCACACCTCGAGTTCTGTGTCCAGTTCTGTCCCCTCAGTTTAGGAAGGACATTGAGACACTTGAGAATGTCCAAAGGAGGCAACGAGGCTGGGGAGGGGCTTGGAACACAAACCCTGTGAGAAATGACTGAGGGAGCTGGGGTTGTTTAGCCTGGAGAAAAGGAGACTCAGGGGTCACCTTATCACTCTTGCAACTCTCTGAAAGGTGGCTGTGGTCAGATGGGATTGGTCTCTTTCTCCAGGCAGCACTGACAGAACAAAGGTCACAGTCTCAAGCTGTGCCAAGGGAAAATTAGGTCGGATATTAGGAAAAAGTTTTTCATGGAAAAAGTGATCAAGTATTGGAATGGTCTGCCCAGGGAAGTGATGGAGTCACCATCCCTGGATGTGTTTAAAAAAAGACTGGATGTGGCACTTGGTGGCATGGGTTGGACTCGATCTTGAAGGCCTCTCCCAACCCATTCATTCTGTGAATTCTGTGACCTGCAGGATTATCCCCTTCCCTGGCCATGGGCAGCAACACCTTCCACTATCCCAGGGTGCTCCAGGCCTGTCCAGCCTGGCCTTGGACCCTCCCAGGGGCAGGGCAGCCACAGCTGCTCTGGGTACCCTGAGCCAGGGCCTGCCCACCCTCACAGCCAGGAATGCCACGTGTCCTCCTCCATCCTGAAAGGATCTCTCTCCCTTGGGGATTTCAGAACAGCCCCTTGCCTTGTGGGTGGGGGGAGTTTGAGCATTCCTAGCCCACAATTCCCAACCACACTGGGGCGAAGAGGAGTTACTCTTTGTGATGGATATCTTTGTTTCAGTGTATTAAATCATCAGAGGAGGAAATCTGCTTGAGCTGAAGGAGAAAGGAATCTACTAAGTCTGGGAAAGTCTGGATTTACACAAGGCATTACTTATCTTATAATGTTCCATCACTTGCTCTGCCAGGTTCCACTGCCAGCCTGCTGCTGGAGTTATGGAAGTACCAGCAGGATTTATACTGTACTCTGCAGTCAGGGCTAGCTCTTACACTCCCTCTTTTTTTTTCTTGCTGCTTAAGTGCAATTTAACTTTTGTCTGGTATAATTTGTGGATTGCAGAGTCTTTGTGAAGCAGGAGCTGAAGTGGCGTTTGGAGAGCACAGTTTAGAAATGTGACCTTGGTTTTTGAGTGTGGTGAACTTGCCAACCACTGTGTGTTTGGTTGGGCTTTGGAAGTGCTTTATGAAAGTAAAATCAAAAGATGTTTGCCTGGTGTATATTGCTGTTGTAGTTTAATTTGATCAGGTGGTCTGAAATCTCTATTGCCTATAAGAAAAAAATGTAATATTAAGCAGAAAATGCATCTTTGTCTAAGCATTGGTACATTGTAATATCATAGATAAATTTTACTTATTGAGGAATGCAGAATGCTTTTGATGTTGTCAAGGAAAATAAATTACCAAGCTGCTAATACATACATTTATTTAGAGATTACCACATGCAGCAATTTGCCCACATAGATAACATGCTCCTTAGCCATGAATATGTGAACAAAACCACAGAACAAGTTCCCTGTGAGCTCCTGCTGGCAGCCTGCAGGGAATGGCGTGGGGAACATCTTCACTTAAACTACGTCTGGCTGATTCTGGAGGCAGCTTTTGGTAATGATGTGGGTTAGGAAGGGCATAACACTGTCTTTAGGATTATAGAGGCCATTGGGAACGTTAATTAAGTTCTGGGGAAAAGCCTTTTAAAAGTGCAGTCCTGCAGCCAGAGAGCTTGGAGCTTTTATCATCGACTCGCAGTGCATGAGAAGGGGCTGTCTAACAGTTCCTGCCAGTGTGATGAGGAATTGTCACATGCTTCTGTTCTACATGCCAGGCTTGAAGAGTGTCATATCCATAGTCCTAAATTGCCTTGGTGTCAGAAGGACAGGTATTGCCCTCAGTGCCATGTTGTTCTTCAGCTCTGAACAGTGAGTGATCTTCCCTCATCAAAGCCCAGTTTGACTCCTTCCAAACCAAAGCCTGGTGTGCTGCTCATCTCAAGTCAGCTAATTGTGATGGAAGATGTGTTTGGCTGCCTTAATTTATCATCCTGTTTGGAAAAAGGAGTTCTGAGATGATACATGTGCTTCACATTTTCCTTTTGGGTGGTTGTTGCATTTGGTCCTTGTAGAATGTGATGTGGTTTCTTTCCAAAGTGAAGTGAAATGTGGTGTTGGAGCCCTGTGCTTGGGCTGCAGCTGGTGCTTGTCCTCAGGAGAACATCACACCTGGACAGTTCTGGTGGCAGCACTGAGTGCAAGTCACGTCTGTGACACTGCTGCTAAAATCTCCAGAGACATTGCCCTGTACCAGTTTGAGGTGATTTATGTGGAGTCAGTAGGACTGACATGAGAGTGGTTTTGTCTGGAGTTATTTTCCTAAGTGCTGTAATTTCTGATGAGCTCGTGGCAGGTGGTTGTTAAAGGACGCATTTCAGTGATTTAAGGTGGATATTGGAGTGCTGGTGTCTTCCAGAAATTAACTGGATAACGAAGGGAAGCTTCTTCCCACTTGTGCAGCTGTTTGGCATTTACTGTTCCACACATTGCTCACCTGAGGCTTTATAAAGATGCACCTCTGCACAGAAAATGGTGCAGGGCAGGCTGGAAGCACTTTGTGGTTAAATACTGTCAGATCACTTTGGGGTGATGGGTTTTGGCTTGGCTGAAACAGTATCAGAACTCATGGTTAATTGTGAGAATTTGAGGAGAGAGGAGCTACAAGGAGGAGAGCACCCCAGAGATTTTTAATAGTAGGGATAGGAATGTATGGAAGTAGTTAATTGGGGATCAGTTCCTGGACAAACTGGGTGATGTGAACAAGTTTGTATTTCCCAAACTTAGAATTGCAGAATCCTGGAATGGTGTGGGTTGGAAGGGACCTTAAATCTCATCCAATCCACCTTCTGCCATGGGCAGGGACACCTTCCACTATCCCAGGGTACTCCAAGCCCTGTCCAGCCTGGCCTGGGACACTTTGAGGGATCCAGGAGCAGCCACAGCTGCGCTGGGCACCCTGTGCCAGGGCCTCACCTGCCTCATAAGGAACAATTCCTTCCCAGTATTTAACCTAAACCTCCCCTTTTCCACTTTTTAGCCATTCCCTGTGTCCTGTCCCTCCATCCCTTGTCCCCAGTCCCTCTCCAGCTCTCCTGGAGCCCCTTTAGGCCCTGGCAGGGGCTCTGAGGTTTCCCTGGAGCCTTCTCCAGGGGAGCACCCCCAGCTCTCCCAGCCTGGCTCCAGAGCAGAGGGGCTCCAGCCCTTGGAGCATCTCTGTGGCCTCCTCTGGGCTCTTTCCAGCAGCTCCACGTCCTTATGTTGATGCTGGAGGCTGTTTTTTGGGGATTTTGCACTCGTGTGTTCTAGGTGAACTTGTATTTGCTGTCTTTCACTCGCAAATTGGTTGATGGTATAAACTGTATTTGTTACATTTTCACACTTAGGGAAGAGCAAGGACAAGGTTAGAGTTCAAATTTGGCAAACTGTTCCTTGGAAGGTGGAAAAAATTTGGAGGACCCAAGTGCAAGTTAATACAGTTAGGCAGGAATAATCAGCTATTCTAATATTAAATTGAAAGTAGCAAGCCTTACAACAATTTCCAAAGAGCAGGATCTGGGGATTATGGTAGTGATGTAGTCAGCAGTGTCACGATGCTGAGCTAAACCCGAGTGCCTGGGCCCGGGAGGGCTAAACCCGAGTGCCTGGGCCCGGGAGTGCTAAACCCGAGTGCCTGGGCCCGGGAGGGCTAAACCCGAGTGCCTGGGCCCGGGAGTGCTAAAGCCGAGTGCCTGGGCCCGGGAGTGCTAAAGCCGAGTGCCTGGGCCCGGGAGTGCTAAAGCCGAGTGCCTGGGCCCGGGACTGCTAAAGCCGAGTGCCTGGGCCCGGGACTGCTAAAGCCGAGTGCCTGGGCCCGGGAGTGCTAAAGCCGAGTGCCTGGGCCCGGGACTGCTAAAGCCGAGTGCCTGGGCCCGGGACTGCTAAAGCCGAGTGCCTGGGCCCGGGAGTGCTAAAGCCGAGTGCCTGGGCCCGGGAGTGCTAAACCCGAGTGCCTGGGCCTGGGACTGCTAAACCCGAGTGCCTGGGCCCGGGACTGCTAAACCCGAGTGCCTGTGTGCTGGCAGGGCTGAGTGAGTTGTGGAGCTTCCAGACATGAGAAATGCCTCCATCTGCGAGTCATTGACATCTTGTCTGTGCCAGGGCATTCTGCTGTGTTTGGGCACATCTGGCTCCCTGCCACTCATCTCCAGAGCAGATCTGGGGAGAAATAAACTCCAGCCTGGTGGGAATGAGTGAGACTTGGCTGATCCTGTTTCTGAGCAGGGACACAGACTTAAGCTTTGTGCTAAGCTCCTTGGCCAGCGTTAGCACCAATAAGGCAGTGGTGTGCACACGCCTGTGTATGTAAGGGTGTGGAAAGGGGAAGGACTCTGCACCAAATTACACCCACTGTACCCAAAATGAGATGCTGTCATTGAGCTGAGTAATCAGCAGGTTGATGGGGTGGAAGAAATGGCTCATTGGTAGAAACAGAAGTTTATTAAGGTGTACAAACCCTTTCTGTGCCCAATTGAGGCTTGAAGGTGGCACGAGCTCAGCTGGCTCCAGAGTGCCCCAAACCCCAACTGCAGATCCTCTGAAAAAATGGTCTCCATTCTGGTTTAACTTCCTTCAAGCTGGAATGGAGTTATTCACCAATCCTTCATTTTGTCCCCACTGCATTCAGTGCAGGAGCACAGTGATATCCTGGGAAAAGCAGTTTATGCTCTGTCTTTCCAGGGCTCTTGGCAGGAGTTTGGTACCTCTGAAGCCTGGCTGAGAATCTGCTTCCCGTTCTTCCTCAAGGCTTATAATCCCTGTTTGAGCTGCTCTTAAGTCTAGGTGTGACCTCTATTGACATCCTCTGCTCTATTTCCTTGGACACCTTGTTGGTTCCAGGACAAGAACGATCTTACTCTATCATAGATGGATTAGATCTGCTCCAATCTGCACTGGAGACTGGCAGGGCAAACAAAAAGCTGCCATTCTCCTTTTAAAAGGTTTTCTGAGTTTTATTTGAAAAGCCAGAGTGAAGCAAAACTCAAACCAGTGTATTTTGTTCTCATAGGGATCTGGATTTATACTGGAAAAACGTAGATAAGCCTGTAATTGAGGTGGGGGGGAAATGCTTCCCTTGCAAAGCCCAGGGTCTGTGCAGCTCGGTCTTCAATTTTAACAAGAACTTTAGATTTCTGCGGCACTGGAAGAGATTATAGAGGTAAAATGTCAAAGATTTTCCTGCTGTTCATGGCTCTTGTTTCTGCTCTGCCTTTTTCTGCATGAGAGCTGACACTCAGGATTTCAGAGGCACAGGGAACATCCTGTGCCTCACAGGGATCCACATCCACTCATAGGTGTCCTTGTACAAACCAGAGTAACGTAAGTAGCTCCTAGAAAATTTTCAAGTTTTATTAATTTTTTGTTCTGTATATTTGGTTTGGGGTTTTTTGGGGGGATGTCTTAATTATCTTTAAGAAAGAGAATCCTAAGGATTTAGATCCCAACCTAACAGGTCTCCAGCCTGACACTGTCACTGGGGAAACTTCAATCTTTCTAGAATGTTTTCCTTTATTTCCTCTTTGAATTCTTGAAGGTGAGAGAGTGTTTGAATGCTATCAGCTGCCAAAGCGTCATTTATCTGTTGTTTCTTTCACACCACTCCTGCCTTATCTCTAAGTTGCTGTGAACTGTGAGTAGCAGAGACAATGGGCTCTGTGCAGGAAGGCTGCTGTCCTTCTGGGGGGAAGCTGGAGGCTCTTTGGAGACCCGGGACTCTCTGTGTAGTTCAATGATAGAGGAAATCGTATCAATTTGTTAATTAAGGTCATTTTAGAAGGTAAATCCGATTGTAAAAACCCCACAAACAACCAAACAATGGGAGAAGCTGCAATGCTTCCAGGACAGCCTTTGTTTGCAAATAAAGGTCGCCTTCACAGTTCGTGCTTTTTCCTCAAATCCCAGAACTATTCTGTGGCTTAATTAAACAAATCTCGTTATTAAATGCATATTTGTCTTCCAGGTGGTCTTAAAATATTTCACTGTTTTTTTATTGACCATGAGATGATGGTCAATGGTGAGAGATGAAATGGTTTTGAAATGAGTGCAGGAGTTTGTTATGTAAGTGTTATTTCTAAGGTAGGCTTTAAAAACCAAGATGCCCTTTTCCCAGTGTTATGCTGATTGGAAAACTGTTCTTCTCTGGAAGAATTTTTCTTCTGTTTCGTACAGATGATTAAGTTAAGACAAGTCAAGGTGATATTGACACACAATCATTCTGCTTGACCAAATCCACCAGAAAGACAGTAATTAAAATTCACTTCTTAATGCAAACTAGATATTAATTACAGAACTCTTCAGGGAATACTTAAAATGGGAAAGTAATCATGTTTATCCTGGGATAGAATGGAGGTAAAAAACACTGTATAACACTTGCAAGATGTTTTAAGCTCAGAATGGGAGACTTTCCACTGAGGGCTGAATTGTTCTTGATGGTTCCCAGTCTTGATTCCACAAACCAAAGGACAGCACTGCTGGGAGGGCACCCATGCCACAGAGGCTGAGAGCAGAGCAGGGAAATACATTTCAGGGATGAAAAAAAGTCTCAGAATCGGAGGGTCCATGATGTGAATAATGAAAGCAGAAAACATTGTCCTGCAGGCCGGGCTGGTTGAATGTATTTAGGGTGAGCAGTGGTAGTGCTTGTGATTCTTACAGTGTCTTCAAGGAGGGTACATTTCACATGGAAAACTGTGGAAAACTAACTCAAAAATTTGGTGATATTTTACAGAATCGCTTGTGAGAACCTTCACTCCTTTTTACTTCCTGGTGGAGCCCCTGGACGTGCTGTCGGTGCGGGGGGCGTCGGTGATCATGAACTGCTCGGCTCACTGTGAGACCCCTCCCAGGATCGAGTGGAAAAAGGACGGCACTTTCCTCAACTTGGTGTCCGATGACCGCCGCCAGCTGCTGCCAGATGGATCCCTATTAATTAACAGTGTGGTGCATTCCAAGCACAATAAACCTGATGAAGGATATTACCAGTGTGTGGCAACCGTGGACAGCCTGGGGACCATCGTGAGCAGGACAGCAAAGCTCACTGTGGCAGGTAAGGCTCTGCTTTGTGAGTGTGGCTGAGAACACGGTGAGGGAAGGGAATGCTCTGCCCTTGGAAAAACGGCAAGGTGCTTCCCCAGCAGCACGGGCTGCTTCCATCAGCTGTCAGGGAAACTGGGACTGTGGCTCTCATTTCACGTGTGTTCTGTTCCTGTAAGCAGCTTAATGTGGGGCATTTCTCAAGAAAAGCTAGAGATCAGGAAAGCTGCAAGGAATGGATTAAGAGAAGTGTCAGGTGTCTGAAATCACAATGGAGATTTACCACAGCTTAGAAGGGGGAAGAAAACAGGATTTTACTTCCTTTATGTAAAAATAGCCTTAAAATAACTTTCTGTGCTTGTATGTGGAGAATTACCTGCTCTGTCTGAAACATTTGGGAAGCTCCTAACAGCAGTGTGTACAGTCCCTGCAGGACTGGGAGATGGATACAGAATGGAGTGCAGTGTTTCTTGAATATCAGCTGTGAACAAGGAAGTATGAAAAGTAACAACCAACCAAATGCATACAATTTTCCATTAAAAAGCCCAAGTCATAACCTTGGCTTTGGTGTTTTGAGTACTCTTTAGCCTTCATAGGTGATAGCTTTATTTTGGGGGATAGGAAGCAGTGAGGGAATGAAGTTTGCAGGTAAAAATAAAGATGATGTCTGGGAAAAGTGATCTGTCACTTGCTTATTTCTCAGGGATGGGTGTTGTCAGTTTGTCTTGTAAACAGTAAGTAGGAAGAGACTTCTAATTACTGAGTAAGGGTGAGACTTCAAAAACCACCCAAAAGTAAAAAGCAAGGTAAACTAAGGCACTGTAACTAGAAAAAAGCCTATGAAGCTATTTTCCTTTGTTTCTCTAATGATGTTTGCCAGCCTTTTTCAAACAGTTGTTTTTCCTTTGCTTAATAAATGTCTCGGGGTAATGAATTCTTCCTGACTGGTGCTCCTGCATCTCCCAGAGCTGCTGCTTCCATCGTTTATATTCAGATGTTGTTCCCATTAACTTGGCTTGTAGCACTGTTGTGAAACATCAGCAGTGTCAGAAATAGAAAAATTGGGGTTTAATACCTTAAAAGAGTGACTTTGAGAATCTTTTAATGAGGAATAGATTTCCAAGCTTCTTGGCAATGAGGACAATAAAGACAGTTCTCCCACACTTCTCTCGAGCAATTACCACCTCCTTGCATGGCTGCTGTCGGGATTAATTCTGCTGCTTTCCACATGAGAGCCTTCAGCCTCCTGCCTCTGCCATCAGCCTGCTCTCTATGATCGTTAGGTGAGGTTAATGGGGTTAAAAATGAAGGTAAGCCAAAATGTCTGCTGAATTTCCACTTCCATTTTCTCCTATCTAGGTAGAAGGTACTATTTCCACTGATATTTAGTAAAATGATGCAATATTTAAAAGCCTTTTAGTACTTGAAAAAGAACCCAGATACTTAGAAAAAAACAAAACCCAAAAGCCTACTTTAAAAAACCCCCCAACAAACAACAATGCAGTTCTGAGGTTTTTTTCCCAATCTTAGCTGGAAAACAGGACAAACATAGTCTGGCCCAAGACAATAAGGACCTTCCCCACAGAACCAGTTGCCCCTTTGGCACACATTGGCCTGACAGCTGTGTATTAAGATTATTGATTGATTCCATGCAATAAAAATGGTACTTTTATTGCCCAGAACTAGAGGAAATAGTGGTGACACATGTTGTGCATTGCCTTTTGCCATCCTGTGCCTTGGAAACCTGCCCCAGAGCATCTTCTGGCTGCACTGCTTCAGAGGCTTTGGCAGATGTGGGTGTGTGAAAACCTATTTACCACCCCAGTCAAGTGCCAAGAGCTGGGCAAGACCATGCTGAGTTTAATTCTCTTGTAGGGGGAAAGGCACTTTGGTTGCTGAAGGCTTTGGAATAAGAGGTGGAATATTTAAATTCTGGTTTAGCCTACTGCTTTGCTTTTCCTCATTTGAATCCCTCAGTTTTAACAGTGGCTTTTAATATGCCTTCCCACTCTTTGTTTTAATTGGCAGCTTTCAGGCTGTGGTGAGCGTGGGCATTGTTAGCATAGTAAGGGCTCCCCTTGGCCTCAAAATTCCAGTGGGAGGGAGCTAATTCCCCTCTTAATTGAGCAGTGGGGTTCCTCTCTGTGTGTGAGTGTGGTGCTGCCATGCACCTGATCTCTGAAAAGGAACATGATGAAGTGTAGGTTGCATGTTTTAACAGCTTCTTACTCATTAAATAACTCTTGAAAATGACAAGTTCTGGTTAGTCATGGAGGCCAGGGCAAGGAAATCCAGTAAAAACATGTCATGTGCTATCGTGTGGATACAGGGTTGGAATTTTCAGTCTTGGAACTGCACAGCCAGTGGATGATGCTGAGCAATCTACCTGCAGGAAGATGGCCAAATTTGGATAAGTTTTTCAAGTTAATTTAAAGGACTTTCTATGGACTGATCTAAAATATTTGGGTTTTGGAATCTGCAGCTCTTTGGTTGCCAAAGGGTGACAGGGGTTTGTTTAGTGAAAAACTGAACTCGAAATACGTGCTCTGAGTGCCTGGGCCTGGAGTGCTGGGTCAGAGATGGGAGGAGTTGCATTAGAGGCAGACTGGCTGGGCTTTACATCAATTTGTGTGTTTGACCCAGCTCTGAACGTGCTGTGGCAGGGGAGGAGGTCATGGCAGCTTCACCATGCACTTGGTAATGTGCTTTTAAAGGACCTTTCTGTGTGTGATGATCCATGAGAGGACTTTGCTCTTTGGGTTTTTGGAGGTGTGAGGATCAAGAGGTTCTGTGGTGACTGAGCCTCTTCAAGAAACTGATCTTTGCTGCCTTTAGATTTTAAAAAGTCAGAGGATATGATAAAATATTCTATTGTGAAGAACACTTGAATTAGTCTGGAACTAGAAATTGTGTGCTGCTACACCTTGGTAGTAAAGTGTTTGCTGTTCTACCAGGGTTGTAGTAGTAAATTCTTGATTTTTAGGAGCTGCAGACACCAATAAACGTTAGTTTTCTTTAATGAGCAGCAGTTTGGGGATATGAGTATCTCTTTCCCATTCTGTGTGAGCCTCCACAGTTTGGTTCCTTCAAGCAAATGAGGTTTAAGTTTGTCATGACTAATTTGTAAGGGCAGTGGAGGGAGAAGGTGGTCATCCAGTCCCTGTAATGTGTAGGATTTTCCCATTGTTATGATGGATTTGAAATAGGGAAAGTCAAAGGAATTGCCTAATTTATGTAAAGCCACAACACTTTAATCAGTGCCTTGGTACAGTATGTTTTTTAATTGGCTTTTGAAATGCAAATCTGTCTTTGATACTTAAGTGGCAGTTAGATCTTAAGAAGGGTAGAGGGTTTAAAAAAGCTGCTGTAAAACATGGATTAAAAATAGATTTACAAAATTTTGGAGATCTGTGTCTCTAATTCATCTTGGAAAAATAAATATGTATGTATTTTCATAAAAAGTATAATGACATGAGCTGAAAATATTCCCAGGATGATCCTTCCCCAGTCACTGGTTACTATGACTTGGTTAAAGCTTTAATTAAGAGAACAGATACATGAGAGTCTAAAAGTTGGGAAGTGTGACAGGGGCACTGAGTTTGATCATGCAGATTTATTTGCTCTGTAAATCCATTTCAAGACTGCTCACTAAATTATTTGTTTCACCTCTTGTCATCTTCTTTCCCCAAGTGAATCCAGCTGTTTTTCTTCTTCTTCTTCCACTTATCCTTGCATTTGATAATTCTTGGCTTTGAGCTTTGTTTCATTCTCTTGGCTTTGATGAGGCAGGTGTGGCACTGCCGTGGTACAGACTTCAGGTGTGTCTGAGTTTCATTAATTTAAAAGCACTTGATGATAACTCCTGACTTGTTTTTTCTCACCTCAACTGAATGATCTCCTTGAATTATTATTTCTCATTTAAATACTCATAGAAATTTTATTTTCAAGCCTTCGTTTTGTAATTACTTTTAGAAAAAGTAGAGACAAATCACTTCGGTTAAGAAATGCTCCTACCACGTAACATCAAACTCTACAATGGTTCAGAAACCAGGAAGATTGGGATGTACTTAGTACAAGTGTGGTATGTCCTTTGGAAGCATTGAGCACATTGCAGGGGCAGCACAGCCCAGGAGGAGGATGTTTCTGGAAATGACATGATGAAGCTTCATGTGTTGCTTTGTGTTGAAACCTTGGACACCTTCCTGCTTTTCCACTTACAACTGGGGATGCTGGAATGGACCAAGGCCCATCGTGTCCATACTTGGAAGAAGGATTTGGAGTTTAATTTCGGGCATACTCGAGCACTTTGTCCCTGAGCAGGGTGTTCTCTGGTGGCCTGGGTAAATCCCCTCCTCCTGCAGCTTCATCCAGCTCATCTGTGGCTGTGGGCAGGTCAGTGGCACGGTGTGTTCTCTCCCAAGTGCACTGGAAGCTCCTGTAGCTGGTCTGTGTGGGGTCAGTGTGACCTTGCTGGGTGTCCCATGGACCCTGTGGGGAGGAGGGACCCACCCTCACTTGGGTTTTGCTGCTGAGAGTTCCTGCAGACATCAGATACAGGGAATGGCCTTGGCTTGGGAAATTGCTCCAGTTTTTAGCTGACCACGTTGCCTTTTCAAGATTTGTGTCTTGTGTGTGTCCGGCTTGGGGCTTCCAAACTGATGCCTGGGAGAGCTGTCCCTGGAATTGCAGGGGCCTGGATGGGCTGTGGTGGTTCCTGAGGCTTGGAGGAGTTAATTGAGCTCTGAGCCAGGAGTTGCCAGGGCTTAATCCTGCTTCTGGTGCAGCTCATGACAACAGCTCCAGACCTCTGTGCTTTGCCTTTTCTCCATCGACTAATAAAGAATTTTTCCACTATAAATTTAAAGTATTAGTTTTTATAATGCACCAAGGTGCTGCAAATGAGGAGGACAGGTAGAGGTAAGGAATTCTGTATCCATTACAGACTCTGGATGATATGCAGTGGGTGAAGTTGTGGCCAAGAAATGATTACCCAGGCCATTCCCTGAGCACAGTCTGTGGGAGGGAGCAGGAGCTGGGGGGATGTGGGCTTGCAGTTCAAGGCAGAGCTCTGTAAAGGCCAGCAGCAGAGGTGTGCTGTGTTTCCTTCTGGTGTGTTAGAGGGCTTAGCTATTGAAAATCAATCACTTATTTCTGTATAAATAATGGTGACTAGATAAGGATTTTCTTCAAACATTAATTTGAGCTGAAATTTTATCTTTACTTTTTGCCATAACCACGAGGAGCTGCATGGAAGTAGGCAGATTGTTTGGTTCTGTTTGCTCATGTCCTCTGAGAAGTTTGCCAAGCTCTAAAGATTGCAGCTGAGCAGTGTGTTTCTCACTAGACTCTATGTACCATACCAAAGGGTGAGAGAAAAGCTTAGGACAAACTGTCCCAGCTCTGTAGAGATGGGGTTAAGTTAGAAGTAACGGCACGTTTTTACCCAGGATTGCACATTTGCTTTAACAGCAAGGAGAAAAAAGTAATCTTGGGCAGATCTTTGTGAATAAAGAACATTCTGTATCTTGGAATTGGAAAAGCCTCAGAGCAGAGATACTTCAGAGGAGGGTATTTGAGAGTACTTAGCCAGTAAGTGACATGAGTGATAAATTTTCCTTGCAGAAATATATTTTTCTATGAAAAAAGCATCTGCGTTTTTCATAAATTGGCTTAGATCAAAATGCATTTCCTCCTGACAGGTAAATGGCGAAGGTGGTTTTAACACAACTGCAGTTTGTACAGGTTCTGTCAGCAGTTACTGAAAGTGTGAGAGTTGAGACACTTAAGACAATAAATGTTCTGTGTTATTTGTCATTCTCAATTCTTGCTGTCCACATTTGTCCAGCTAAAGTAGTGAAGAAAATCTATGTAAGGCTTTGAACTGCTCTTTGGTTCTTGGACTGAAGGCAAAGGTCCAGTTTCAAAACTGTTCTAAATTTTTAGTCTCAGAGGAGCCTCTTGCCATGTCCAGAGCAGGCCTTGCCTGCAGCTGGATTACCACTAGAATCCTGGGGAAAGCCCCCAGCAGGGAATGTCACCTGCTTGTTTTGAAACCCTGCATTGACATCGAATGACCAAGTCAGAGCCCAGGTGAACACTCGTAATTTGCTTGCTTAAAACTAGTTCCTATTGAAAAATGCAGGTTTTCTTAAGCTTTTGTATTTCAAATTTGTTTCACCTTATATCACACCAAATCCAACAGCTCATTGTGACTAATACTATCCCTGTCCCGAATTCTGTGGGTCAGTGAGCCAGTTAAAGCTTATTTGTGCTTGCTGGAGGGTGACAAATGCTCTGCTGAAGCTCGAGTAGAGGGGGCACAGGGGATGTGTGGCACTTGTGCCTGAGCATCCTGCTTTAGTAATGGTGTAATAGCACTGCTCAGAAAAAAACCCATGCTTTCTAGACTGAAATTCAAATTCCAAGCAATGCAAGTCTTGTAACTGGCAAAGGGAATCTCCTTTAAGCACTTAGTTCATGGGGAAGGTTATGTTCATGTACTTCAGAATAATATAAACTTACTGTAAATCATAAGAAATGGGAGCTCTTTGCAGCGTGCCTTTCCATCTTGGCCTTTGCCTTTGAAAACATGGCAGGTGCTGGAGTTAATGTGTGGGGAAACAGGAGTTGTGTGGAAAGGAGCTGGGGCCAGATCTCTGAAATCCCTCGTGTTTGGCTGGGGGCTCTGGGTGGTGAGGCAAGGACTGAGTGATACCATACTGATGGTGCATCAGCACCCCTGAACAAGAAACTTGGCTGAACTTGGTTTAGATTGGATTCTCATTTGTTAATGTTTTGACTCAGATCAGATTTTCCCCTCTTTCTGCTCTGCATGTCAGCACCAGCAATCCCTGTGTCATTCTGTTTGACAAGTTTGCACAGAGCCTGCTCGGAATCCCGAGCTGTCAGCAGAGTGATGGTTACATCTGCAGCCTGTGTTCCTTCCTCACTCCCTGCCTGCAGTGTGGAATCAGCAAGACTTTTCGGCTTTATTAGTGTACAGTGAAGGCTCTGTGTGCTGACATTGTTCAGGTTTCTGATTGATTGAATATTGCTTTTTGAAAACAAAAAGCCCCGAGTGAAAGGTGACACAAAAGCAGCAAGGGTAAGAAGTATCAAGGCACAAGAGTATCTCTGATTAATGTTTTATTTTTCTGTAACAAAAATTCAAGATAAAGTTTAAAGACCCTGAAAAGGAAATAAAATGGAGGAAAATTATTTTGAGTGAGGAAAAATTAGTTTGACATTTGCTAGGGGAGATTTCAGTGAGGCTAGTTCTTGGTAACAGTCTTAAAAGCACAGGGTGTCTCACCATTTGCATAAATACACTGGAAATAAGGATGTTAAAATTTTTTAAAAGCTCCCCCAGCCATATTCATTTGTGTATAGAAACCCCTATTTTGGGGGAACATGGGAAAATGTCTCTAGGTAATTTATGTTTCTCTAAAGATGTTGCTCTTCTGTAACAGCTTCTGAAGTCAGCCCTGGCTTAAATGCACTGTCAAACTGTTATTAAAAAGAGAATAAAAATTAGGCAAAGAAAGGCTCTGTTGTGGAGAGACCTCTAAAAATCTACTCCTGATGCTCTGAGGTTCATGGCCAGCGGGTGCTGGAGGAGTCAGGGGTGTGCTGGTGCCACCAGGGCTGTGCCTGTGTTAGATAATTCGCAGTTATATGGCTTTTCGTGTTATCCTGCCACGCACCCTTGTTGTCTCCAGACATCTCTTTGAGCTGCATGTTTGTGTTGTTAGAAGTTCTTTGTGCTTTGTGTTTGCTGCTGTTCTGTCAGCCTTCAAGCACCCTCTTTTTCGGGCTTTCTTTGGTATTCTCATATCCCGAGGAGTTCACAGTGAAATTATTGGTTATTTCCTGTCTCTAAATGCTTGTTGTCAGGTACCAGCTGTCTTTGTCACTGTCTATAGAGTTGCCTGCAAAAGTTTTTCAGCTCTTTCCTTTCTTCGAGTTTTGTGATAAATTTATCCTGACAGTCCTCTCTGTGCATTAATCTTCTTTGAATAGCTTGTTCACATGAGCTTCCGTAATTGATAGCCTCGCCTGGAACTAAAATTATTTAACCTGTCAAGCTCTTTTCTTTCACCACAACCCTTGGATCTTATTCTTCTTTTGTTATGGCTCTCGATTTTGTTTTAGAAAGAGTAATTGTGAGCCTGTAGGGTTCTTATTTTAGGCAGTGTATTGATGAAGACCTGAAGTTCCTTAAATGATGAAGCAATCTGTGTGTCTTATCTTTAGGGCTTCTCTCGAAATCCCACAGGGGTTTCATTGGTCTGTCTTGCTATTAGAATGATCTTCAACAGCAGCAAATAAACAACTCCATGGTTTGCATGCCCTCAATTCATTTTTTGGGCATTAGAATGTTGTTTCAGCTGTTTCTTGGTGTCTGTAGAGATCAGATTCATTGTGGCTGCTGCAGCTTTTCCTGTTGCTTCTGGAGTTTTTTTGTCATTCGGCCCTTGAACTGCCAGTCCTGTCTCCAGTTTTCATTATACTATTTCACCTCCTTCATCAGCAGAATAATTTTTTTTGTTTATCTGTGCCATTCCTTGCAACCCTTCTTGAGCCTGACCACATGCTATGGACTGCCATCCCCACCTCACTCCCACTGCTTTTCTTGTAGTTGTGGCTGTCAGTAGTGACCTCTGTATTTTTGAAGATTTTCATTCAGTCATTTTGTTGCTCCCATTTCATTCCTAAAATAATTTATTGATCTCTTCTTGATATCATCTAACTAGCATTTGGATTTGCTTGTTTTGCCAGGTAGAAAATCATATTATGCTGATGTGTTTTCCTTGTTCAAACACCCTCTAAAATTTTTGGATGTGTAGTAGCTATTAGGGAGGGTGAGGGTGGTGAGGCCCTGGCACAGGTTGCCTGGAGAAGCTGTGGCTGCCCCTGGTTCACTGGAAGTGTCTGTGGCCAGGTTAGAAATTTTTTTGTGAATATTTTGCTATTTCTCACTGGCTTTTTGTGTGCCTTCCCCATGTCATCAGATAAGTGAGCGTGAAAGGGGTGTTCAGAACAGCTCTGAGGTGCCACCAGGTCACCTGGTGTGTCACAGTATGTGACAGTACCTGTGTCTGTGTTACTGATGTGTCCAGTGACATTCTCCTCTCTCCCTTCATTCTGGCCAAGGGACACTGTTTGTAATCAGCACAGACCATGCTGTCATGGCTGTGTTTAACCAAGTCAGGATTCTGGTTATGCACTGACGTTTCTCATTTGTGTTCTGTGTTCCGTATATTTCCCACTTCTGTTTAGCCAGCAAGGACATTTGTTAAGTTTTCCTCTCTCCATGTTACAGTCCTTGTAAAAATCCTCTTCCCTTCCCCGAGGAGCTTTTTGGTTGCATTCTCCACTTTCTCCCCCCTTGCTTTAGGCAAAGCAGAATGATGTGCTGCTTGGTGTTTGTAGCAAGGACTGGAAGCATCTGGCCTTATCCTAATTCAGGTGATGCTGGACCTGTGTTCTGCAGGAGTGTTTGTAATTACAAAGTCTGCTCCATGTGCCAGTGAGATCCAAGAAATATGTCTCATTAGCAGGAGAGTATTTTAAGCCATTTCACACCTCTGCCACTCCAACAAATGATGCTGAATAATGTTGGAGAGAAGGAGCTGTGATAATTTAATGAAGTGTCCACAGATGGCTGGACTTATTAATTTTTTAGCAGGGTTGGGGTGAGGTGCTGATGCACTAACAAAATAGGCAGCATCTTTGTGGTCTGCTGCCTTGCTGAAGGGTAGCAGATGTTGGAGCTGTCCTAACAATAGGGGATCGTGTTCCCATTCTCCAGTACCTCTTGTGGTGCTGAAATCTCCACACTTCCCAAGAGGCTGTTTGGGGAAAGGAGTCATAGTTATGGATTTGTCATGAGTTCAAATTCGATCAGGCAGACAGCAATGGGGGAATATCCAAGTGGCTGAAAATTGTGAGCAGTTTGTAGGATCATTCACAGACTAGTTGGATGAATTTCAGATTGAGTGGAAGCTGTAGGGTGGAATATTTGGAGCTGGTGCTGCTGGAGTTAGTTTAGAGTTGGGTAGGTTAGGAGAAACTTGAATAAAAGTTAACTCTGGGCAGCAAAGGCTTTTCACAGATGGTATCCAGGAGGGAACAGGATGGAAAACCTGCCAGCTGCTCCTGTGCTTTACTTTTCCCATATTTCAGTAGAAACGGGGGAAAAAACAGAAAACATTTGCTGAGCACATCGAGATGTCACAAGAAGGCATGAAACCAGCTTTGGGAAAATGTTAATTTCACAAATGTGATGTGTGTGTGTTTACAGCAGTTTCATGCTTGTACAAAGTGTTATCTTAGATTCCAGTCAGGGCAGTGGCAAGAGGAGACACATGGGAGGAAAACACAGAGGCTTGTGACCACTCATACAGCCCTGCCACGGGCAGGGAAAGGGGATTCCTCCACACCTTTCTCTCCCCTAGAGATGAGGAGATGGTTCTCTTTTCTCACTTCCCTTTTGCAGCGTTGATTTGGTGAGATGGGTCCCAGAGGGTTGGTAGGACTCTGTGGGGATTAAACGTGTGTATGGCAGTGGCAACCACGTTAACCAGAGCAGCCTTTGCAGCGAGGCTGACAGGCTGCACAGCACAGCACCTGTGACTCTGGAGCTTTTACACTCAGGTGAGTGAGTTGTTCAGTTATGGTTTATAATGAAGGGTTTTTTTTCCTTTTGGTCTCCTTGGAAATGATTGGCACTGGCTGCAGTTGCAGGGAGGCTGCTGAACTAAATTGGCATCTGGCTCAGGGCAGTGAATTCCCTGATTCTGCAGACTCCAGGAGATGAAATAGTGGCTCCATTGAGGGCGGGAGACTACAGCCAGAATTTTAACCATCTGTGTTTTCCAGGAGCATGGGAATTACTGCTCTTCTAGGCACATCTTTTTCAGAAATGGAGACAATGGGCCACAAATCTCAGTAATGCTGAGGCTGGGAATGCTGATTGAATGCACCACATTTGCATTAATGGATTGTTCATTCACATTCCTGCCATTGCTCTGAGCTTGGGTGAGGGGAAAGGAGAGACAAAAGCAAAGGAGAAAAGAGGGACAGAGTTGACTTCCCCACCTTCTCTGCCATTTGCATTGTCCTAGCAGGAATGAGGGGTTTGGGATGCATCTAATCCCTGTTATATGCATGTGAGTGCACTGTTGCTTATGTGTTCTCCTGCCTGTGTTTAGAGAATATTCCAAATGGAAAATCATCCTTCCTAAATTGAGTTTATTAACCTGCATTCTTGCTAGGTCAGTAGTATTTTCCTGTAGTGTCCTAAAATCGATACCTAATGTATGGGCACTGCCACAGAATGATTAATGTGTGTACAAACATGAAAAAATTGTCTTCAATGTCAGAAGCCCAAAGTGTCATTTATCATGACATTCATTTACCAAAAGATGGGCTGATGTCTTCAACTGATTGTCCTGCAACACATGGGTGAGGAGTGGGGGCTGCTTCCTCAATGAGGAATGTATCCTCCATCCTTGGAGGTGTCCCAGGCCAGGTGAGATGGGCTTTGGAGCATCCTGGGATAGTGGGAGGTGTCCCTGCCCATGGCAGGGGATGGCATTGGATGTATTTTAAGGTCCCTTCCAACCCAAACCATCCTGGGATTCTGCTCATCATTAGAACTTGTTGCTCAGCCTTCCTGATTGAAGTGTTTGGGAAATAGAAACCACTGAGAAAAAAGTATCAACTTTTTAAAAAGTTAACTTTGAAAATGTTTTTAAAAGTGTTTATAGTTTAACTAGACTGAATTGGCTTACATGGTAATGCCTTTAAAAATGATTATAGAAAGTTCAGGAAATGGTGACTTAGAAGTTGATAATTGGTATTTTGAAGAGAGCAGCTCTGTAATGGAAAGGTTCTGGGCTGGGAAATGAAAGGGTATTTTCTAGTGGCTCACTGCTGCAAGAGGTGTGCCAGCACTCTGAGACCTTCTCCTGGATTTATAAACAGATCTCCAAATTAATAGTAATTAAGGCCTGGATTTGGAGTGCTTTTTATAATGCATAGTGATTGTTTTGTGGTTGTTTGTTGGCTAAAGCAAAGGGTCCTCCTCCACAATGGAGGCTTTTAAGCAGTGCAAATTGCCAATAATTGTAGAATAAGAGAAAATTACTCTTTAGGACAAAATTATAGGCTAGGTTAAAATGTATATTTTAAAATGACACAGGACTATGACGAAATACAGGTTTTAGTGGCATTTAAGATGACTTGGAAAATGAACTGTAATTTCATTTCTAGTGAGTAATGAAACCATCTTGAATAAAGCTTATTTAACCTCAGTGGAGCACCTGCAAACAACAGAAGGCACAAGGTTTGTCTTGTCCAGGAATTGAACAGTACTTGTAAGGGATAAAAATTAAAGCATATTTGAGCTGTATGTGAGAAATTGCAGGGCTTCAGTCCTCCAGGAGTGTTCTGGCTTGTGCTTGAAGCCAGTGTGGGGCTGACTGGGAGCAAAGACATGGCAACAGGTGAGGTGAAGACAGAAGTCATGGGGTCACCTGGATAAAGGAGGGGACCCAGGATTCCCTCCCAGGCTGGGGAAAGAACTGGCTTAATATGCAGGGCTCTTAATAAATGAGAATACTGAGAGAGATAAGAATCAGAGGTAATCATGAACATTTAATGGGTTCTGTCAAGAAGGAGATGTTCAGAAAGGACAGATGCCTCAGACTGGAGTTCAGAGGCTCAGGGTTAACAGCCTCAGCTGCAACAACAACCTGTTTACCCACCATGTTAGTGAGTGTGGCAAAGAGGAGACCTTGGTACCCTGGCTGTGACCTCCATGGGCCCACAGGAAGGATGAAATAATACTCCAGACTGACTAATGATGAGACTTGTGAGCACAGTGTGCAAAGTCAGGCAGATGCAAAGATACCTTGGGATTGTGCTGGGACAGAGGGATGGGTGATTCAGGAGAGGAGAAGGTTGCTTGGGTTCTAGGATTGATTGTGCAGAGCCACTGAGATGGTTCTGTCTTTTGGGAAGATCTTTTCAATACACAGAGAAGCAGTTTTGTAATATTTCTGTGGTTGTTTGTGATACTAAATTACTGTAGGTACTGGGGTTTGTCTTCCTGCCAGGAGTGCTTGGTGGGAGAGCAGGAGGCGTTTGGGGGTCAGTTGGAGCAAGGGAGGTTCTGACTGGGTTTAAAGAGGGAGTTCTGCTCCATGAGGTAGAACAAGTTGCCCAAGAGTTGTGCAGTCTCCACCCTTGGGATTTTTGAGGTCTGACTGGACAATCCCTCAGTAACCAGCTCTGACCTTGTAGCTGATTCTGCTCGGGCTGGGTTCCTTCCTTCCAAAATTATCCTAGCATTCTGCTTCTTTCAAGGTGAACAGAGTGTTAGGGGAATGAGGGAGAGAAACTAAAGATGGTGGCTTCATTAACCAGAAGGAAAGTTGAAAGAAAGAAGTTGGATTTCTTTGTTCCTGTGAATACCTTGGAGGGACTGATGGATAAATATCAAAGATGCAAAATAATACCAAAACAAAGTATTATTTGTTAACAAGTCAAGATCAAAGGAGTGCAAGTTGGTTGGAAGTACAGTGGGAGGGGAAACTAGAAACGGGAAGTTTCTCTGAGGAATTAAGGAATCCCCAGGTGGGACTCTGAGAGGGAAGAAAATATGTAACAGTTGGAGATGAACTGTACAGGGTTATGGAAGGAACTTGACAGGACAGAAGTGTTAGGAATATGTTAGCAATCTCCTCTGTTGGCATTCAGTCTGGCTGTCCTGCAGGGTTGGTCCTTTTGCCGATACATTTTCAGTGCATTTGTGATGGGTATTAACTGAGACTTGTGAAAATAGAGGGTTGAACTGTGGCAGATTTGATTCTGTCTGTGCAGAATACTTAGGATGGGGTGACTGTGGCTGGCTGTCCATCCAGCTGTGCCCTCGCTCTGCTCCTCAGCAGGATGGAGAGGAAATAATATTAAAGCCACTGAGTCAAGATGGGATCACTCCCAGTTACTGTAATGGCAGAACAACCTTGACTTGCAGAAAATTAATTTAATTTCTTGACAACTAAAATAACTTGAGTAGTAAGAAAAGAGAACCAAACTAAAGTGCTCTCGCTGCCTGCTCCCTGTTTTCCAGGTTCAACTTCATGCCTTCATTCCCAGTTCTTTAAGCCTCATGCTCTACCCTGATCTCCCCAGGGCGGCACCCAAAGCTGCCCTTCCTCCTCTCCCTCGTCCTCCTCTGACCTGCCCACCCCAGGACTGTGTCTCACACTTCCATCACTGCTGTCCTGTGGTTTTCCCTGTCTTGCATGTGCCCCCAGCTTCACTGGCTGCCCCAGCTGTGGCTCCATGGAACCAGCTCTAATTGTGTCCCCAGCCTCTTCCCACAACTCCCCCAAGAGTTTGGCCTACCCAGCCCAACTGTGAAGCCATTAAGTGGTCCCTGGTATTTCTGGAGAACATTTTTATGGTAAAGGTGACATGGGTTGTGCAGCACTGCTGGGTCAGCTCTGTGGTATACCCTGGAGAAACTCCAGTCTTGGAAAATGTTCATATGCAAATATTTATCTCTATATTTACCTTGTGGCGCTGTAATTTTGTAGCTGGAGGTGGTAAGTGAAGGTGTTGTATAGGCTGTGTTGTAGAAGCTGTGGCTGCCCCATCCCTGGAAGTGTGCAAAGCTGAACGTGGCTTGGAGTGCCCTGGGGTAGTGGAAGGTGTCCCTGTCCATGGTAGGGAGTGGGACTGGATGAGTTTTAAGGTCGCTTCCAACCCAAACCGTTCCAGGATTCTGTGATTATTGGGTTTGTTTGCCTTTACACCATCCATGTTTAGCATTGTCCTGTCAGCTGTTAAGGTTTTTAAAGAGTTGGAGAGCAGCTTAACTTTTCAAAAACTACATTCTTGAATCTTAACTTGGACTTCTGAGCTTTGGCGTCACGGTCAGAACATCTCCCATTTGTCATGCTTTTATTTTTCTTGCAGGTCTGCCCAGGTTCACGAGCCAGCCAGAGCCCACATCCGTGTCCCGGGGCGGCAGCGCCGTGCTGGCCTGCGAGGTGACGGCGGAGCTGGCGCCGCTGCTGCGCTGGGAGCGCGACCGCCAGGCGCTGGCCCCGGAGCCGCGCCTGCTGCAGCTGCCCGGGGGGGCCCTGCTGCTCAGCAACGCCTCGGACGCCGACGCGGGGCTCTACCGCTGTGCCCTGGACACCGGCGGCACCCCCAAATACAGCGACGAGGCCGAGCTCAAAGTCCTGCCAGGTACCCCCTGCCGCTCCCGGGGCTCTTCAGGACACTGCCTGCCCGTGTTTAATGGTTCTGCTCTTAAGGCATCTTGGGGGAAAAGATGAAAAAAGCCACCAAGAATTAATGCACTTCCGTTGGGATGTGAGACAAAGGGGGAACTGAGTGTTTATTTGAGTATAAATGGGGACTTCTGTATTTTTTCAGGTTGAATCACATGTTTCAAACCCTGTGGGAGCTTTGCAAAGAAATTGATCTTTAGTCTGTCATTCTTGGGGTGCCTAAATGGAGGTGGTTTTATTTCTTCCCATATTCAGGAAGTTCTGACCATCTAAACACTGGGGCTTTTGGGGAAGTCTCCAACTCAGGGTCTTTGTCTGCAGGCCCTGAGTTCTTCACAGTGGTTAGAAACAGGCTGCAGACACCCACAGATTGCCTTCCCATATTTAATGGTTCAGCTTTTAAGGCATTTTGTGGAAAGACTTCTTTAAAAAAGACCCCAGTAATACACTTCCATTGTGCCATGATACAAAGAGGGAATTGACTGTTTCTGTGAGTATAAAAGTTGGGCATTTCTAAGTTTCTCGGGTTGACTTTCATGTTTCAAACCCTTTGGAAGCTCACAAAGAAATTGGTCCTTAGTCTGTAGCTCTTGGGATGCTTAAGCTGAGGTGCTTTTAATTGTCCCAGTATTCTGGAAATTCTGACTGTCTAAGCAATGGGACTTTTTGGGAAATGTCCAATCCCCAGAGGAGGTGACATTTTATTTTGGAAGGTTCAGCTTTGCCTGTTGTGCTGAAATGTTGAGATATTTTTGTTAGAACAGAAGTCCAGTGCTGATGTAAACTGTTGGCACATTCAGAGTGTTCTGTTCCCAGTGACACCACCAGCTGTTCTAATACAAAGGTTTGAACAGTGACCAAAAAACTAGGACAGGAATGTGGGTCATGCTTTCCCAAACCAGGGAAATGCAGGCTGTGTTTCATGTGAGGTTCTTAATTTTTCCCAGCACTGTCTCTTTCTGGATTAGTCTCCATTTTAGAATTCTCATTCAGTTGTTACTCTTGGAGAGCTGCTGGAGGGAGTTACTGAGTTTCCATCTCGGGAAACTCTCAGGGTTAGGATGGACAATGTTATGGTTGGCCTGACCTGGTGTGGGCAGCAGGTGAACTTGAGGCAGGTGGAAGCACCTTCAGGGGTCTCTTTCAGGAATAGTTCTGTTTCATGTGACTATGGCCATTCTCTACTTAAAATACTAAATTATTCTGTAAAATACCCCAATTTTTGCAATTGTAGCTCTCTTTTGAAATTGGGGTGTTGGAAATGAATAATTTTTTCAATGACTATTCATTCAGTATAATTCAGTTCTTTAGCCTTTGCAAAGTCTTGTCTCTTCTCCAACTAAGGATAGAGGGTTTGAAGAAAAGCACTTTTGGAAAAGATGCTTGATTGAATTCCTATAGTTTGGATTGCCTTCATGTTTCTGCAGCCCTTCAAATGCTGTGGATTTTGCTGATTGTTTCAGAAACTGAAGATTTCTTGAAAACTTCCATATTACACTGATCTTTTGAATTCTTTTTGGCTCCATCTGTAGTTTCCTTGCTTTTGTAATGCTTTGCTGAAAGTGATGAAGTAGAGCTGTGTTAGGGAATTCAGATGATTCTGTTTCTTTGCTCCATTATGAGTCCAAAAGTATCGATAGTGAGGTTTGGTAAAATCCCTCCCAGCAGGCTTTTTTTTAGAAAGTGGGATTAAGCTGTTGAAGGGAAAGCTCCCTTAGTCTTGAGCGGTCCTGTAATTGATTGTTTGGCCTGAGAAGTATTTGAAAGAAGGATTTGAATTAATCTGTTCTTTATTCAGTTTATTCCCCTTTTAAATGGTTATCTGATGTGTGGCTGACAGTGAACCCACCACTGCTTCCCAGGCTTTGAAACACACCCAGCACACTCCTGCATCCCAGGGATTTGCATCCACAGACAATGTTCTGCTGCTCTAACGTTCTGCTTTGTCTGCTACCAGGATGCCACTGAGCAGGAAGATGCATTTCTGAGCTCTGCCACTTATAGTGGGTGCTTTCAAACACAGGACTGCAGGGCGAAAATGCCACTTAATTTTGGGATCCCGTTTCCGTTTACCTGTGAGCTGAGCTCCCTTCTGGGAGCTTTGAGCAGTTGGGGTCGTGTCTCCAGGGAATCATTCTGGCTCCTCTCTGTGTAAGGATGGCTGCCTGGAGCTGTTGTATCCGTGCTTTGCAGCCTGGCTGGCTCCACGTGCTGCTCCAGGTCCCTGTCATTTCATTATTCCCCATGCACAGCAGGGCAGGCAGAGAAGTTCCTGCCAGGAACGTGGGCACAGCCCCAGGGGTGGGGCTGGCTGATCCAGAACTGCTCACAGCGTGGCTGCCTCTGCCTGTGCCAACTCCCACACGGGATTTCCACCTGATCTACTTCCCCCAAATGTCCTGGCACCTCCTCGTGTTGTGCCTTGGAGCTCGTGTGTGCCCTGAGCTCAGTACTTGGTGTTATTTTTAGTGTTTTGAGCTGAAGAACACCAAAACAACAACTTCCTGAAATCCCTGTGAGTATCACCTCGGGCCCAAGTGAGAGAGCAGCCAAATATATGTGTGATGAGACACAGAATGTGCTTCATTCAGGGAGTAGAGTAGATACAGAATACTCTGTCCCTGTTTTAGGTGACCAGAAATGGTTTCAGGCCTTGTCCAGTTGTGGAGCTTTGCTGCCATAACACCTCCAAACACCCCTCAGAGTGCTGGCAATGCAGGGATTAGTGCAGGGTGAGCAGGGGTTACTCAACCCAAACTGCAGCTGCTCTCTAGAACTCATTTCCTCTGAGTACAGTGCAGGGCACAGAGGGTGCACACTGTAGTAGGGACTGAATAAGCATGCACTTGGCTTGTGCTTCTTCTTAAGGGTGGGAAGAAAAAGGGACAAACACCCCTCTCCAGCTTAATCCAATGCAAAACTACTTCAGAGGATTCTCATGGATGGATGGATAGATGGGTGGAAAGCTGTGATGGGGCATTTTTGTTTTGTGTTACTTCAGTATGCACATTCCTTGGTTGTTGTATTTTACCTGGGGTCAGTCACTGCTGCAATAATTTAATTTTCCAGTGTGTAAAAGCACTTCCTCAGGCAGCTCCCTGATGAATCCCAAGGCTTGCTGGACAAACTCAAATCTGTTCCTTCCTTTCCTAAATCTCTGCTACCTGGTGGAAGTTCCAGTTTCAGGGCTGTAGTTTTAAGCTGAAATAGTTTCCCAGGGAGTTGGAAGAGAATCCCAAAAGCGGGGAATCACTTTGCATGTCTGGAGGAAAATGGTAGCAATGCTGGGAGAGGCTCTGACAGAAGCTGTGGGTGAGGTGGGGATGGAATCCTCGAAGGGCAGGAAAGGAATGCAAGGTTTAAGTTGTGCTTTTCTTTGACTGGTTGGGTTTTGGTTCGGGGGGGGGGGGGTTTGGTGGTTTTTAACATGAGCATCTTGTGTTTTTGCACGTGGTGGCAGCTGTGTCCTGTGGTGTTTGCAGATGCGGAGGAGCCGCAGAGGCTGGCGCTGCTGAGGCCGCCCTCGTCCCTCACGCGGCTGCGGGGACAGAGCGCCCTGTTCCCCTGCGTCGCTGCAGGCTTCCCTCCTCCCCACGTCCGGTGGACAAGGAATGAGGAGGAGCTTCCCACAGATGGGTGAGTAATGGCTGACAGCCCTGGCTGTGTCTCATGGCAGGATTCCCGCTGGAGTCGGGAGTTGGGATCAGTGCACACCTTCCTTTGGGCTTGAAACCTGGAGAGCAGAGGCTGATCCCAAATGCTGGGGAGCTCAAGGCTCGGTGTTGGGATGAGGGAGGTGGTTCAGGATACCTTGGAACAGTCTCAGGGTACCAGTTTGAAGCCAAGAAACCTTGAGTGAAGCAGCGAGGTTATTAAGAATAGATTACTTTTAGACTGGCACTGGAGTAGAAGCAGTAATTGAGGGAATAAGGACACTGCAGGAAAAGGAGGATGACTTGGGGTATTTTGAGTGTCAAGCCCTGCACTCATTCTTTCTGCAGTGGAAATGCCCACCGAGTGTCAGAATGTCCCACAGGAATTGACGAGTAAGTGTTTAAAGCAAAATGACACATTTTCTCATTAAAATAGAATATTGAAACAGTAGGCATGATGGCAAAAAAATCAGTGAGCTTTCCGAGATGTTTCAAGTGAAAACTTACACATTGTCATTGCTGGTGTAGTCAGAATAATGTGGAAGGAAATCAGTATAAAAAAAGCACAAGAGATCTTATAAAGCCCTTTTTTGTCCATATAATGAACGTACTTCCTAGAACCAGGATTGCAAACAGCTATTTGAATGTTTTCCATGTCCCTCGAAGTCAGCAGTGAGATTAATGGGGAGCCAAGTTAATCATGGAACAAGGAGAGGTAAATTGTGGTGTGGCTGACACAGAAAGCAGTCAGAACAATGCTCAAGTCTCTGCAGCACCAGGGATATAATATATCTCTTTTTTGGCAACTCTTAAATTAAAAGATTCCAGGGGCTGCTTATTTGAACTGTCTTTGATGGGAGGCTGCTGTGGGAAATGACAAATAGCCCCTGAGAGATGGTGCTGTGTCAATGTGAAGGCACATGATTTAAATTCAGGGGTTTTTATAAATATAAGAACTCACTCCCCCTATGAAAGCTGGTACAGACTCATTAGGGTGGCACAATCAAATGGGAAGAAATGGCAGAATAAATGTGCCTGGTAAGATCTGATTTTGTTTTTCTTGTATGTAAAGTGATGTCACGTCATGTCTTTAGCAAGTTTTGTTTCCCTGTCCTTCTCTAGGTTGTGGCACATTCAGGGCTCAGGGAGGTTAAAGCTCTCCTTTTATTTTCTTCATTTTTGAGATATAAAGCCCAGTTTTTCTCACTGAATACAGTGCTGTTAATTCCCTTTGGAATTCTCTTCCCTCATTCCATGAGGTTACCATGATAACTTCTTAGGGCTTCACAGGTATTTTCTTTTTCTCATAATTCAGAGTGAGAAATTGTTCTGGAGGACTGGAGCATAGCATTAGTAAGTGTACTTGATCTTCAAATGTACACAATTTGAACCAAGTCTGACCTGATTTTTCAGAATATTTAGCATTAGTTTTTAGTGTTTTGGCCCTTTGTTACAAGAGCAGGTTCCAGTGGACTTTTTTTCTTCTTGCAACACTTAGCTCTTCTTTTCTTAAAGTGAAACGTATGCTCCTCATTGTAGGCTCGAGTTTTAAGGTAGGTAAATGTAAAAATTTGATCTTTTTCCCCTTTATGGGGTAAACTTTTTTCATTGTTCCTTCAAGTGATCAAACTGAGCCAAAGCTCCCAAGTCTGCTGCTTGTGTCTGTGGCTGAACAGGGCAGAGATTCAAAGAACAGAGAACAGAAACCTCTTAAACTCCATTTACCCTCCAGCTATTGTGTTATTGGTGTGAATAGAATAACTGGAAAATCTCCAGAAATGAAGATTCTTTGTTAGAGAAAAGCCTGCAGTTACTATTGCTAAATAGCTACCTTAGCTTGTTATGCATGGTCTGTTAATGTAATTACAAATTAAATCACATTTAATTTGTATTAAAATCCCCTTTTGATATAAAAGTACGACTTTCTTAGTGTGGCTTTTCTTTATCCCAAGAAAAAACTGATTCTTTTCATCTGAGTAGGATTTCTGCCTGGGAAAAGCTCTGAAATCCCAAGTTTGTTTATGCACACTCCCACCCCAAACATTAACATACATATATGTAGGTATAGCCATATATAATGAGATTTCTCTCTGTGTGTCTGGGCTTAGAAAACAAAACGCAGACAGCATGGGCAGGTTATCCCTAATTTTGACCCCTTGTTAGAAGGTTTTACATAAAACCTTATTTTTACTTTTGTCATAACTGTGGTAATTAATTAATGCAAAATAGAATGTTTGCCTTTTGAGTTGTATTCCTACAGGGAATATGGATAGGAGCCTGTATTTATAGGAAAATAGATGAATTTTAAGGATAGGGAGTAGTGGGGTTTTGGTATTAAATATTTGTTGTAAGATCTGGAGAAAAGGGAAAGTGATTAAATTTGATGGATTATTTGTTGAAGACTGCAATAAGATTTATGTTAATGGATAAATATGAGTAAACTTGAGTGATGGCAGCCTTGGCAGTTGTTCAGACAGCCTGTAATGCAATATATTGTGAAATTAGTTGCTGTGATAAAATATTTTCCAAATTAATTATAGTGTGAGAGAAGGAGACTTTGGGTGTTGGGTGAGAAACTGAAGTTAACTCAGTGCTCAAGTTTCCATTGGAACAAGGCTGTTAGAACGCCAGGGAATCCTTCTGAACTCACTCACTTGAAGATTTTTAAAGAAATCTGATGGAGAGACTGCTGACTTCTTGGTTCTCCATAAAGAATGCCACTAAAGACTAAAGCTTTTCCTTGAATTGGTTTGCTGGTCCAGCTTGTAACCTTCATATTTTATAGCTTTCCCAAAACTCCACTGTCTGTAAAGAAAGGAAAAGACTAAACCCTGCTCTAGATTGAGATGTAGCTCCAGTTTGGAGCTCTAGGAAGGTTCCAGCCTTGTGTGATCCATGGTGGAAGGTGGGGACCTGCTTGGTCTTTGCTCTTGGCACATGGACAGACATCATCCGTGGGCTCAGCATTGGGATTATCCTCCTGCTTTTCCAGCTCTTGGCTCCATGGGCTCTGAGTCAGTACTGCCTCTGCCAGGAATGTGGAGAATGCTGAGGGAAATGGAAGGAAGCAGGGAAGGCACTGGAGTGTGAAGTTATTGGAATAAATCTTAGGCTATTTATGGAAAACTTCCTAAAGTAAAATCTGTGGTGTCAACATTGCTTGGTACAAAAGGTGAGAATGGAGGTGTTATATTCAGGCTGAGTAGCTGTTCAGGTCTGAGCCAGCCTGGAGCCTTTCTTACCTAGTGAATATTTTTTATTTCAGTCTCTAGTCTGGCTGAGGAATCTGCTGTGTGAAGGGTTCTTCAGCAAGTGCAGGAGTCACTTTGTGCTTTTGACAATTCCTAACTTGGAAAGGGAAGTTTCAGATGACTGCCCAGGTAGATTTGTCCTCAGAGTTTGGGACACAGGCACAGAGAAGTATCTGGAAGATGATCTGCTCTGGAAACTTTGCAGTGTGTGGATCAGTGTGTGCTCCAACAGCATATACTGTGTATCTTCATTTATATGGGACATTTCTGGCAGAGAAGGAATAAATGCAGGTGCCACAGGTTCTGAAAAAACTGCAGTAGATGAGATGGTTCATCTGAAACTGAACCATGGAAAGGACTCGAGCAATAACTGTAAAGTCCAGCAAACTCTGCAGCAGGTTTGCTTCAGGCTCATTTTAGCAAAATTTCATGTAATTGAAAAGCTCCTGCAGAAACGTGGTTGTACAGGTAATACTTTCCTACAGTGAGGGGGTGAGAGCTGAGGGCACTTGTGCCATGTTCATTTCTGCTCTGCTGTCTGTGCTCACATGAGGTCTGTGATTGTATGATCACATCCCTAATGCAGGGTTTTCCTTGGTGCTTCCCACAGATGTGTGATATTGCCATTATTACACATTTCTGTTTGCAGGGTTCTGAGTGATTGGTACCAAGTGAATTACACTTGCCCAGCTCAGGAAAGGTTAAGCATAGCTGAGTAATTATGGAGATTTTTCTGTAGTAGATTCCACAAAATAATCTAATTTACTGTCTAATTTTATCTGCTGTACTTACTGAGACAGCAAATAGATTATAAGATGTTTGGGGAATAGTAATTTAAAAGGGGGAAAAAAAGCCCAAACCTCAGGGTATAACTGACAATTTGACTACAGTAAATTAATAAAGGCTCACTATATTTAGTGCTAATGAAACACAAAGAGCCTGTGAGTGAGGCATCCAGAATAGCTCAGTAATTGTATGTTAGGGGGGTGCAAGTGAAGGCTGTATGGAATGCATACAAAAGGCTGGAATTTGATTTTCCTCTTCCCTGACATATGAGTGATCAATCTTTGTTGTTTTTAATGGCACTTCAAATTATGTTATCACTTTTATATTAAGCTGATTCTTTGTCTCCAGTGTCTGAAATCCGATTGCTTCACTCTTTTGTGAAAATGCTTCATTGTCCTTACAAAATTAAGATGTTTTGCTTTATTACAAAAGCAGCTTTCTTTTAAGCCCAGGATTTTAAGCCCACAGCTGATTCATACAGAGGGAATCACCAAGGAATCTGGCACATTAGTTGTTTTCTTCCATTAAACTTCTACTGAATCACCTATTAGGAAATTGAACTCAACCCTTGGTTTTCTGGAGGAAAATAATCAAAGGGAATATAAACATGGCACAAGTTGAGATGGCTGAACAGGAGAATTCCCATAAATATTCTGATGCTACAAGTAGTTTGTGAGGTCCCCTAGGACAAACTCAAGTGACAAAGAGGAATAGTTTTTAATAGTTTTAGTAACATCTTAATGCTGTCATAACTTTTCCAGAGGCTGGCAGTGGGAAAGGAGCATCCTAAGGCACGTGTTGTTTTTGGAGGGTAACAATGGATATCTGGAAAAGGCATTAATGTCCTCAAAATGCCACGGACACGCCGATGGCCTTTGATCATTCCTTCAGGATGTGACAGTCACAGTTCTTGGGGCACAGCTCCTTCCCTGCTCCATGCCCCGCTGTCCCTGGCAGATCCAGCTCCCTGCTTTCATTGCAGCCCTCAGCACATTCCCTGCTGCAAGAACAAAAAGTCAAAGCAGCTCTTTTACATAATAAAAGAAGGCAGAAAATTTCATGGATGGATGTGTCAAGGTCCAGGCTTGTCTTACTCCAGTGTTTTTCTTTAGGCCTGGTTTTAGAGCTTGTCTGATGTGCCATTCCCACGCGAGCCTGGGACGTTTTTCCCAGCATTTGGGAAGCTCTTAATTTGATTTTTCAAACTCATATCTTCACTCAAATTCCTTGCACTTCTTCCAAGCTAGCCTTTCTGTAGTCCTGGTGTTTCTCACAGGAACAGTATGGCTTTTCTTACAGAACACCTGGATAGGGACATCTCTTTGGATGCTTTTAACACTTAATGCCAATTATGGTTTTGTTTGCTGTGCTTTTAAATTTGATCAGCAGTTACAGTAGGATAATAAATCAATAAATAATAGTGTGAGATGAGGCAAAAGTCTGTATCCCAACAATTTGCTTGTCTAAGCAGGTCAGGATTGGTCTTACTAATGTAATTCTAGGAAAATTTTAAATGGAGAAAGCACAGAGGTTGATTTTTGTCCACTGGCCATTCCAAACAGAGACCAAAAAATGCAATCGTTGTAATGCTCATATATTGACAGAATTCAGTCCCTTCCTGCCCACAAGCCACAGTTTGAGATGCCAGGCAGGAAGCCACCAGGTTCCTTTCCCTTTCCCCCAGACCCTTCCTTTTCCAGCTGCAGACAAGAATGGCTCTGGGTCATCATCCAGACACAACTTGTTGTTCTGGCTTAAGGTTCTTGGCATCTTATTGGAAAGTTTATTTGGTATTTTATGTGGATACTTGGAGTGTTGAAGGAACTTGAAAAAGTTGTGTATAAGGTGTGTATCAGAATTTGTATCAGGTGAAGGGCAGTAATGGCTGCAATGGGAGGAGGATGTGGCTGGAATCTGAGGATGCTGCACTGAGCATGAAGTGCCCATTTAGCAGCAAAAGCAGATAGATTGTAAGGACTGGATTAGAAACCTTTCTCTACCCATTACAAGTCAGAGGGGGAAGTTCTGTACAGACCCTTTGTCACCTGATGAATCTGTATTTTGAATTTCTTTTAAACTGTATCTTATTCTGAAATACTTAATCTCTCAGAGATGGCTTACCTTTTCACAGAAATTCAATTCCTGTACATTATATAATGTGCATTGTTGTCCTTGTGTTGCAAAGGCACAGTCTCTCCTGTTGTACTTCCCTCAGCTCTCCAAGCAGTCAGTCATTCCAGCTGGATCTGCAAAATGCCTTTTTAAAAAATTATGTGGTTACTATACCTCATTTTCTTCAGTTCTGGCTGCTTTTGACTAAATGCCTTGGATCACATTTAATAAAGAGCAAGTGAAGATGCAAGTGCAACAAGATGAGCTGCTCTTGTGGAATTGACCAGGTTGAACTCAATTTTCAGTGTGGGATGTGATGGTGTAATTATAATCCTCAGTGTCCCACACTGGGGTGGTGTCCATGCAATGAGCTGTCCCTGTGTGTGCAGGCCTGGCCTGGGGTTTGGCTCAGGCCATGTCCATGCAATGAGCTGTCCCTGTGTGTGCAGGCCTGGTCTGGGGTTTGGCTGAGGCCATGTCCATGCAATGAGCTGTCCCTGTGTGTGCAGGCCTGGTCTGGGGTTTGGCTGAGGCCATGTCCATGCAATGAGCTGTCCCTGTGTGTGCAGGCCTGGTCTGGGGTTTGGCTGAGGCCATGTCCATGCAATGAGCTGTCCCTGTGTGTGCAGGCCTGGTCTGGGGTTTGGCTGAGGCCATGTCCATGCAATGAGCTGTCCCTGTGTGTGCAGGCCTGGTCTGGGGTTTGGCTGAGGCCATGTCCATGCAATGAGCTGTCCCTGTGTGTGCAGGCCTGGTCTGGGGTTTGGCTGAGGCCATGTCCATGCAATGAGCTGTCCCTGTGTGTGCAGGTCTGGCCTGGGGTTTGGCTGAGGCCATGTCCATGCAATGAGCTGTCCCTGTGTGTGCAGGCCTGGTCTGGGGTTTGGCTGAGGCCATGTCCATGCAATGAGCTGTCCCTGTGTGTGCAGGCCTGGCCAGGGCTGTCCTAGGGGTCTGGGGTTTGGCTGAGGCCATGTCCATGCAATGAGCTGTCCCTGTGTGTGCAGGCCTGGCCAGGACTGTCCTAGGGGTCTGGGGTTTGGCTGAGGCCATGTCCATGCAATGAGCTGTCCCTGTGTGTGCAGGCCTGGTCTGGGGTTTGGCTGAGGCCATGTCCATGCAATGAGCTGTCCCTGTGTGTGCAGGCCTGGTCTGGGGTTTGGCTGAGGCCATGTCCATGCAATGAGCTGTCCCTGTGTGTGCAGGCCTGGTCTGGGGTTTGGCTGAGGCCATGTCCATGCAATGAGCTGTCCCTGTGTGTGCAGGTCTGGCCGGTTCCAGCTGCTGGCTGGGGGAACCCTGCAGATCCAGGACGTGGCCGAGACCGATGCCGGGACCTTCACCTGCATCGTCGAGAGTGGCAACGACACCCTGGAGGCCCAGGCAGAGCTGGCAGTCCAAGGTGGGTCAGAAATTTTTATTTTCTCAGAGAACTCTTCTCCAGATCACTAAATACCAAGTTTATTCTGTGCCCTGTTAAAAACTGAGCCCCCTCCAGTACTGCTATAAATACTGTTACTCTGATTTATTATTCAAAATGCTTGTAATTTCCTAAATAGCCAAATGAGCATTGTGCCTATATAATACAACCTGAGGGTGCTTAAAAGCTGCTCTGTTTGCTGCTATTGTATTAAATGTGGCTGATGTCATGCACTTGAAGAAGGGCCAAGGCCACAGTGTGGCTGATCCCACCTGAAAGTGAACCTGTGGTACTGCAACCTGATTGTCTTTGGAAAGGACATCTCTAATGTATTTTTCATAATCCTTAAATATGTTGTTGTTTTCAATGAGCTTGTGAGAAGATAAAACCAGAGATATTTAGTAATATGCTGGTTTATTGTGTGTATAACTGTTTTGCTTACTCTTGCAAGCTATTTTTACTAGAAAAAGCACTGAAATATTGATAATGTAGTTTTAAAAGCATCTTACTATACATAAAAAAGTAAATAAAGCAGACTGGGTAAGGAAAGAAAATAGACTTGGTAAGGAGTGGGGAAAAATTCAGGTAAAAGTTTGCCTTCCTTGCCTTTCTTACATTCCATGAGAAAATCTGTCTTTTTTATTGATTGGACTCTAATAGGGGTTTCCAGTTCTTTCTCTGGAGTTTCATGGCATATGCAGAGTCCTTATAAGAACTTAACTGACTTGGTTTATTGTGGACTGTGGTACTACAAAGTTGGTCTAAAAAGTAATTCTGAGGGAAGAAATTTATTCATGGAACATCCATAAATGAAGGGTTTTCTATAGATAACAGGAAGGGATTTCTGACCAAAAGGAAGTGCTCAGACTCAATCTGGTCATGCAGAAAACCCCACGATTTTATTACCTTATATCTTGGCCAAAAGAAGAAAGATTTGGTGCTCTGGCTTTGGAAATACCTCCAAGGTTGAGGCTTCAGGACACTTTATGGTAGCTTCAAACAGCTCACTGTGGGCTGTGTTTAATTCAGTTCCAGCCTCTCCATTTTACAGACTTGGCTTTGTGTGTTCATTAATAACATTAATGATATGATGCTATTAAGCAGGTCATGGGTAAAGCTGAGAGGAGCCTTAGTGCAGGACATGCAGCCAGGTCACCTGCAGATGAAAGTGAACTGGAGACAACTCTTCTTTTCTCTTTATCTGAACCATTGTAAAGGATTTCTGCATTTCAGTGTGAAGATTTAGAATGTGTTCTGCCAGACCTTCCCTGCTAATTTTGTTATACACTTGGCACTGGAAAGAAAATCCTTTATGTTCAAATGTTAAAATATATTAAAGGTTCTATGGAGTGCATTTTGGATAGTGACATTTCTGATTTTACTTCTTAGTTGTAATCTTAATTCTGCTTTCCTTGAGAGGTCACTGTCGGGAGTAATTGTATTTCTGCATTATGGTAGTTTGGTGCAGGGTTGAATAGCCTGAATAACTGTTACCTGATCCCTGGATCATTTTCTTCTAGATTAAAGAAATTGTCATCTCTCCCCACCTAATAACAGCATGATTTTGCTTAATTTAAGTTCTTTCTGCCATTCTTGGAAATTAGTCTGTCAGTGGTTCAGACAAGAAATCCATTTTTGGGGTACTAACTCCCTTCTGCATTTTTCTGTAGCTCTCCTTGAAGGCCTTGTTTTTTCTAAGAGGTTTCACTCTGTACTGGGGGTTGTGCTCAGGCAGCCAATCTTTTTCCTTCTACTAGCATTTCCCCATGGCAGTTTAGACATGGAATTCTGTGCCAAGGGGGGTGATTGGCAGTGTTAGGGCAGTGAAAGTGGAGAGGTCTTCCTGTGGCTGTCTCTTGACTGAGACTTCCTGGCAGTGCCAGATCTGGGCTGACTGAAATTTGCAGGCAGGACCGGCCTGCTTTATCCACTTGTACATGAATTCAAAGGAATGCTCTTAAAGGTCACTTTGCTCCATGGCCAGCTTTTCTGTGTCCTCTGACAAGGATACAAAACCCTGCAAGCAAATGAGTGTCTCTGCTGTGGTGCTGGCCACTGGAATACTCCTTTCCTGGCAGTGGGGATGAAATTCCTGACCATCCCAGGGGAAGGGTGCCCTTAGGTGTCACACTGGGGCAGGAAAATCCCTGAGTTTTACTGTGGGTTTGTGTAAGGTATGAGGAAGAAGGTTGGGGAAAGCTTATCCCAACTTATATGGGACTGTACAGCCACCAGTCCTGGGAGTTCCTGGGGTGTTTTCTGTTCCTTTTGGTACCATTTTCAGTTGGGATAAGCAGTACCTTCAGTGCAGTTACCCAGATCCTATTGGTGATGCTTAGGGATATCACCAATTTCATGTACCTGGAAATAGTTGAAGCCCTGTGTCATAAATAGAAGGTGCTGGAGAAGCCTTCTATTGCCCTGATGTTGGGTTTAGAAAGTGATTGTTTCCCTATGTACATCACAGAAGGACTGAATCAGGAAAATGACCTTTAACTTAAGTAGAAATGTACTAAAGAGTCCAGAAGAATCCTACACAAATTTCTGCCCTCAGTCTCTTTATCTGCATTGTGTATCTGGGAGGTAGAGTCAAGAAACTTCCTTAACTTTGGAAGGAAATTTTGGCTGCCCTGTTCCTGGAAGTGTTCAAGGCCAGGCTGGATGGGGCTTGGAGCAGCCTGGGCTAGTGGAAGGTGTCCCTGTCCTTGGGAGGGGGTGAATGGCTGACCTGTCAGGCCCCTCCCGAGCCAAACCATTCAGTGATTATATGTATCTGCAAATTGGAGATTTCATGGCCCCACTGGTCACACACTGAACCTTTGCCTGGTGCATCTGAGGTTTCATGTGGAAGAGAACAGGGAATGTCCCAGGGAGAGCCTGTGGCTGAGAGTCCCAGCCCCTCAAGCTGGACATGGCTGAATCCTGTCCACAATTGATGTAGGACTAAACACTGAGTGGATAAAATGTGTGTGCACCTTTGTACCAGAATATCACAGATTTTGGAAAAGGGACCTCCTTGGTTTGCCTTGGGTATCACCACAGTCCAGGCCAAGCAAGGGCAGGACACTTCCCATGGTGGAGACAAGAATTTGGTGCCTGAAAAAGTCACCCCTCTCTTGGCTGTAGTGACAGTGTTCTCCCCTCACTGTGGGTGCTGCTACCAGGTTATTTACAACACCTGTAATGAATTGAGAGCACTGGAAAAATTTGTTTTGCTGCCCCCAGCCATGAAAGAATCTGTAGCATTTCCCTCAGATAAGAGTGGGAAGTGATGACAGCAGAGATGGGGAAACAGGTAGTTATTGTATTTAATCTGCTCAGCCTGGAAGAGCCAGAGTGGCAGTTAAATACTGGGAAGGTCATAAGTTCAGCCTTCATCTGGGCAATATATCACATTTATGGCTGTGCCCAGTGCCCTGGGAGTTTGGGCAGGGGCTGGGACTGACTGAGGTCACCACAGGGGCTTCCTGTGGCCTGCCTTGGTGCTGGGGTGGGGACCAGCAGCTTGGGGGGACTTTCTCTGGCTGTTGAAATATTTACTGTAGTTAATAATGAACCAGAAAGTCGTAAACAAAAAAATAATTCCATTTTCATTCTCCTATAAAATTGACATGGCAGGCTCTCAAATAAATAAATCCCCGTGTTTATGGGAGAAGTGTGAGAACTGCTCTTTGCTGCTGTTTGTTACTAACTTTCAGTGAGTTTTTGGACCAGCAGAAAGTCCAATTCTGAGTTGTCTAGGACAGCATTCAGTGTCTGATAGTGTATCTTAAGTATTATGCATTAAATATCTCATTGTGATAATGTAACTAAATTTAAAAATAAAACAAGAGATGCCTCTTTTGGGGTATCTGTAATGATAAATCAGAGATTGCAGGTGGCAATTGGCTGATCATGGCCTCGTTCATACTGCCACAGCAAATTGTATGGAAAAATCCAAATGTGGAAGTGTTTTGATGGAATTGTCCCCTTTGTGCTTTAGAAGGAAGTGCTGGAAATACTTTCAGTAGAACTGACAAGGCTTACAGCAGTGGCAAAGCCTTATTCCAGCAGAAAATAGGTGTTTTGGAGTGGTGGTCCTGCAGTGTCAGGGAACAGTGATTTCTGTGTTCTGGGAGGGTTGGCAGGATTGCTTCACCTTGATTTTTCTGTTGCCTTTGCTCCTGCTGGGATGGGGTCTCTTTGATTACTCATGGCAGGTAATTATTTTAAGTTTTTAATTGAAGATTTTGGCTTAAAAACTAGTTGTGATTATACATCTATTAACATATGAATTGTTATTAAAATAAAATGAGAATGTGAGGCAAGTCAAAACTTTGTTTAAAACAAAACCATGACAGCTGCAGAGGAAGAGCCTGAATGTGAAGAACCCAGGGCTTGTTGTCCAGGGTTCTCAGGGCCAGCTGCTTTGATAAAAGCTGATGCCACCCTGCCCCAGAAATTTTAGCTGTTTGCAAAGCACATTAAATCCTGCAGCAGCAGAGTAATATGTCTGGGTAACTCTTAGTTTTGCATTAAGCTTTCATTATTATTGGAAACAATTCCAGGGAAGAAATTTGAACCATCACTGAAAATTGCTCAGACCTTTCTCATCCTTCTGGATGATCTTCATCGATTTCCCTCTCTAATTAAGCTCAGTGCTGGATTTGATAATGGGCTGCTCCTCAGTTAGAGATTCAGGAGATGCTGCAGGTACCTGAAGCTGTCAAAGGCTCACGTGGGGGACAAAGAATTGTCCTTTTTGGGGGGCTCAGAATGTGCTGCTTGGGGAAGCTTTTGGAAGTAAAAATAACACCTTGGCTTCATAGGATTTATTTCTTGCCCTGAAACTATAATGAGGAATTAGTGACCTTTTTTTCTGCAGTGATGCAAACAGGGGCAGTGGGTCCAGGAGTGGGGAAGGTGAATGAGCTGAGCTCCCTGGAATTTGGGTCTCTACCACTGCACTTCACTGAAAAGTCCTTTCTTTCTGAAAGTCCTCCTTATTGCTCCTTAGTGAAGTTTAATGTGAATGGAGTTCACAGTTCACTTGTAAATTCAACTAACTGGGAATTTTTGCCTCTCACATTTGTATTCAAGGCAAGTGTTGCTGGTGAAAAGCTATGAAGAGATATTCAGGTACATGGGAGGGGAAGGGCAGGGGAGCATTATTTTAAGGCTACATTGCTTGTTCACATTGTACCTGGACACCAGAAAAGCCCATCTTCAGGAGAGGTGTAATTTTTAATACTAAAGGTAAACTTCCCCAAAATATTCTTTACATCATACAAAAGTCCCACTCTTGTGTTCAGGACTGTGATCTGGTTTCTGTTCCATGGGCTGGGCTCAGCAGAACCTCTGCTTTTCCTGCTCAGTGTCTAAAACTTGTTCTGTAGCTGGACTGTTGTAAGTTTGCTGGTTTTTTGGTGTGTCTTGATGTTTTTCTAAGACCAGGAGGAGCATTTGTCCAGCCCTTGACACGTGGAAGAAAGCTTGCCATGGTTCTCAGTGGGGACACCAACATTTGTTTTGTTCAGCTGTATTTTCCAAAAGTCCCTAATGAGCTTTGCTGGAATTTAAAGGAAGATTCTGTGGTAGCAGTGCAGGTGTTTAACATTCCCTGGTGGTGTCAGAGAGCCCTGCCAGGCCATGATCTCTGCCTTGCTGCCACGTTCCAGGTGAGCAGCACTGACAGCTCGGGGCTGGGAAGGGTTTCCAGCCTTTGCTGGGGTCGAGGCTGAGCAGGGGCAGCTGCTGTGTGTGGTCAGTGGGATCCCTGTGGCAGGAGAAGGCTGGGACGATCCCAGGATGATCCCAGGATGGAGAGGACAGGGATGATGTGTGGCCCCTCTGTGTGGACCATCCCCAGGAGCCTGGGCTGTGCCGGCCCCAGATAGTCCTGCTGCAAGGGGGGTTTTATTCTTACAGAGTCTCTTTGCCAAAGACCTGACAGCATTTTACCATGAGGTCCTTCTACATGAAACATCTGGAATTCCCTGGACAGTCTCATTACAGCTGGAAAAGTTGTCTTTGTGTTACAGAGGTGCTGCACAGCTTTCAAATGGATTTTTGTGGTGCTGAAAAATCAGTTAGAAAATAAGCCCCAAATGGGCAGGGGTTAATGATGACAGGGATGAGATCCTTTGGGATGGGTGTCCATAATGGAATAGTGTGTAGATTTGGGAGGAAAGATCCTGCACATGCCAGGAAGATGAGATACATGTGGAATTAAAAAAAATAATTAAAAAAAAAATCTCTTTGTAAGATTATATATATAAAAACATTAAGAAAGACAAAGCCAAATGATCAGTAACCCACAGAATTCACACAAATGGTTTTCCTTGTAAATGTTCTTGAGGAATCCTTGGGGATAATGAAAATATTACTAAATTAAGCAGCAGTGTCTTAAATATCTACAATGTCGAAACTGATATTGAACTTAGGGAATTGTAAAGGCTGGTTTATCTTTCAGCCAGAGTTTCTAATAAATGAGGATCATATTAACAGGGGTTTGAACCAGCTGCTGCTTTAGGACAGAAATCCTTTTCCCCCAAAATGGCTTTTAAAGCCGTGAGCTGAGGCTGTGCCTTTGGCCTAGACAAGTAGTTACAGAAATTTTTTTGCCCAAGATTCATATTTAGGAGTTGGGGTTTTTTTGGTCCCCAAAGTAAAAATGTGCTTTTTAGTTTGGAACAGGCTTTGCCTAGTGCAGGATTTCCTCTTTTTGCAGTGTGTTTTCCATACAATGCTGTAGGAAATGTAAGCCCTGCTGGCTCATGGTCCCAAGTGCTCTTGGATGCTTTTAAGGACTCCAGGATACAGGAGATGTATGTACTAGAGATAAGCCATAGGGGTTTTAATACTGCTTTTATTCCCCATCCAAAGGAGATGACAGAATTTCAATTGCAATCTAAAAGCTGCAAGGTTCAGTAGTGATTTTTAAGTTGCACATGCCAGAGCCTTCCAGGAGATGTGAGTGTGTGGACTAAGCAGCTCATTAAAACACCTCTTGCCTCCAAAGGAGACTCTTTTTCTAGGAGTTGTGCCCTAAGTGGCAAGTGCTTTTCTCTGTGCATCAGGTTCATCCTTCCATTTTAATTGGTTGAATCAAGCTTCAAGTTTAATTTTTGAATTTATGGGATTTATTTTTTTTCCATTTCAGCAGAAACTTTTATACTGCTTTCACACCACCAAATTTCGTAATGAAAACTGAGGATGATGTTCAAGTGGAAATGCTGAGGAGCACCACACATCAATCAGTCTTGAGAGAGAGCCCATACCATAAAGTGAACATAGACTTTATTTCAAGTTAAATTTTTATGATGGTAAAGCTGACTCTCATCCAGCAGATAATTGATTTCTCTAATGGGAGCCAGATTATTGCCATTACTGAATGTCTCATTATCCAAACTCTAGTCCTTGGCAGGGAAGTTTCTCCCGAAGTTGCAGAGATGAAACAATCCAGTAATTTGTGGGAAGGAGGAGGGCTTTTATCTGTGGTGGCTGATTCCCTATGCAGTCTTGCAGTTAATTAGTTTGTCTTCGTGAGAAGAATAATTTAAAGGAAAACCACGGTGGAGTTTGGGTTCCTGGAGTAAACAGAGTTTGGTTATGATGCCAGTGGAAGTTAAGCAGTTGGTGTTCTGAGGAGGTGGGAAGCCTTGGAGGCAGGTGTGAGCTGCCTAATAAAGGTGTTTTCTGCTCCTCGAGGTGCCCTCTCCAGAGAGGTGCTGGGGGCAGGCCTGGGGGGAAATGGGAACAGGATCCAAGATACTCACAAAAGGAAACCAGGCTCAAAGCAGGCTGCTTAATGGTTAATGAAGGGCAAGTTATTTTTATATTGAATATTTTTCTAACCAGTCCCGAATTCTGGCAGCTCTGCTGGTCTTGTTTGTTTTTTAGTGCTGACTCAAAGGTTGCATCTATGATCTTTCCTTTTTCATATCCTTAGGAGGTTAAATGTAGTCTCAGTATAACATGAAACAAAGCACTTTGCAGGTGAGGATACAAATTGCTGTTCTGTGGTACCTCAAAGCACCCTGTGCTCTGGAAGTGCCTCTCCCCAGGTTGTGTCTCTCACATTTGATGGTTTTAGCTTCAGTAAAACACTTGGTTCTGTGAAGACAATTTGAATAAAAGGGAGCTTGTGTTCATCCTGAGTTACAACACTTGGAAGGCCCCCTGGAACCTCCCCATCCCTGATAGCTTAATGCAGAGTGTGGGATTGCTGAGGATTTCTCTTTGTGTTGCCTGCAGTGGTTGTAGTCATGCAAGTTGCAAAACCTTCCTAAAAGTGCTGCTTGTCTGTCAAGAGCTGGATCAGCAAGCACAAGGAGCAGTTCTCTTAGGCAGAACAATGTATTTTTTCCATAGCAATGTGTCAGAGTGGAATGGGACTTGAAGGGGATGCAACAGCTTTGGCACCTTTTGGAAATAATTCTGCTTGTGTTCTGTAGCTCAGTGAGCTCTGTAGTGTTTTGGAGCTCCAACCACAAATTACTGCTCTTTGTTTATCCTGATGGAGTAATGTTCATGAAAGGCCCTGGGAACCACAGGGCAGTCAGTGCCACCCGTGTGCCCAGCAGAGTCATGGAACAGATGCTGCTGGAGTAAAGAACAAGAGAAATGAGGAGGTGAGTGAGGGAAGAGCAGCAGAATCATCTGCCTGGGCTTGTGCAAGGCATGAGAGCCTGTCCTGGCTGATGCCAGCCTGCAGTGTCATGGATTTGGTGGATGTGCCCCTGGATGGGTGAGGAATTGTGGCCACCCTGTGAGGGTGGGCAGGGCTGGCACAGGGTGCCCAGGGAAGCTGTGGCTGCCCCTGGATCCCTGGCAGTGCCCAAGGCCAGGCTGGATGGGGCTCTGAGGGCTTGGAACCAGCCCCTTCCCCACCCCATGGCTCTGGGACAGGGATGGAGCTGGTATTGGCAGGGAAGCTTTGTGCACAGGGAAGAACTAAAGAGGCTGAAGCAGAACTTAAAACGTGTCACTTTTTAAAATGTGTCACTTTTCTGTACTGAAAGTCTCTTTTGACCTGAGTTTATAGCAGCTCACGGCTCTGAGAGCTGAGTCAGGGCTGCAGAACAAACATTTCACTAAATTCTGGTGATTTACTATAAGCTGTGTGTCATGCTTTGGGGAGAATCTTTAAAATATAATTTTGCCTTTCCTTTCCCCTTTGGGCAAATAATTTTTCTTCAGCTTTTCCAGTATATGCATAATTAATGACTTTGTTTACTGACAATGTCAACACTAACATAGGTCTGATTTATAGTCTTTATCTTTTGCCTATTTCCTGTAGCACATCCTAAGATACCACATAGAGAAGAAACTGTATTTTAGGAAGGTACTTCCATTGGGAAGATAGTAGAAAAATAGGAGTTTGTGACCACCATCCTTTTATATTCTGTTGTCTGCAGAAGGAACCATGAGGCTCAAATCACTGTGCTTTAAATAATTAGCTGAAACTTTGCTTTGCTCTCTGGGAATTTGTGTGGAGTGGGAAAGAAGAACCACTGGAGGCTTTGTGGGGCTGGGGAGGAGTTCAGTTCTGTAAGCTCAGATTTCTGGGGCTGGAGCAGCTGTAGGCTCTGTCCTTGGCACTGGCTGTGCTTTTGCTCCCAGTCACACACTCAATCTGCACGGTGCATGCTTCTTGCTCTGCTAATTTGCTTAAACGATCATTAGTGTGATTAACCATTAGAGTGATTTCAGAGCTCCTGATCTCCCTGCTGCTGCTTCAGGTTGCAGCTGGAATGGTCCAGGCAGACACGTGGAGCATTGGGAGCAGGGGAAGGGAGGGTTTGTTAACTCCTGTGAGATTCCCCTGGGTGTGAGCAAGTGCTGGAGCACAAGGAAAAAAAGCTTTTATGGAGCCTCCAAAGGGTTTCCATGGAGTGCTGATGCTGCTACCAGAGTTCTGCATCATCACATCAACCACAGTCATGTTAAATCAGGACTTTGGATACTTGGGTAAAGGAGTGTGGATTCAAATATTAAGCTGGTTCACTTAGAAAACTGGAACTTGACTTGTTTGGTTTCACATGGGATTGTAGTTGTGGATTGTTGTTTTCAGAGGAGAAGGGAAACTTCTTTGAAGTGCAGGGAAAATGTTATGGATTGAAGGGAATTATTTGAATTTTGGATGTGGCACGTGGGGCCATGGTTTAGTGATGGATCTGGCAGTGCTGGGCTCATGGTGGGACTTGATGATCTTGGAGGTCGTTTCCAACATAAAGGATTCTTTGGTTTGCCTGGAGCAGCTCAGATGGGTAAAACATCATTTGGAAGAGCATCTTTCCCTTGTAGGGATCCATTGCTGTATCACCTTGCTAAAAATACTGTTCTAAGACAGCCTTTTAGAATTACTGACCAGTGTTTTTATGGGGGGCTCCTTTGCCTCTGTTCAAGTGGTCACTGTTTAATTTACTGATTTGAAATCCGAGTACTGGAGACTCTTAGAACTTCCTGATCTATTAACTGTTACTAATTTGTAGTTTAAATGTGTGAATGCTCTGCAGCCTGTTTCTCTTTGAGAGAAAAATTCTTTCCTAGAATATCACAAACTTGAAATATTAAAAACTCCCTTGGATTTGAGGTGTGCACCTGATCCATAATACCTGGCTCAATTTCTTTACCTTCAGGAACCCAGATTACTGGATTTTATTTAAGCAAAAAGAGCATTACTGGGGTCTGTGCTTTCCTGAATTCCCATTCTGAATTTCTGCTGCTATCACTGGCCTCATGTGCTGGGCCAGATTTCAGCATAAGAGATTGTAAAGACAAATTTGTATCTGTGCAGTGTGGGAAGAAACAGCCCCAGATTCCACCTTCAATAATTCTGGAAAGTTTAAAGATTAATTGGAAAATTGTTATGCAGTTAATGGCCCAGTTTACAAAGATTGCTCCAAGTTTCTTTTCTATCTTTCTGTACCTCAGTGGTGAGAATCCATTTGAAGATTAAAAAAATGCAGAAGGGAAATGAGGATCTCTTTTGGTGGAGGGCCCCAGGAGCTGCTGCCTGGTGCCAGGCAGGCAGTCCCAGAGCAGCTCAGGGACAGGGAATGCTGCAGGATCCTGTGTTCTGGCAGTGCCCACAGGCAGATGGCTGAGGCCATTTAAGTAAAGGATGACCATGGTTGTTATTTCCCCTGAGTGATGGCTCGTTCTGCAGGCAGGTTGGGGTTTCCTCAGTGGTTTCTCCATTATTTATTATCAATCCTGCATAGATTTCTTTTCTATTATTCCATTTTCCTCTCCCACTCCCCCATGTAAACATCTTGTATCCCTCTCATCCCGTGGCTCTGAGAAGAGCAGCACCTTTTTTCTTTATTTTGTGCCAATCTGTTAAATGTATTTGGCTTTTTCTTTTCCCAGCTCTCATGGGAAAGGCTGAGCCAGTCCACCCTTATTCCTGCACTGTGCCAGGCATGTTTATCTGGGCCTTTATTGAGTCCTTTGAGTTGTTTCTTTTCAGGCTGCAGAGTCTTGTTTGCTTGTTCCTTACATGGAAGCTATTATTGAAGTGGGTTGTAATTAAGGTTATTTTTGGGATTTGTAAATTAGAAGGGACTTTGATGTGAAGATGGGCCTGCATTCACTGAGCTGGAAAGGAATTGGAATTGATGTGTAAAGCCAGCCTGCAGAATTTGTGTCGTTACAAGACAAAAACATGGAAAAGCAGTAGCTCTCTATATTTTCTTTTGAACTTGATCAGGAAATAGCTATTTTTTCTAGTGCCAGGATGTGCGTGGATCTGGCAGCAGCTATTGGTGAACGTGAGAGGGGTTTAGTTGATCCCATAAATTATTTTTACTGTTCCCAGCTCTAGTTTCTTTTCCCCAAATGATCTGGGGCAATCTGTATTCAGTGAACAAACAGCTTAATATTTGAAATGATCTTAAAATGTGTGTCCTTCCTGGCCTTTGGAGCTCCTCAGTCTGCAGCACACAAATGAAACCCCCACTGTGAGGGCTGCACTGGGAAATATTCAAAGATATGGCATGTCAAGGCTTGCTGTCTTTAATTTGTCACATCCTCTTTCCCCTTCTTATGGGATGGAGTTAGGAAATTCTTAAATGCATGTTCTCCTGCTGTTTCTCCCCAGGATCTCACTGCCTTGTGCACTGCACAAACTTCACAGTGCTACTTTATTGAGAAAATATTCAATATTTGATATTTTTCCTTATTCAGGGGATAGTCCCATGGTTTATTTATAATGCTCAGTTCAAATCCATATTTATTCCTGTTTTGGTATTCAGCTCCATGGCACCTGAATCATTCATAACTACTAATGAATGTATTTTTGCTCTCTGCTGAAATGAAGTGGCATTGAATCCATTTAAAAAATTGACTGGGACACAGAAAAATTAAGAGGAAATGTATCCAGCAGTTTTAGTGCCCAGTGTGAGACACTTCAGCGTTGATTTTTCAGAATATACATCCCCTAATCTGTCCCTTCAGAGCTGTGACTGCCCTGGAGAAGGGGCTGGCAGGCCACAGTCACCTCTCAAACACCAGATTTGCTCCATAAGCATCCACCCAATCCCAGCACAGAGGTGGGGCTGGGGAAGGCACTGGATTCCAGGGCTCTGTCACATCAGGACCATTCATTCTCTCCTCGTGGTGCCTTTGCAAGCCTGCAGTCCCTCTCCAGGCATCTCCCTGTCATCTTAGACAAAGCCAACAGCTTTATTGTTTTTAAATCTTCACATCTCAAAATCGTTTGACCAACTGTAAACTTAGGATTTGAATTTTTGAAAGATTCAAGGGAGAAGATAACAGTGTGCCATATTCCCAGTTTATCCAGTTACAAAGCACTTCTTACCAAGTGTTTGGGTGTCATTCCAGGTGGAGGGAGGACTTGGCCCTATATCTACCATATATATCCAGAATAAACATCTCTAAATCCTGAAATAACATTTTATTGTTCACAGTGATTGCAGCAGTGCTGCAGATCCTTCCACTAAATAGTCCCAGGGTTAGATGGAGGATCCCTGTTGGGGTTTTGTTTGGAGGGAGCAGGAGGGATCTAAACAGACACGAGGCAGTGTGGGGGGAGCTGGGATTGAGGGGTTTGCCTGGAAATAGCTGGAAATGGCCCCAAAGGCTCCAGGTCTCATCGTGCTCAGGGCTGTCTGAGGCCTCTTCTCCAGCTCAGCTTTGTGTGGAAAATGAGGGCTCTGGAATTCAATAAAAATTTCATTGCCTTTGGCGCTGCTGTAAGAAGTTTAAATTTTGATGAGCGTTCTTGTTATTCAGATGTTTCCATGGTACTTGGAGTAGATTCAGGGTCAAACAGGCGAGATTTCTCCTAGAAGGGCTGGGGAAGGAGAACTTAGTAAAACAGAGAAATAATGAATGTAACAGTTTTACATTATTGATGTCTAGATTAAGGTTTTTACTTCTGAAGATCACCCGAGAAGTTGCTTGGAAGGCTCGCTTCGAATGATAATCAGTAATAACCTCTGATAAGCATTGAGTGAGCTCTGCTTTACTTTATTACAGTTGATAAGCTTTTCCATGTCATCTGGTTATCTAATTTCCATATAGAAATCTCTTGTCATCTGTTCTTTGTCTGAGTTCCTCCTTAATTGAGGAGTTCACCTCAAGAGCAGCAGGTTAATCCCAGCCTGTGCCTCCACAGGTTTTCAGAGATGTCCTCCCACAGAAGGTGGTCTCAGTCTGAGCAGGAAGGAAACAAATCTTTGGTGTCTTTGGTCATGGAGAAGTTTTATTGAGAGCACTGGAGGGGAGGTGACAAGTGCAGAAGGTATTGAGGCCAGAACTCTCCCACAGAAGGAACAGGAATCTGTAAATTTGTACATTTTAATTCCACAGATGGTTTGAGTTTTCATTTGTGTGTTCCACTGTCGTGGGCAAAACACCACAATCCAGGTTAGTGCAGGACAGACACTCACTGCTGGGGCCAAACACTCTTGAGGCAGACTCACAGAACAGCTGGGATTGGAAGGGACCTCTGGGGACCATGGAGTCCATTCAGGATTTTCCAGGTGGGTTTGGGATGTCTCCAGACAGGGAGATTCCACACCCTCCTGGACCAGGGTTCCAGGGTTCTGCCCCTCATGGAAGGCAGTTCTTCCTCCCAGGTCAGTGTTCCATCCCTGCAGGGAGTAGCTGAGGGAGCTCAGGCATGTCTTGCCCTGAGCTCAGGGTGGGTGCTGATCCATGGCAGTGCTGTGGCTCAGAGCAGCACCCACCTGGTGTCCTGAGACACACAGGAGTTCCTTCTGCTGTTCCTACAGCTACACCTGCACCTCTGGGGGGCCCAGGCGTGCCCCAGGAACAGCCCTTCCATGGCAGTACAGGCAGAGGGGGTGGTTTGTGTGTGTTTGGATGGGCACAGAGGTTCTCCAGCCCCAGCTTCCCTCACTCCTCTGTTCTGGTGGAGCTCAGCACCATCGTGTCCCTGAGGGTCCATCCCTGCCCAGGCCTCATCAGCCTCTGCCCAAACAATGCTGGCAACCCCACATCAGAGATAATGGCATTGTAGTCATGGAAAACATGGAGAATCCAGGCTCAAACCCAAAATTTATCAAGGAATTAGGGCTGTAAACTGATGGCCATTCCAGGGTGGTAACATGCATCACCACCACCAGCATTTAGTTTAGTAGAGAGTGATCTGTGTAATAAAAATAAAATAGTTTGAGGAAGGTTACTAAAAACACAAAGCAAAGGCACAGCCAAGGAGGTTAAACAAATACTGGGCATGTGGTGTTTGTGTTCACAGTGAGTGTCCAACACCAGTGAGAGGTCACCCTGCAAAGAGAAATACCCACCTCCAAACCTCCCCAGAGACCTCCTAAGGACAAAGGAAAGGAATTATTATTCTTCTGTTTATTTGCAAGTAAATTAATACAAAACTTTCAGTAATTTGCTAATAACATACAAATTAGTGATAGTTTTTTCCAAGCTTGTCAGAGCTGGGACATCTGCCAGGGACAGCACAGGGTCAGCACATGATGGAGTGTGAGGAGAAAGGGGTGAGAAGATGGCCTGAAGCAGAAAAGTGAATTCCTGCTGTCTATGTTCTCTGCAAAATTGGAGACTTTTGTCTTAAACTGTATTTTATCTTTTCAAGCAGAGGGAGCTGGAGGGAGGCTGTACCTGAACTTGCAGGGTTAGTAAAATCTATTTCAGAGCAAACCCCTGAAGTGAACAGTGAGGAATCATCAGGACCAGATGGTCTTCACTCCACGTTTCTCAAGGAGCTGAAGTGTGAAATCCTGAGTTCCCAAGAGTGCTGTGTAACCTAGCACCTAAATCAGCAGACTGAAAAAAATCAGACTAAGGAGATTTGGTCAGTGTGATGGGAGGGTTTTAGAAGCCTTTTGGGGGAGATCTGGGGAACTGTGGGTGAGTTAATCTGATGTCTGGACCTGTTAAAACAACAAAAAATAAAACACAGCAGTTGAATCCATCCATTGTATTTTGTGTGGAAAAAGCCACACTTTGCTGTGGAGAACCTTTGGTAGGATGTTGTTGCCCTTCCTTCCTCAGAACCCTTGTGACAGTGTCATTCACTAAGAGCCTCAAACACCAGTGCTGGGAGTCAGAGTCAATTCCCTCTTGCAGGAAAAAGGGAATAAATTCATTGTTTAATAGGAAATTAGAGGGGGAATAAGGTGTTGTTTTTATCAGTGAAGCTGAGTCTGCACTGCTCAGTGTGGAAAAGGGAATTTGGAGTGTTCTGAGTTCATTGGGGTTGTGGAAACAAATGGTGCTGGTGAAGAGCCTTGGGAACACCCTGTGATGTGAGGAACATCCAGGTGATTAAATGACAGTGGAGTTCAATGCACTGCACATGGATTACCCAGGGAAATGCAGCTCTGCCAGTTTCCACAATACAGCCATGGTCTCTGGCCTGGGCCTTGGCATGGCCATGAAATACTGAAGTTGGAAGATGTAGATCTTTGGAAAATGCAAGATCTTAAAAACCAAATGAAATGGTAGGAATTGTCAGGAAAGGAATAGGCACTTGAGCAGAAAGATCATTAGGGGACTGTCTAAATCTGTGCTGGTCCTGGATGTCAAATGGGATGAGCAGTTCTTGTTCCCTCCTCTCTTAAACACAGCAAAGCTCTTAGGTGTAGTAAAGCCAGAGCAGGTGTAGGATGTAACAGGGATCGTGGAATAGTTTGGGTAGGAAGGGACCTTAAATCTCATCCAGTTCCACCCCCTGCCCTAGACAGGGACACCTTCACTGTTCCAGGATGCTCAGGGCTGTGTCCAAACCAGTTCTGTTCTGTAAATCATGAGTGCTTTGTGGGGAGAAGAATGGAAAGGAATGCTTGTTTCTCTTCGTTGGCAAGAACCAAGAGACATCCTGTGGCTGACTGATTCCAAACCACAAAAAAGTTGGTAAATTTTCTCTGGAGGTATCTCATGGAGCTCATCCTTGGGCTGCTGAAGGCTCACCTGGAGCCAGAAAGCAGCTTTTTAAAGGCAAAGTCTGACCAGGAACAGAAAACACAAGGGTATCTCCTCTTTCTCAAGAAATCCCTCAGCCGGGGATTGCTCAATGCCTGGACAATATCCAGAGATATTTCACTTCTCTGCTTTTCTTCTGTGCCCTCCCAGACACCTGGCCTTGGCTGCCGAGTGGCACTGTGTGTTGGTGTCCCTGGATGTGTCCTGCTCATGCAGAGTCTGTGGGAAGGATTTGGGTGCACAGCAGGCAGCACACCTGCAGCCGGTACCCGTTGGCTCCGTGGCTGAGCAGGGCAGTGAGGAGGAACATTGTTCACTCTGGATTCGTGCTCACAGGTTAAGGGGAGTGGGGGATGCTGGGCCAGCCTTGCCAGAGGTTTCTGGCCAACGTGAACAACCCAGAAAGAAAAATCCTGTCCATGTACAGGATGCTGTGAGAGCTCTCTGTGTGTGAGTGCACCCAGAGAAGTTCCCAGGCAGTCTCATCTGTGGATCTGTGTCTGTGAGCTCTGCCTGCCTGCAGTACCTGGGCCAGGCTGGAGCCCACAGCTGTCACAGGAGCCTTGCTGGAGATGGGGCTGCTGCCCAAGGACAGCTCCTTCCTGCCTGTGCCCAAGGACTGTTTGATTTTACCACAGCTCGTGCTGGGAAGGAATCCCATTTCCATCCCAACATGCAAGAGCGAGCAGTTAATTGTTTGGAGTATGATCCTGGGATGGAGATGTTAGTCCTGTGTCATTCCTCCTGCACTGCACAGGAATGATACATAAATATAGATCTAGATATGTATATGCACTCATTTCCTTTCTGCAGCACTGAGCATTTCTTTGTTAAGCTCCTGTTTGAGGTGTCCAGTTCCACGGCTGCAAAATCCTGCCTTTGCTCAAATAACCAATTCCAGCTCTTCCATTTTCATTTTGGAGCCAATTTTCTGAGTCATTGATCGTTTTCATTGCTCTCTTGTAAATCAGAGTTCATGTTTTCCTTCAAATGTGGGGCTCCAGTATCACATTCGGGGGGGGGAGCTGCTGCCAGACTCCACATGGGCAGTTCTTCCATCCCAGTATGATACTGGGACTCGTGTCCAGTTTGTGAGAAAATCCTTGTTTCTCAGACCTTTTTCTGTGAACTTTAGTGCTATTACTTCCTATTCCATAAATCTTCAATATGTTATTTCTCCCTAAAACCCCCTGCATATGTTGAATTACACATAAGTTTTTTACTCTCTCTAATTGATCAATATAAATTTGTTCTGTACTGTTCATGCTTACCTGGTTTCTTGCTTGTTGTCCTAGCATTGAATATTGGGTTTTAGTTTCTGCCTCTGGAATGTTTATTTCAGGGCTGGTCTCTGAAGTTGGATCATATTTAGCAATTTCTGAATGAAAGCTTTTCACTGTAAATGTAAAATAGTTGATTTATTCAGCCCTGCCCTTCTGCCACCACTGGAATCAGCTCTCCATGGAGCTGGGGTTTGGCATTTGCCAAGGAAACTGTAAAGCTCTGAACAGTCCAAAGGAGCAAAAAAACAATTGATGGGCCATCAAATGGTCATTTGGGGCAGTTCCAGCTGCTGAGCAGATGTTAATGAGGTCACTGGAGAAGGCAGAGCAGGCCCCTCTCTCTGCTTTGGCTGTTGAAGAAGTGGGAAAGATTCCCACCAGTCGGGATGCCACAGGCACCACTTCTCCCTAGGGACATTGGCTTTAATTTTCTAAAATAGATAGAGAACATAACCATTGACTGCATTAGAGAATGTCACTGCCACCAAAACTGTTCATGAACTGCAACTCTGCTTTTGCTGCAAAATAATTTGCTGTAGTAGTTTACATTTTTGCAACCTTTTTGCTTCTTGGTATGCTGGTTTTTCTACATTAATTTGGCACTTTTCTGCATTTCTCTAGACAACCCTTTTTTGTCAGCTTGTGTTTGCTTCACACATTTTGTAGCTGCATATTAAGTGTGTTTTAAGGACATCACAACCGTGCTCAGGGGTTGGAAGAATTTGTCTTGCCTACAACATAGTTTTGGAGTTTAAATATCTTTTTTTTTACTAAGTATTATCCACATACTTCTGCTGTTTTTTAAAGAAGAATGTTATGTCTCCCCATTTTCATTTAAAATGTAAATTCTTTTTTTTTTGGGATACATTTGAAGAAAACCAACTAATTTGTACAACTAATTCATGGAATTAAAAGATAACAATCATAAAATTCTGCTGTCAAACATCAATTCAAGCATTTTTTCTGTATTTTTGAGGAGGGACAGGAGGGGATGGATTAACTGGGTGATGGTCATGTTGAATTTTGATCCTTCTTAGAAACAACATTGCAGTTGTGGAAATTGCATTTAAATTTATAATGATTCTAATAGGATTTGGAGCATATCCTAATGGAATAGGTTGTTATCCCTGGAGGAGGAAATAAAATCCCTGTGGAACCATTTCAGGCTGATATGAAATGGGCTTTATGGTAAAATGTCCATTTAAAATACTGCTGGTAATCCAGATTTGTAACTGAAATGTAAGCTAGGGATTGTGCCCCCAGCATCCCTCAGAAATGGGTTATAAATGGAACTGGCCAGGAATGCTGCAATCAGGATTATTTGAGATACACTGTGAAAATGTGGCCACTCTGCTTAGTTTGTATTTGTGCTCTTTGGGCTATGGGGAATGTTCTGGAATGAACAAATGCTTTTGTAAGGGATGGCTGGACACACACTCCGTGTCTGCTTGGTCAGGACAAAAGTGTGGGAGGAGAGGGATGAGGAGGAGTGGCAGGAGCTGGGATTTCACTGGCTGACCTTGGAAAACACACAACCAGTTTCTGGGGGTCGAGGGCACATGGAGGTGGTTGAGGAAGCAGCAATGGTGCTTCAGTGTTGTCCTGGACATTTCTGGTTTGGAAATTCAGCCCTTTGGCTGCCTCAGGCTGTTCCTGAAGTTCCAGTGCTCCTTCAGGAATAGTCCTGGCTGGATGGAGATTGGAGCACTGTGCTCTGGTGGAAGGTGTTCCTGCCCATGGCTGGGGTGGCACTGGGTGGGCTTTGAGGTCATGGATTCTGTGACTTGCACTGGTCAGTCCTGTTCGTTTTGGGTTTGTTGGATGCTGTGCTTGGACCAACAGCTGATTTATTCATGCTTTTTAGAAAGAGAGTAATTCTTTTAAAATGATCTTTACAACCTGAATGTCTCTGTGTCCAAAGGAGACTATTGCCCTGCTCTTCCTGTACAGTAGAGCTACAGACCACTGGAATTCATTTCCATTTCCTTCTGATCTGTACATGTGGAATGGGATCCATGTCCAGCAGCCATTCCTGTTTCCACATCACCTTGGGTGCAATTCCTGCTGCATGGGTGGAGTTCCTCAGCTCTTCCCATCCTTTTAGAGCTATTGGCTTAAAAAAGCATCTTATTTTTCAAATATTTCGCCTTTATTGAGATGTAGCTTAGAAGTTTGAATCAACTGCCAATGTAGATTGGATTGGGTTTTTTTCTCAATCTTTTGATCACTGTTGTGATCAAAATATTTTCTTCAGTCTCCAAAAGGGTGGCAAGGCTCCCTGGGTGGTGTGAAATTCTGTTTAGGAATTTTTCCTTTTCAGGAGTTGTTCTGTGCTGACACGAAGAGGGGGTGAACTGCCAAGTCGTCTTTGAAATTTAATTGTGTGTTTGGCAACAGAGCACACGATCTTCCCTTACAGATCTGGTTTTCTGTGGTAATTGACTTGTTTGCTTGCTGGTTATCAATTGAACTTCTCTACCACAAACATCTGTACTTGCATTGTGTTAATGCTAAACACTGACATAGTTAAACCAGAAGAGTATGTTTGAAAAGCATTTATTAATTCATTAACTGGGAGGTAATTGATAAAGTGAGCACTCCTCGTGTTATTATCCCTTTGTGAGCAGCTTGGCATTTGCTCCATGAGCCAGACAAGCAAAGTCACTTTGAAAAAATAGCGTGTTTGAAATTCTTAATCTCCTAAATCAAAAGTAATTGAGAGTAGGTAGGATATTATCTACTTCAACTTCCATTTTTGTGTCAAAAAAATCCTGGCTCTTCTGATTCAAAATCAATGCCTCTTTTTGGCTGATGTCCCAAACTGGAGCAATATCAGTTGCCAAAGATATTTGAGTTCTTTCCAAATGTCTTCATTAAGAGTTAAACGTTGGTGGGGAAGGCAGAGTCAGAACTTTGCTGTGACACTGTCTGGGCATTCAGCTCTTCCCTGTGAGGGTGGGCAGGCCCTGGCACAGGGTGCCCAGAGCAGCTGTGGCTGCCCCTGGATCCCTGGCAGTGTCCAGGGCCAGGCTGGATGGGGCTTGGAGCACCCTGGGACAGTGGAAGGTGTCCCTGCCCATGGCAGGGGTGGGATAAATGATCTTCAAGGAACTGTCCAGCCCAAACCAGGCTGGGATTCCACTATGAGTTTTTCAGATAAGTTTTTATGGTTTTGGTGGTGACTGTTACTGGCTTGTGTCTCTTTATGTTCTTCTGACAAAATTAATATGTGACAAAGGAATTAAAACTCACCTGTAATGAATGTTTTGGAAATGGAAGCATTGTACATTCATGGAAAAACAACTTTTCCAATTCCTGTATTCCCTTTTTTCAACTGTGCAAGCAGTACAGGAATCAATCAGTGCATGTGAATACAGCCAGAGACAGAGATGGAAGGGAAATGAGAACATGAACTATTGATCAGGCAGGCTGAACAAAATGAGTCATTAGTTAAAAAGGGCTAACGATGAGCAGGCAATGATTGTCCCAGGCTGGCAGGGATGATGCATGTGGGGAGGGCAGAGGCAGAGTGATGGATTGGGTGAGGGATTTGCTGCAGTGCTGCCATGGTATTTATGCCATTTTTCAAGGCACTGCTGAGACATGGCTGAAATTGCATGTAAATGATTGAAACTGCACAGGCTCTGGAGATGGATTCAGGCTGGAGCACATCCAGGGGGTTGTGAGGAATTGTCACAGCAGAGCAAAGCAAACACGACTTGTTGAACCACCCAAAATAAGGTTGGGATAGGGGAAGGGAGGGAGCAGTAGCACAGCTTGTAATAAATAACAGCATTGAGGATAAATACCAGGGAGGGATAAAAATAATTTTCATAGAGAATGAATTGCAGCAATTTGGTGGCAAATAAATTTAGAAGAGAGTTTTCAAATGTCAGAGTTGTATGTGGTGGTAGCAGCCATCAGAGAGTTAGCACAGAAATATCTGAACCTTTTCAAGGGGGAATTTATGGTGTGTCTGGGAAATTCTTGGGAAGTTGGTATGAAAGGGATGTCTGAATTCACAGGCAGTCAGGCTCTGCCACATCCAGCTTTTTGCTGCTGTGTGAGAATTTGAGCAGTGAATGTACAGCTTTGTGCAGGTTTGCACCCTTACCTGAGAGTTAAACCACCTTCTTACTCTAAAGTATTTCCATTTATTAATGCTCTCTTTATTCATTTATAATCCAAAACATGAGGGGGGTTGGGAGAGCTGCTCACCTCCAGCTGTTTTTAAAGTATTAAATCCATCTACAAACCTTGGGGATAATTTCAGAGGAAGGAGTAAAACATGACCTAGGATTCCTTATCCACAGCACCAAATAAACCCTGTTGAGAGGCCAAGTGTGTAAATTGTTTGTCTAAACCCCGTGGCCCTTTCATATTGACTTTCTTTGCTAAATATTAAAGGGCAAAAGGCTGCTCTGGGATTTCCTGGAACTCCAACAATCCGAGCTGCCAACACAAGTAAGAGAACTGCCCTGTGCTGGGAGTGCAGTAAACACAAATAAATGGATGGGTGTTGTCTAAAGAGGATACTCAAGGAATGAGTGCTTGCAGGGCTTGGTGCTGCTGAGCCAGATGAGTGCAGAGGCCCTGGATGCAGCTGGAGGCTCCTGTGGGAGAAACTGTCACCTGTCTGTGCACCAGTCACTTGAGGCTGGTGTCCCCAGAAAATCTGTATCTCAGCATTTTTGTGATTTTTAAAATATATTTAATTGAATTAATCTCACTCTGAGGACTTAAGGATATTTAAAAGGCAGCCAAGACCTTTGGTGCATGTTTTAAGTGGGGGACTTCTGTTCTTCATAGAATTTATGTTCAGAGCTTCTGCTCTGCTGTGTTATAAATGCACAGCTCCCCTCCTGTATATCCATGAAATGTCATTCTGTGGTAAAAGGCACCTGGCTGCTCCTGGACATCTGATTTCCTTGGCTTCCACAGGTCAGAGAGGGAGCTCTGGGGCTCAATGCAGCACTCTGTGATAATCTCAATTCCTTCACAGGAACACGAGGCCACAGTGCCTGGGAAAGTTTCATCTCAATTTTGTGTCCATTCGTTTTTAAAAGTACTTTTTGATGTAACTGTAGCTTTTGTTTTCCTATTGACTTGAACTCTGAGGTTTAGCTTTGCAGTTTATGCACCTCAGTTCCATTTCTTCCTTCATGTGGTTTGGAGGGACCTTAGAGATCATGTCCCAACCCTCTGCAGTGACACCAGGCTGCTCCAAGCCCTGTCCAGCCTGGCCCAAATGTGATTCTGGAAGAGCTCCCAGTTTGTGTGGGTGTCTGTCAAACCTGAGCTGCAGATCCCATGCCCAAGTCCCAGTCCATGTTTGTGTGTCAGCTCTTTCTGTGCTTGTAACATCGTGTTCTTGTCTTTCTTCCTTTCACCCTGCAGTGCCCCCCATGTTCCTGAAGCGCCCTGGGAACATCTATGCCCACGAGTCCATGGACATCGTGTTTGAGTGTGAGGTGACAGGGAAACCAGCACCCACTGTCAAATGGGTCAAAAACGGGGACATGGTGATCCCCAGTGACTACTTCAAAATCGTGGTAAGTGCATTTGTCCCTCTGGCAGGTTTTAAGGCTGTTGGCTGTCAGATCTTCTACACATAATCCTCAAAATTCAGTTCTTCTATGGAACCTGCGTCCTGCTTTTGTCCTGTTGATGTTTGGGGCCTGGAAGTGAAATGGTTTCTTGTATCCTTTTAAGGTACATTGTTTATATTGTAAGAGCTGATGCCTTTATAGCTTGGACTTTCCAGGAGTGTCAGGCACACAGGTGGCAAAATGCAGTGTCAGAGTATGAGCTCACTATGACCACTGGCTGAGTGTGCTTCAGTCTGTGCTCCATAAAAATTCCAGTTTCAAGCAGGAGCTGAAATAAAAATGTAACTGAGCTGTGGATGGTGAGTTTGGCACAGGGGTGCTTCTACAGGGAGATTTTAGATGCAGTGAAAGGCATTATTGAGACATAGTTGAGAAATACATGGCTGTATAATTGGGTGTACCTGGGTTGTGGGGCTGTGAGGTTCAGTCAAGGCCCAGAGTACCACCAGAACAGCTGGGGAAACATTAGGTTTGCCAGTGCTGTGTGATGCTAGAAAATGATAGCCATTAATGAGAGCTTCTGCTGCTTTTTGATGCCCTAGAACACGAGAATTCAGTGCAAGGGAGGTGAGATCTTGGAACACCAAACACACTTTCTTTTCCCAGCTGCTGTCAGAAGTTTCTCCTGCCACAGTAATGTGCTGTGATGACACCATTGTTTTGGCAATTGCAGCCATTTCTAAGTGTTGTTTCTCCCTTTGCTCCTCAGAAAGAACATAACCTGCAAGTTTTGGGGCTGGTGAAGTCTGATGAAGGATTCTATCAGTGCATTGCAGAAAATGATGTTGGAAATGCACAGGCTGGAGCCCAGCTGATAATACTTGACCTTGGTAAGATAAACTGTGACAGCAGAGAGCAAAAAATGGAGAGGGACCATTCCAAGGGACCTTTCCACATGATAGGTTCTGTCAGTAACTCAGCTAGAGCAGGGTGATTTATTAAAATTCATGTGAGTGATCCAGTGTTGTTTTCTGTAAACTTAATGAGGAGAATTGAAGGAATTCTACAGGATCCATCCTGTGTTTTGGATAATATTTGGTGCAGTAATAAAGCATGATCAGAAATGTTGCATGCTGAGGTTTACAAGCAATAGCAGAATAGCCAAAATGAAAGCAGTCACTAAAATCACAAACCTGGAAAAGAAGCACTTATGGAGCACACCCCAAATCACATATTTTATATCAAAGCCATTCCAGTGTCAGAAGCTTTTTTCTGCTATTAGTGTAAAAAAATAGTGAATTTTGTCATTCTTGCAAACTGCAGCTGCACATCTGGTGGGTTACAGCTGCAGTTTAGGGTAAATATTTGTCCCTGTGCTCCAATTAGTGAAACTCCTGCCAGTGTTCCCTATACAGTGTCCTGCAATACATGGCTGGAGTGGCAAAGCAGAACAACTGGTGTTATGTTTAAACCCCAAAAAAGAGGTGCTGCAAATATCATCACTAAGGCGTCAGCTTGTTTTGCTCTTTCAGGTCATGTAGTTCTGAAAAATAATTTCTAAGAGTCCAAGGAAGAAAACCACTAGTACAGAGGATAAGGGGAGACAAGGTAGACAAGAAAATACTGAAACTGTACCAAGGGGGACTTTGTGTTGTCTTTTTGGAGAGAGATTGTTTTAAATTCCAATTACTTTCTTATTTGGATGGAGAGGATTTAGGAGAAACGGTCTTGGCCATGGCTGGAGGTTTGCTGGAACTTCACACCTTGAACAGGTGTGAATCTGCTGCCCCTGGGTTTGGTGTCCAGTGTGCAGAGAGTAAACTTAGGAATGAGCCATGAAGAGAGATTTCCCGTTTATTTTCCCGTTGTTTTGTAGAGTAGCTGTGCAATTGCTACTTCCTCTGAATTCCTCTTTGGATCTGGGTGTATTCACTGCTGGCTGAAGAGCCACAGGTACCCCCCAGAATGATTTGGGGAATGCAGGGTGCCCTCTCCTTAGGTCAGGAGCTTTAAAGCCATGGAGCCGTGGCATTCCAGCCTCGGAGCAGTGACAGGAGTCTGCATCCAGCACTACCCTGCTGTCACCAGATTGCCAGAAAAATTATTAAAAGTAATTTAATTTCTGCTCTGTGCATTAATCAACTGAGTGGTTTGCAGCCCCTTCCAGCAGAAGCATGATTCCATATTCTCCACGTTTGAAAACACTGAATAATGAACGGCCTTGGCTTTGGAAGCCCTGCCCAAGCCTGTGCCTGCACCCAGTTCCCAGCAGTAGTTTATAAATGGCTCTCACTGCTTTATTGGAGTTCCTGTGGTCTCACTCCTCTTCCTTTCCCTCTGCTGCTGTGTGTCCAGTGGTTTCTCCTTCCTGCTCCACTCGGGCACCTCGTCCTGCCGTTCTGAAGGGCTTTGCCTCATAATGTCCTTTCTCTTTTGCATGCTGCCAGAGGATTTGGGCTGCAGTGGTGGAGTCTCAGTGTGGGTGTAGAGACACACCCCAAGGCTGTGTCCCTGCAGCTCTGGGGCCATTGAGATGCTGTTCTCCAGCAGTGGGACACCCCCATGGAACACATCTAAGGGGACGTGGGACTGTGCTGTGCAGGGGGGCTGTGATGAGGAGTGCCAGGAGGAATGAGTGTGATATGTGGAAGCTGGCAATTCACAGGTGGAGGAAATTTGGTTTAAAATACCTTCCCTCAATGCATGACCAGTGAAGAAGGAAAGTGTTCTGGGAAAGAGGGAGAAGGTATCACATGCAGTAGTGGCAGCTGGCTTGGTATAAAAATTTAAATCCCTAATTTGAGCAAAAACTATTCTGAACATTTCAATCATTAATTCAGGAAACTTGGATTTTTTTAATTATTTTGTAGCTGCTGATGAGAAATGCCAACTTTGCCAATTTGAAAAGTAACTTCTGTGAGAAAAATGAAGTGTTCATCAAAGTTCTTCCCAGTTAGCAGTGCTTCCCTTCCCGTGCTGTTCTGTTTTCTCCTTCCTGCTGGAATTGGCAAACATCTGGCTATTTACAGACCATTTCTCATTAGCCCTTTTTGCTTATCAAATTGATCTTGAATGAACTAAATGCAAATGAGAAAGTGGAAGCCCTGGGGAGTTTCTCAGGGAAGCCATGTGAGTTCTCTCATCCAAATGAAGTCCCACATCTGTGTTTTGTGCTCCTAGAAGGCAGTGTAAGTTTGAAATGCAGTGAGGGGAAAACATATATATGCTACAAAGGGATGTTGTCTGTGTTTGGACAGATTTCTGACTTGGAGAGAGCAGGAATTTGGTGATTCACCTTCTGCACAGTGTGGGCACAGCCACACAGAAACCTCTGTAAAGTCCATCTGTGATTCTTCATCTCCTGCAATGAGCTCGGTATCCTCATTGATCAGACAATGTTTTAGGCTGGGCTTTGTTGTGTTTGGTGTGACTTCTGGGTAGCTTTTAGTACATAGGAAAGTTATTTGTGGAGAATGTTAAAGCACAGAATTGAAAAGCTTCTTGAGTGGCTTTTCCTCTAAACTTTGGTAATTCTAAACTTCGGCTAATAAATTTAGAAGAGTTTGCATCTGGAAAGGCATTTGCCATACAGAATCCACAACCCTTGCTTTTTCAGGACTATATGAAAGAATCATGGTATTGAGAGCAGAGATTTTTAGGACAAGTGTTTGTATTTGAGAGGGTTGGAAGAATAGAAGGGGGAGGAAGATTTGGGTCAATGATCTGAGTTAAATCCTCTTTATCCCTGTACTGAACACCAGGTGCAGAATTCTGCAAGGGGCTTGAAAAGCCTCTCATGTGCTTTCCAACCACGTTGAGATTTGAAGCTGTGTCCCTGTTTCTCAGATACTGCCCCTGGACACTCAGTGCCTTTCAGAATTTCACTGGAGTGGCTCTGCTGCCTGCTCTGCCTTTTAGGAAGAATTTGGGAACTCCCTAAAAGAAGGAAATTCCTCAATGACCTCACTGCCCTGCACTTGGACTTCTCAGTCTCAATGCTTCTCTCTTTGCCTCCTTTATAAAGAGATGAGTGCTTTGATGTCCTGCAGATGCCCCCATGAAGGACTTCTGCCTATCCCAGAATCTCCATCATGGGAATGCTTTTCTCAGCAACCTCAAATCTCTCCTTCCCCTTTTTTACACAAATCCAGCTTGCTTTACTTCCAATCCTTATTGCTCAGCCCCTGAGTGTCCCAGTTACAGAGCAGATACACTAAATTAGAGCAGAGCCATTCCTTGTCATCACTGTTAGAGCATTTTTGTGTGAGGTGAGTGAGACCCTCGGGGTAACAGAGGCATTTGGGCTTTCTTGGTGCTGTAACCTGGCCTTGTCCAGGGAATCTGGCCCAGCTCACGCTGCCATGTGGGGACTGGGAAAAGAACAGGTGGCAACAAGTAGGAGGAGGGAGGCAGATGGTTCCCTGTCACCCTGTGTGAAAGGCATTGACAAGTACTCAGGCACTGGGGAAAAAACAGGAGCGATGCCTGAACGCTGTGGAAAGCACGGCCCTGGACTGTAAACAAATATGCCATGTTATGGGAGAACAATTTCAAACCTTCCTTTCAGATGCACTGTGTCACCTTCACAGCTGAAGGGAGGTGTTTTGTGGGGCTCTTGTACTTTTATACCACAAAATAGGGTTTTTTTTCACTGTATTGTGGATTGTATAGGAGTAAGATCTTGGAGTGAATGAGTTGGATATGGTGCTGTAGGAACAATGCCAGGATTATTTGTAGTGGAACTATCAGTTTCTTTAAACTCATTTTTTTCATGAAGAAAGGTCCCTGTCCAAGCAAGGGTATCCTGCATGTGATTAATTATTCCCAGCATGGGTAGCAAGGAGGAGGAATTAGAAATCTGTGTGTAGTTGTAGAGCTGTGAGGCTTTGGGATCACAGAGACATCTGAGGATGGCTCCAAGGGATGGGTGCAGGTTCTTCAGGAAGGAGGGACAGGGAAACAGGGAACTGGGACACCCTCTAGGGCTGACTCCAACGTTTCATCACTTTGGAGAGGGTGATGAGCCAGCCAGGAGCACTGGCACAGGGATCAGAGGATGGAAGGACATGTGTGTGTCTGCTGGAGACTAGATCCTGCAGGGCAGGGGGGAGATGGAGCTTTTAACACAGCCAGGGTACTCATGTAGGGGTGCTGGGGTGGCAGCTCCATGTGTGACAGGCAGGATGTGGGGTTTCCAGACTAGGCTGGAATTCATTGCCTGTGTCTGGCTGGCGAATGGAGCTGACAATTCCAGCCTTCAGCTTCCAGACAGGAGGCTTTGGCTTGTTTGGGCTGGTTTTGGTAGGTTTCCATAGGACACTGTGTTAATGGACAAGAGACAAACCATTTGATCCTGAAGGACCAAAGCACAGGAATGGTGTGCCCCACAGGGCAGGGGTTGAATGTGTGTGTCCAGGAGACCAGGAGGGATAAAGAAGGAGCTGCCAACTGGGCTCTGACACAGAGTGAAAGCCCAGGGAGTCTGGAATCCAAGGCAGAAAATTGCCTGGAAGTGTAGAGATGTAGGAAAGACAAAGCTCAGCTGGAGCTGGAACCTTTTCAGGGAAGGTTATGGAGCAAATCCCCCTGCAGGCCATGCTGTGGGTACATGAAAGGGATGATGTTGGGGAAATCAGCGTGGTTTGCCAAAGGCACACTATGTTCATGTGCCTGTCTGAGATGAAATGGTTGGGCCTGTGGTTGAGAGGACAGAAGTGGATTTTGTTTGCTTTGCCTTTAGCCAGGCCTTTGGTGCTGTGTCTGAGGGTATCCCTGGAGCTAAAGTGGGGAAATCCAGACTGGATGATGGGATGTGTGGAGAGCCATGTGATGTACTGGATGTGCTGAGTTTGATTCATCCTGGACTCTGTTACTGCTCAGGCAGGGATGGGGACAGGGAAAAGCTGCAACCAAAGGAATTTCTGATGAGAGAAAGCAGTTTCACAGGGAGGGAACTGCAGCCCAACAGGCTGCCCAGGGAGGTCTGGACATCTCTGCTCTTGGGAGATACTCAAGGCACACCTGGCCAAAGGCCCTGAGCAGCCTGGTTGGAGGTGACTCTGCTCAAGGGGGAGTTCAGGTGAGCTCCCAGACACCCAGAGCTGTTCCATGGTCCTGCCACACTGTGAGGCAGGGATGGGGATGCACCCTCTTGGTGTTGGTGCTCTGCACAGAATGTCCAAATCTGACAATTCCATGGGATGTGTTTCCTGCTGATCCCCTCTGGAAAAACAAAAGTGCCTGATGTTGAATTAAAGTCTGACACCACTGCATCATCTCAGTTCCTCTGCTGAGTTGCATTCCGTGGATCCTAATTTGGAGGGAATTTTACAGACATCATTTATTGTCCTAAATTGGTGCTTTTTTAAAGCAATTGAATTCTGTCCAGGCCCATTGCTGCATAAGCAATTCCATTTTGTGTTGGTACCTCTCTGCCAGGGTTGGCCATGGGCTGTGTGCAGTCTTGGAGCACTGAAAGGGGCTGGGTGGGCTGGGGGCTTCTCTGACCCACAGATAGATGGAGAACATCAGGAATCTGATCCAAATTACCCAAAGCCAGCACATTTCATTTAAGATTGTGCTGAAAACCTGTCATTTCTGCACTGCAGATGGTACTGGACTGTTTGAAGTCACTTCAGGCTGACTTGGAGATTCATATTCCTCACATAGATGCCATTTTAGCTCCCCTGACCTGACTGAAAAGATTCCCAGCTATAGCTGGATTTTAAAGGCAGTGTCAGAAGCCTTACTTCAGTCAGGATAGATGAAGTACTCTGTGTTTTTCATAGCTGTAAGCTTCATTATGCTGTTGTAGGAGGCAAATAGAAGTTCTTGTTGACAATTTTTGGCTCCTACTGAAAGAAATGCAAAAGTTGGCACTAACAGGCCAACTGTGCTCTGCTTTGAAAAACTCAATCACACATTTGTCTATTTGCCATGTGTAAAATATCCCATAAATAGGGCCTTGCCTGGTTCAAGCCCTGAGGCAGACTCCTCTCATGTCACCTCAGGACCTATTTTGGATGATTTTCTAGATATCAAATGTACCTTCTCAGGCTCTCTCACTCATAGAGGTGATGCTTTAGAGTATTTTTTAGTTACATATTGTGAATGAAAGCATTCTCAGTCCATGGAATTCTGTGGAGTTCTTGGAGACTGCAGAAGTACTTGAAAAATCTGCAGGGTGTTGTGAATCAAATGCCAGAGCAAGATAAAAATATACTGTTCTTATTGAAAGAACAATAAAGGAGGACTCTGGGTGTTCCTCTGCAGGGTCTCCTGTTTCTTCTCTCGGACAGAAATGTTCTCATATTCTTTCTGCTTTGTCCAGTTTTGCATGTCTTAGTGAAGGAAAATGGGAAGAGGTCCATGTGGTTTCCAGGAGTGGCTTTCAGGAGTCTCAGTGTCCACCAGGGAAGAAATAGATGAAAATTGAGCAGGGAGGCTGCAAAGCCTTGCAGACAAAAATTCACGTTTTCTGTCAAGAGGAAAAAGTACTCCAAGGAATGAGCTGTGGATTTTGGGGCACTGGGAGATGGCAATGGACGTGGGGTGGAGCTGGATGTTCAAAGTCCCTTCCAGCACAAAGCAGCCCAGGGTTCTGGGAGAGCAGGTCTGTGCTGAGGGCACCTGGCTGTGCTGCACTGGAAACCTGGGGACATGGAGAAGAATCTCTGATCTGGTGGAAGGGGAAGATCTGAAAGTCAGAGAATGGAAAATCCAGTGGGATGAGCATCATCAGAGCCAGGAGTAGCAGGGGAGCTTCCTCCCTGCTTTTGTCTATTTGATATCCACATATCCCTGAGGGTTTCCACTCCCAGGATTAAAGTTTGTCCCCAAAAAGCTTTAACAGCAGCAAATGTCCAATTCCAAGCTGCACGTGGTGAACGTTTAGGAGCTGCTGGCAGTGCTGGGGCTCCGTGGAGATGAACATTCCTGAAGTCCCTGCCTCCATCCTGGCCCTCCAGCATCCCCCCAGCGTCAGATGGATGGTGCAGGAACAGCTTGGGAGCCTCATTTGGAGAGTTGTGCTTCAGGAACATAAACAGCATCTGAAATCACAAACTGACTTCAAACAGTCATAGCCAAAGCCAAACTCAGAGAATGTTTTGTACCGGTTGTGTACACTCCAGTGCTAATTTTCTGTAAACACAGCAGTGTGTGCTCCTCTTTAGTGCTGGAAGAGTGGGGTTTTTGGGTTTAATTTTGATTTTAATTTACATTACTTAGCTATTATTCCTCAGGGAAAGGAGCATTTGTGCTTCTCATGGCTGCATGTCTGTTCAAAATGGCCTGGGAGCTGTTTGAATTCAGTCAGTTCCATTTCTCGACTCAATTCCTGTTTAATAAATGATCTTTATTTATTCCCTCTTTATGGGCCCTGCTTATATATAGTCTTATTGAGAAGCAGAACTGATTAAACCACCCTAGATCCTGAACTTCTTTAACATTTAACTTGATGAAACGGGAGCTAAGCAGTTCTCAGTAGCCTATTCATGTTTAAAGCTGGCACAGGCTTTGAATAAATTGCTCTAATTTAGATTAAATTAGGAATAGATTAATGTTTGCCAGCGTGCCATGAATTGCAGGGAGGCAGAACAGCATTTATATTGTGTTTATTAGTTTTCATTTCTTGTTTTATGACTGTATTTACAGTTGGCTTGGCAAAGAAGTGGGAACTCCTGGTGGAATTCATACGGGGTTGGGTGCCGTGCCTTAAGCCTGGGCCCACAAATAAAGGATTTTGGGGATGCTGCTTGTGCAGCTGTGCTTGGAAACACTGGCACCTTGAATTTTGGTTTTCACCAGGGGAGTTGATGGCTACAAGGTACTTGAAGAAATTCCATGTCATGTTGGAAAAGGAGTGGTACATAAGGAATGTTCAGTGGAGGCAGAGCAAGGACCTGTAGGAGCAAAAAGCTTCATGGTTTTATGAGAAACACACAACACATGTTAATACAAGTTTGCTGTGCTCCACCTGTATTATTCCATATTTTTTGTCCCACTGCAGAAGTGCAGTGGGGTAGGATGCATATGGAAGGCTCTGAGTCCATTTTATCTCTTCTGGCTGATCATGAATTCTTGAGAGAGTTTCTCTGTCACATAAAAATCTCTTGGCCACCAGAAAGGCTGATTATCAACACCAAATACACCTCCCTCAACAGCACTGAAATCCACCCATTCCAGTTATGTTTCTGCTCATATTTTACATGTTGCTGGCAGCTGGCTGGGTGATGTCATGTCAGGAGTGCTTTTTCCTGGGAACAAAGTGGTGCCGCTCCGGACACGAGCCCAGCTCCAGCTGGGGAGTGATGGCTGATGGCTCCTCTGCCTCCTGCTTAGAGGGAAAATACAAATAATCAGGGGCAAGAGCAGCCACTGCAGTGGATCACGAGGGCTGTTGTTTGTAGTGGCTTTGCTTTTTCCATCCCTGGATGAGTGGAAGGGCAGGATTAGCTGTAGCTTGATATCCGTCATGACTTCCAAAGGCATTTCCTCTGCCTTTATTCCTCATATCCAGGCCTGGGGGGGTTGACAGAAACACCCTTAATTTGTAATTGATCCCAGGCTCGTGTTGGAAAGGGAAAGATCAGATTTTGTCAGTCTCGCACCAGTGGGGGGAACAAACACGTGGGGCTGGTCTTAATTGGTTGCTTATATTTCAGAGTTGCTAAATTATACAGGAATAGCAGAGATGGCTGAATGCCATTTGGAGAGAAGGGACAGGATTGGTTTTCACTTGGGCTGAGTGGGTAAGAGCACTCATGCTGATGAATATCTGGGGCTGGGAGAAGACCCTGGTACTCTATTGACAGGATAACCTGCACAGTTACCATGGGCTCATGGGGTTTATTCCCTAAGGAAATGCCATAAACCTAACACAGAAATGCAGTTTTTAATAATGTGTGTTCAGTATTGAATCCAGCTGTAAAATGTCACTGTTCTTACTGGGATAGAACAGCCTGGAGTGGGAGTTTCTTGATTTCCTGGTTGTTTCCCCTCTCCTATCATCTCTCTTCTTCCCAAAAAGAAACTCATAATTGTGGATCCAGAGTCTTTAAAGGACAGATAGATTCTGTGTGGTTTTCCTGGTGACACATCAGCACTGGAGGTGTTGAAGGAAAAGAAAGGAGGAGGAAAGTCATGCCTGGATCCAGGTCACAGCTGACTGGGGATGGACATTCCACCCTGGCCTTTCTTCAGTACCAATTTACATTTATAAACTGCTTTGAAAACTTGCTTTTTGGGCATTTTTAAGTTGTCAGTGACCACAGCAGATCCACATTTAAATGGAGTTCAATGGGGTTTATCTTTTGCTATGAACTCCATCATATACTTCTGGAGAATAACCTTCAATTCTTGTGTGCTGGGAAGTGCACACCAAATTCCCAAGCCTCTGTGCTTGGAAAAACAGTTGTGTTTTAAAAACACGAGGCTCACTTTTTCTGTTGGTATTAGAAATATGAGGAAACAAGTCAACATTACAGGTTTAAAAATAGAAAGAAAAAAAGTCCTCGTTGAGAGTTCGTAAAATTCTCAAATATCTTGATACTCCTCTGGTTCTATAAAAATGAGTGGGTGTGAGGTGGGCAGCAAGGAGCATGTACATGTGGCCTTTAGCAGAGGAATCCAGTGAAAATTAATAAAATATCCAGTACCATGTCTAATAGTGCTGCTCTGTAGGTGGTTACAGACTAAAAGAGGAAAGGGAAGTTTGAGGGGACATTCTCTCTCTTAAAAATTATTAATTGTGTAGATATAAACCTTAATAGAAGGAAGATAGAGTGTGGTAGATACATGTATAAGTTTTTTTAAAAGCTTGGCGGAATAAGGACAATTTTGACAATAAGCAGCTTGTTCAGCCTCATCTGCTGCAGCTCTAGTTTGGCAGAGTTGGTGCTGCTGAGTTGTTCCAAGTGTCAGCAGCTCTCAAACAGAAGGAAAAGATGTCCCACTTCCAAGGGGTTTTTTTTTGGAGAAAAGCAGCCATGGAGGGTAGCACTGGACTACAGCCCTTGTACCCCTGCAGTGTCCCAGACAGGGGCAGGGATGTTTGTCCAGAGGCACTTGGAGGAGCATGGCAGTGACAGAAAACAGTGCAGATGAAGGTCAGGGCTGTCAGTGATTGTGGGCAGCAGCCTTGACCAGCAGCCAGCAGGGTTTGTGCTTGCTGGGTCCCTTTATTTCAGTTCAGGCTGGTATTGTGTTGTTCCTTTGAAATTGTCTCCTGAAATAGTAGAAGCATGGTCATGGAATCCCAGGGTGATTTGGGCTGAAAGGACCTTAAAGTCCATCCCATGCACCCCTGCCATGTCAGGGACACCTTTCACTGTCCCAGGGTGCTCCTGGCCCCAGCCAGCCTGGCCTTGGGCACTGCCAGGGCTGTGCCAGCTCAGCAGCAACTCCTGCACTGCCTGCCCGCAGGGTTATTGGGGATTATTGCAGCATTCCCAGAGCTCCCAGCACTGCTGACCCTCTTCCCTCGGGAGTGCCAGCTGAGCATCCCTGTGGATTCCACAGGGGAGACGTGGGAAGGGAAGGGAAGTGCCCAAGGGCAACAGGAGAGTTATTGGCAACTTCAGAGCCATCCTGAATTCTTTGGATGTGCCAGGGGCTGTGCAGAGCTGAGCCCTGAGCACAGGACACGGGGTTTAATTTGTCACTGCTCTCTCAGACTGTGCTTGAACAGAGCTCAGTTATTTGGGAATAAAGTCACAGCTCTGCTGCCATTATTACAGTCAGATTGCAGAACACTCTTGCAGGCTCTGCTGCTCTCAGGAGATTTTTTTAATCCTTCAGAGGAGTTCAACTGATGAATATTTACAGTAAGAGGAGACCCTGGCCAGGGTTCTTTGGGGACACTTATATGTAGATTTTGTTTTGGGTTTTTGATTTTTTTTCGTAATGAGTAGTTTTTTAAAAATATATTTAATTTTTAAAATAATTGAATATTCACTATTGAATTTGAAGGTTATACCCATCATTTTGCAATATGTGTTATGGTCTGAATTTCTTTCCAATGACAAAATGTGTTTCAAAGCAGTTTTGAACTCCCTGGGGACAGGTGAGGTGTGTATGGCTTATTTCCCTTTTTTTAATAACCTGAGTCTTGTGACTGAAATCCCTGCAGGGTTTTTTTTCCTTTCCATCCTCCCCTGGAGCACTGGGATGTGGTTGGAGCCGGGGGGTTCCTGCTCCATTTCCCTGGAATGCGTCAGCAGGGCTGTCACGCCTTTTTAAGGCTTGTTTTATGAGACAGGAAAAAATCAAATTGTTTCCTCTACACCAAAGCATTTCATGGTGAAATGGGGATGGGAGGAGGGCTTGTTATCAGGAGGGGATTTATGACTTCCTTTAAAACACAGGCTCCCAGTCAGAAAGTGCTTATCACTATATTTATATATCCCAGTTCATTGAGCATCCAGCAGTGTCTGTTCAGAGTGCAAAACAGAACCAAATAAATGGCTAAAAATCAGAATCACTGAGTGGCAGGTAAACACTTGCTTGTTCTGGATTTTTGGGGTTTTTTTTGCAACACTGTGAATTGAGTGAAGAGTAAATAACAGCTCTTGCTCCCAGTGGTGATGTAAATTAATCTAAGGCAATTAAAAATTAAAAATAAGAAATTTCTCCTGCTCTGGGCTAAATGTGTCACCATAGAGGAATAAATAAGGAAGCATCTCCATTTAATTTATGAGGAAAAATGAGGGATATTGGTGGGGCAGGGTCTGTTCCTCAGAGGTAGGGATTGAATTTGGGTTATTAAGTGTGTGAAGAATAAAATTTATTCTAAGAATTGTCCTCAGACCTGTCCCTTGAGTGAGATGATCCAGGGAAGTGCTTGTGTGGATCAGCTCCTGTGTTTGCTGTGGTTCCTGCAGGTGTAATTCCCAAAGGCATGCCCTGGTCAGTGGCTCCATGTCCAGCTGTGCCTCCCTTGAGGTGTTGGTCCCAATGCTGTCGTGTTTGTCTTTCTGACACATTTCCAAAATCACAAATTCCAAATTCCATATGTTTCCAAATTTCCAAAATTGATTAGAGTCCACAAAGTTCTGCAGTTTCAATTAGCTCATGAAGAATAATTAAGTCTACAAAATCCTAAATTGGAGGCTGTTTTATATTAAGCAGACAAGGATCTGTGTGTTCCACCGGGGGAATAGGGGTGATGGTGGCTGTCTTTGGAAATCCAGGAGATTCAGGACTTTTCTGATCTTTCTGTAAAGCAGAAATTACTTGCCATCCTCTTCTTTTCACAAGTGTTCAGTCTCTATTCCAGCTTTGCACAAAAGCATCAATTTGTGGAGGGAGTTCCAGAGATTTCTTTAAATGAGTTTTTTCAAGGGAAGAAGTTAATTCCATTATTACAGCTGATCTGATGAGACCAACTTCAGCACTTTGGCTGTTTGTCTGAGAGAAATTATTATGGCCAGGTAATGTGACTTTGTTTGAGTGTGGTGTCACTCAGGGAACAGCTGGCAATAACAAAGTGATCCCTTCTGTTGGAAATTTATGTTTTAAGCATTTGAACAAGGACAATTGGATACAAGTGAAAACACGGGCAAAAAATAAAGAAAGCAAAGTTTTGAAGGGAGGTATGTAGTGTGAACTTACTAATTTTGTTATTTCCTGCTTATTTTTGCACTGCAGCCAAATGCTGCTGTTGTTTTTAACTAGGATGAGCATGATGAAATCAGGGGGATTTGACTCTCTTTGCAGCATCACAGCTGCTTAATCCTGATCTGAGCTGAATCCTTCCATCAGGACATCATGAACCAACGTTCAAATTTAGGAGACCAGTGCATTAAGTAAAAGTTTGCAAGTCTTTATTACCTTTCTGGAACCAGCTAAATATATTTATGGGAGAAATATTATTTATTGAGTACACAGTTTTATATGAATATTTGAAGTCAAAATTAAACATTTGGTGCCTCTGAGGTATTTTTTTCTTAGGGAATACAGTTAAACTATTAGAAGTGTTGAGATCTGAATGTCCTAGGTAGGGTTTTTTTCCAAAAGGTTTGTTGGCAAAATAGTTTTTTGCTATTTTTAGTTGTAGTAGATCTTTGTTGCTGAAATCATGTTTCAAATCTACCCTGAAGTCCTTCCAAGGAGAACTTTCTCTTCTCCTGCTCTGTGTATTAAGTGGTGCCCGTGTTTCTTGTTGTCCCCATGAATGATTCTCATTGAGAAGATCCTTCTCATGCTGGATCCATCTCCCCCTCCATGGGTTCATTGGCACAGTTGTCCTTCCCCACCCATTCCTGCTCCTCAGCCCCTGACTGCACCTCAGGGAGTCTTGGATCTCCATGTCTGTGGGCTGGGAGATGCACTCAGGTCCCTGTTGGGTGTTTGGGGTGAGAGCTGCTCCAGAGCTCCATTGGATGCAGGCACTGGGCTCCAGAACACCTGGATCACTCTCTGGTGCCTCTTCTTCCAAAATCCCCAGCACTCTCCTCGTGTAGGTCCTGTAATGAGGACTTCAAACACTTGGATATGGCCACAACAGCCTAAATGTGACCTTAACCAGTTCTTCAGGTGCTTCTGGATCTGAATTCCTGCATTTCCACAGCCCTTCAGAGGCAGGTGGTGGCAGTGCCAGATGGGTACCCAAGGGGTTGGAATGTCGTTCAGATAAGCCTGGAGCAGATAACATCCCTGTTCCCACCCCCCAGCCTTTGTGTTGGATCACATGGTATCACTGGTGTGTTGTTGCCAAACAGGAGGGAGCCTGGATATGCCAATAACCTCTGGAGAGGGGGAAGGAAGGAAGAGAGAAATCTGAACCGGAGGGGCTGGACAATGTGGAAAGTATTTCCAGTGATTTCATAACAAGCAGAGTGTTTCACTGAGTGCTTTTCAGGTGTGGCTGAGTTGTTTGGAAAAGATCTCCTGGGCCCCCTGGCTGGTGGCCCTGGAGCAGCTCTCCAGCATGCTGCATCTCTTTGTTATCCCAGGGTTTTCCTACAGGATGAAAAGATGGGATCACACCAGTGCACCCACCCCATGGACACCTTCACCTCTTGGATGTCACCAGCCCAGTGCTGGGGCAGCTAAAACCTTGTTATGATTGATTCGAGCCCAAATCCTTGTGGGTATTTGCACACCCTGCAAGTATTTTGATAAAATAGTTGCAGTGTTTGATGTCTGCTCAGAAGAGCCCTGGGTAGGGCAGCTTGATAGAAGGGGCTTGAGGATTAGCAGCTGGAATGTCCTCCCACCCTGGATGTCTGGCATTCCTGTGCAGCTGCCTTGGCTGGCACTGTTGGTGTCACACCTGAACAGCACAAACACAGATTCCTGTGACTTGGAATGCTGCAGGATGTAGGGAAAACCATTTCCATGGGGAAAATAATTTCTAGGGCAAAATTTAAAAATTCTGCTTCTTATGTTGCAGGGAATTGCTTCCTGCCCTGTAGTGGCTGGGATGCAGGAGTGGAACTCTGCTGCCTGGAGTTGTTCAGGAGTTCCAGCATCCCTCTGGTCCCAGTTCCTCCACAGCAGGACATAGATTGTGGTGCAAAGCACAAGTCACTTGCTGAATGTGCTTTTAAAAAATGAGATTCATGGGAAGCTGTGTAGGAATAACTGCAGAGAACTGTCCAGATTTGGAGTTACTGTTAAAGAAGTGATGAAGGAGATGTTAGAACTTGAGTTGCTTCTTCCATAGTGCTGAAAGGTGGAAGTGACAAAGCCATTCCCTGACTGGTGTTAGAGCTAATTTGGGTGTAATTGCTCGTTAACACAGCTCTGACTGTGGAGCTCTGCTCACCCAACTGGGGATGAAGCCTCTGTAACAGCACTTGAGGCATTTGTAGGAAATACAGGGACAAAAGGAAGGAAATCTCTTAATCTTCAGGGTACATCCCCCAGCTCCTGGCAGTCCCAAAAGTGTTGAAGTGTAGTGTTGGGGGAGTCCTGGGGCCTGCCCTGATCACCTCACTTGGAGGCTTTCAGTCCTTGCTGCTCTCTCTGGGTCACAGCTGATTTTTCAGGCATCATTAGGATTTTGTTGTCTGTGACTGTTCTCCTGGCATGCCGTGGGAAGGAACATTCCTGGGCTGAGCCTTGCACAAGGATAGAACAGGGTGTCTGTTCTCTGGGAAGTCCTGGCAGCTCTCCCAGACCCATCAGCTCTGTGTGCACATCACTTCATAAAAGATGGATCCATTTCATGATATGGGAAGAAAAACACACGAGTGTGTGGGAATGGGGTTTAGATTAAGCAGATGAATTTTAAAAATATTCCACTTGAACTCAACTGAATGAATTTTAACAATGGATAAGGGATGGATTTTGCATCAAAACCATGTGATTTGAAGCAGATCACCTGACAGTATTGCCAAGACAGGTAAGAGAAACCCAAGTATGAGTGTTTGGAATTTGAAGTGAATTGGAAATCAAGCAGGACAGTGGGAAAAGTGCTGAAATCAATGGGCACCACAGAGAGTTCTGCAGTTCCATCCCTTGCTCCTCATTGGGAACACTGAGGAAGGAATTGTCAGGTGCAGTGAGAAGGTCTCCAGTCCAAGGGAACTGGTGACAAGAGCTGGGATTTAAACACAGGGAAAGCCTGGTGTGATACTGGATCAGCACTGGAATATCATTCAGGAGCAGGGAGATGGTTTGGGAAGATCCCCTGGCCCCATTTAGGGCTCTCCTTAGTGACCTGCAGCAGCAAGGGACTCCCTGGGAGAATGGTGCCTGGCTGAGGCCAGAAGAGCTAAAAGTGGTGCATTCCTGCAAGAAATCCAATTACGGGACATAAAAAAAGGGAGAGTTAGATAAAAATAGATTTTGCAATGAATGTGAAATTAATGGTGTCATGTATTGACCAGGAGAGGCTGCTGGAGAACACTTAATTGGGATCTTTAGCTATTAGAGTGTGGAAGAGATAATTAAGGAGATACCCTGGAGTACATGTCTCTCTGTGATTTGCATTTGGAATGCCAAAATGTTCGTGGCTCTGGGAATCTTATCTCCCAGTCCTGCCCACGGACTGGTTTTACAAATTTTACGTTGTACAAACCTGATAAAAACCCAAGGCTGGTTCTAGGTCTCTGTAAGGACCTGCCCAAGAAACAGAACAGGAAAAATGAGAGTCTGCCAATTGAGGAATTCCCAAGCTGATGCTTGGGTGGACAAGGGGCTTTGACAATTTCGAATCAGATTGTTGCTGATGGAAGACTCCTCAGTGGTTTTCCCTGAAGGTTTGGTCATTCAGACAACATTTTCTCCTTTAGTCATTTTTTTGGGAGGTTTTCTCATTGTGTACCAGAACACAAATCCACATGTTCTGGTGGAGATGCTGCAGCTCAACAACAGCTCTTCTAGTCCTGAATCTCTTTCTGGGAAAAAGCAGAGCAATTTTACTTAGTTTCCATAATTAATGAAAAAATAAATGTATTTGGCAGCATGGATTCCCATGTGGAAAATGTCATCAGGTGGCTTAAGCTTGCTAAATAGTTAAGAGTCCAGAAAAATTCTGTATATCCTGAGTTTGGGGGGTTTGTTACTAATTGTGCTGCTTGGAATACTCAGTAGTAATTGGAGTCCAGCTGCTCAGAATCTCACTGTTACATTTACTGGCTGGATTGCTTTAATAGGATTTGGAGAGTGGCTCTTCCTATGGCTCAGCTTGTGCTGTTAAATCACCAGCCTTTTAATGCAATAATCCCTGGATTTATCCTGCCTTGGAGTAGCAACATAGGAAGACATGACTGAGGGTAAAAGTTGGGAGAGTGTCGGTATAATCCAGAGCAGCAGTTGTTTGTGCTTGTTGGAGTCACTGTAAAATGATGAAATGGGAATTGTGGGACAGAGGAAGAGCACTGATGGCAGGAAAACGGTGGGGAAAAGGCTGTAACTGCAGCGCCATGGGCAGTAGCAGAACCCAACCAGGTCGGGAAGCAGCTTTGTATGAAATGACTGCAGGGCTTGACTGGATGAGTTTGCACTGAAAGGAATTCTGTGTATTCATCTGTCGTTTTGTTATGATTGAGAATCATTTAAATGAACTGTGCATGTTAATGAGCTACAGTAGAATGTGATGTCTGAGTGGGTATTTGAGTAATTGACAGAGGTTGGGGTTTAAGTGTCACTCGTGTGGCATGACATGTGGTCACAAAGCGATGACACTGTGGTTTGCTGCTGGTATCCTCTCCTGAGGTCTGTTTTACCCCCGGTTCCACCCTTCCCTCCCCACCACTTCCATTACAGTGGAGATTTGGTCTGCTTGCCTGACAGTGCCGTGTCCTGTACTCGCCATTAGTGGTCAGTAGTTACCTCTGCCTGCATGTCAGCCTTCAGTTTAATGGCCTTTTTTGTGTGTTCATTTTCTTCTGTTTCCCATCGTGGTTTTGTTTATTTCTTTTACGTTTTGTTTTTTTTTCTGTTCTCTTTTTTTAAACCGTGGTGATGTTTGCCCTTCATATTCCCCAATGTTTGCACATGCCAAGATGTTGCCATCCCAACATTAGCTCCCACTTCACTGACCAGTGCCACTAATGACCATCTAGCACCAGCGCCAGCGGGACCCCTGCCCTCTGCCCCGCGGGACGTCGTGGCCACCCTGGTGTCCACTCGCTTCATCCGGCTCACGTGGCGGCCACCGGCCTCGGACCCGCAGGGAGACAACCTCACCTACTCCATCTTCTACACCAAGGAGGGCATCAACAGGTAAACACACACAGGGCAGGGGCTCTCCTGGCCTGTGCTGACACACCAGGACCCCGCGGTCGGTGAGCTGGAGGGCTTGTGCTCCTGCCCCGGGAGTTTCACTGGCACTGCTTGGGCATGGTTGGGTTGACTGCAAACCCTTCCAACAGCTGCCACCTGCCTTTAGCAGCCTGCTGGGGACAGCAGCAGGACTGTCACAGCTCCTCAGGGGGCACAGGAACATCCCCTGGAAGCTGTGCTGGAAGCAGGAGGCACATGAGGCTTCAAAGCCCTGCAGATCCCCTCCCATTGCAGGGACAGCTGTGTGATGGGTGTTGGTTAAACACCATGGTCAGTGCTAAATGTAATTCCCTCCTAGGAGTCACTACAGACAGAAATCTGGTGAATGCCTCACAATCATCACTTTTGATGTATTATCCCAATGGGTGATAGCAGTCTACCCCTTCTCCTCCCTGATGGGATCTACTGCTTGGAATTACAGTTTCAAATTGTGATAAATTAGAGGAAGTTGAAATGAACATTTGTTTGGAACAATGCTTAATTAATTGCAGATTAGCTTATCAGATTTATTACTCAAGGGAAAATTATCTGTCACCTTACTGATGAGAGTTTGAGATGCAAAGTCATTTGGAACAGAAAATGCTCTAGAGGGGAATTCCTGCTCTTCCTTAATCCTGTGGATAGACGTCTTGTCCAGGCTCGTGGCAATTAATTGAGGCAATTAGTAACATTTTATTTGCCTCACAAATGTTGTTTTTCTGTTACTCCCTTAATTTGGTAATATCCAAGATGTTCCAGGCCAGGCTGGATGTGGCTTGGAGCACCCTGGGATAGTGGGAAGTGTGCAGGAACACCCAAATCCCTCTGAGGCTCCAAGGTTCCGACTGCCTCGGCCTCTGCTGGCTCAGCCTCCTTCAGTTTTCATTTGTTCAGGGAGGGGAGACCCAGGACATGGCAGTGCCTCCTCACCTCTGCCCCTTGGACTTATTTGAGAGGGGGTTCTGTCTCTCTGCCCCACTCAGGTGAGACCCCACCTGCAGAGCTGCCCCAGCCCTGGGGAACAGCACAGGGAGGATGTGGAGCTGCTGGAGCCAGCCCAGAGGAGGCCACAGAGATGCTCCAAGGGCTGGAGCCCCTCTGCTCTGGAGCCAGGCTGGGAGAGCTGGGAGTGCTCCCCTGGAGAAGAGAAGGATCCAGGGAAACCTCAGAGCCCCTGCCAGGGCCTAAAGGGGCTCCAGGAGAGCTGGAGAGGGACTGGGGACAAGGGATGGAGGGACAGGATACAGGGAATGGCTTCCACTGCCAGAGGACAGGGTCAGATGGGATATTGGGGAGAAATTGTTCCCTGTGAGGGTGGGCAGGCCCTGGCACAGGGTGCCCAGGGCAGCTGTGGCTGCCCCTGGATCCCTGGAAGTGTTCCAGGCCAGGCTGGATGGGGCTTGGAGCATCCTGGGCTGGTGGAAAGTGTCCCTGCCCATGGCAGGGGGTGACACTGGATCACTTTTCATCTCCATTCCAACCCAGCCCGTTCTGTGATTCCAAGAGGAACATTTCAAAGTGGAGCAGTAGCAGAGGGGATGTTCCTGCTGCAGGGGCTGCTCAGTGTCACCAGCTGTGACTTGGCCCTCCTTGGCCTGGTGACATCAGAGAGGCTCCCCTGGGGGCAGTGGGCTGGGAATGAAGGGGTGTCCTGGGGCTCTCCTGTCACAGCCCTGGATGCCTGGGGGAATCTGATCATATGGATGTTACTGTCTCACACAGCTGCAAGGTTATTTCATCCCCATGTCAGGTATTTATTTACTTCACACTCAAAGCACTTCCCCTGGTAAGGGTGTGAAAATTCAGAAGTGCTGCAGGGAGGTTTATTCTGGGGAACCTTAGACAAGCACTCAGGCGGAAGAACCCCAGACTTCGAGATTTGGACAAAAATAAAAGAATTGATGGCACATTGCTTGTCTGAGGTGGTAAATTACACATGTGGGATGTTCAAACACTGCTGAGTTCACAGTTCACTGTGGTGTGCTTCAGACACAGCAAATGGAGTTTAATTGTGTGTAATCACACTCAGAATGCCTCTGGAGCTCCCTGCCAGGCCCCACAGCTGGCATGGCTGGCACACACAGCATCCACTCCCTAACAGCTCCCCAAAGGTGCTCTTTTAGATACAAGTGCAACTTTACCCTTGACATTTCCAGCCAAACTCCTGGGATTGCACTGGAGGCTTTTCCCTTGGGTGCTTGGGAGTTCCTGTGAACCTTAACTGGAGTTTCCCAAGCTCCCTAACTGGGGATTAGAGTGGAATAGTCATAACTACCTGCAGGGTAATGCAGTTATTCCTGGGGGCCATCTGCTTGGTGCCTGTTAGCCCAACCTGATCACATTGGAAAAGGTGCTCTGGGCTCCCCAGGAACGGTCATAAAGGAAGGATTCACACAGCACTTAATTAGATTAATCTCTCCTATTTTTAGCACACTGTTGTGAAGTCACATTCCTTTATTATTCCTTTATTATGGAAAATTTGCAATACTGTGACATGTCTATTTATTTTTGGTAAATGTTGTCTTTCCAGTAGAACAATTTTTTTTTTTTTTTAATTTTTCTAATTGTAAATAATAACCTTGGTTTGCTGATTACCATTTTTTCCGAGATCAAATCAGGGAGTGCACTTCTACTTGAGGCAGAAAATGCTATATTTTGCATGTTAATGGGAGCTGGATATTATCCCACAGCTGTGAATCCATTGGCACTTAAGCTGGGCTCTCAGATCTCATCTTTGTAGCTACAGCACGTCTTAAAGGAAACTCCACTTGGAAACGTGTTTTCAAGAAAATGTTGTGCTCAAAGTGGAAAAAATAGTAATGAAAATTAATATAGAGCTGGAATAAATGAAGCTTTTATGCAGTACCATTTTAGCTGAGCTTATGAAGGGGAACATTCTAGAAAATAGGGTGTAAATAGGTATTTAGTTACAGAGAGTGCATTGTTCCCCTTTCTATAAATACAGTTTAATAGTGCAGAAACCAACAAGGATTTCTGAATGTTTTCAGCCAAGTTCTGCTAAATCAGCCACACCGGTGGATGTAAAAAGAAATAAATTTAAAATGGGGATTTGGAGATGGTATTTCCCTGATAGAAACTGAAGCAGAGTGGCTGGCGGGGAGGAAGGGGACACTGGGATGGTTGTGCTGGAGTTCTGTGTCAGAAATGCTTTAACAGGTGTCTCTAGGGCCGAGGCCAGCCTGTCCCTGTCCCACGGGGCCTCTGGCAGCCCAGAGGGGCAGGATAGTGCTCAGAGCAAGCACAGGCTCCTGCATTTACTCAGTGGGAAGTTTCTGATTGCTCCTTTTGGAGTTCTTGGCATTCCCAGGGAGCAGGGAGCTCCTTGCCAGGGAAGGCTGGACGGTGTCACCCACACACAGCTTCCAGCAAGCTCAGGTGCACGGCAGTGCCTTGGAATAAAGGCTGCCCTCGGTTTAATGATTGATCTCCTAATCTTCCCCTCAATCCCTGATAAGAACAGATGGAGTTTCCTGGGTGGTGTTTGGCAGAGGCCTTGTTCTGCAGGGGGAGCGTTGTGTTCCGGTGCCAGGGGTTTGCTGGAGGTCACTGAGCAGCAGCAATGCCCCTTCCACGTGTCCCCACACACGACCCGTGTGCTCCCAGCTGGGTTAGGGCTCCCAGCTCACAGCATGCTGGCCTGACAGAGATGCCCCTTCTCATCCCCAGTGTGTTCCTTCTGTGGGTGGGGTCTGGTCACCTGGATCTGTCTCCAGGAGTTACTGGAGGTGGGAATTTTCACTTCACCTCCACTCTGTGTGAAAGCAGTGTCCTGGGTGTTCCAAACAATTCCAAACATCAGCAAGAGCCAAGGCAAGGCTGGAGGTAGAATAACACGTTAAAACAGCTCCTTTGAAAAATCCCCAAAAAGCAGCCCCACAATATTAACAGGATTGCCCTAAATCTTGCCAGACTGTGTGTGCTGCTAAAATAGTTTCTGTGCTGACTCCCGAGCTGTAGGATAAACTGTCACTGTGAATTATCACTTGCTGTCATGGGAATAACAAAGAAACCACTCGGAGTTTGTGGGTGTCAAGTGTAATTTATTCTGTTCCTTCAGTCCATTCGGTTTTGTGCAAAGGGAAGTTGCAGGATTGGGAGCAGTTTGTCAGCAGCACTTCTGGCACACGGTTGTGGTGTTGTGCAGGGAGCACAGTGTAAATCCCATATCATTTGCACACTGGGTATGTTCAGATGGGACACGCTGCAGGAGCAGCTACTCCTCATTTACTAATCCGGTGGTGTCTGTGCCCAACCCTTTTGTTTCCCAAAGGGAACGTGTGGAAAACACGAGTCGTCCTGGAGAGACACAGGTGATGATCCAGAACCTGATGCCAGAGACAGTTTATGTGTTCCGGGTTGTGGCCCAGAACAGGCACGGCCCCGGCGAGAGCTCGGCGCCGCTCAAGGTGGCAACGCAGCCCGAGGGTGAGCTGGGATATTCCACGATTGAGAGTGACTTTATTTTTTATTCTCCCCATTCACAACCTTTCCCAGAATCTCATGCTTTTTTAAACCACAGTTTCCAAAGATTTTCCAGGTCGGTGGGATTGTGGGATTTATTGTCACCATTAAGAACTGATGGGACATTCCTTGTTAAATTCTCTAAACTGTTATAACAGGAATATTTCTAAATGGTCATTAACTGAAAAAGAGAAAACTTCAGGCAAATGCCAAGTTACTTGTTAGGGTCATTCTAGACAAAAAGGGACCCAAGGAGCAAGATCTCCTTTGGAAATTTGGTCCCACCTTTCTATCCTGCGGTGGATCCGTGTGGAATGTCACAATGGGAAAAATCCTCCTTTTCCTGGGGTGCTGGCCAGGGCTGGGCACACCAGGCTGGGGACTAACAGAGCTCCCTCCTTGTGTTGCAGTCCAGCTGCCTGGCCCTGCTCCCAACATCCGTGCCTTCTCCAGCTCCCCCACGTCCATCACTGTCACCTGGGAGACGCCGCTCTCGGGCAACGGGGACATCCAGAACTACAAACTCTACTACATGGAGAAGGGGCAGCACACAGAGCAGGTATGGGGCCTGCTGCACCCACTCAAACTGCCCTGAAAGGCTGCAGACACCTTGGGAAGGGTCTGCTGTTCTAACAGGCTGAATCCTTTAGCCTCCAGATGTGGGAAATGCTTAAAATCAGAATTCCAGCATGAAATGTTTGTGTCTGGGCTGGGAATGAAACCCATTTCATTGGTGATGCCCTGTTTTGATATTTGTCAAGATCAAGTAACTTTTGGTGAATTCCATCCAATCATGAGAGGAGAAGGCAGAGAGCAGCCATGTCATTGTTGAGCTGTTCTGGTGCAGATGGTATTAAAGATGCTTGCACAGAGTTATGGGCTGGGTTTTAGCAGTTCAGGCTAAGTACTGGTTTTGGCATGATCCCTAATCCAAATTTTCTTGAGTTCTGGAACCCACTGATTGATGTTTTGATGTTGCTGAGCATCCAATTAATTTAATTTTCTTCATATGCCACTGAAGCATTCAGTATGTTTTGTAGAAATATGGGCTGCCACCTGAGAATGAGGATTAATCCCAGTCCTCACAGCCACGTTCCCATCTGATTGCATATCAGTATCATTCCAGCTTTAAAAAACAAGGGGAAGAATATTTTTCTTAGCTTTTAAGTATTTTTTACATCAATTTTTAAATAGGGCTGTTGCCTTTTGTACTTCTGCATCCCACTATTTCAATTATAGTGATATATATTATGATGGCTTTGAGAGTTTTCCGTTCTCTTTTCATGTCCAGGACCAGTATCTATGTTAGGATTTAAATAGGACAGGGAGAATTTTCTCCTGGAAACTCAGAGCTGGCATCCTCCCAAGTGCTGCCTGTGCCTGCAGAGGTGACACAGAGGCGTCACTTGCCGTGGGCTGTGCAGGGACTCTGTGGTGTGGCTGGCACTGCAGAGCTGACCTGAGCTTGCCCTGGGGGTGTCTTTGGGGACAGGACGTGGACGTGGGGGGCCTGTCCCACACGGTGAGTGGCCTGAAGAAGTTCACTGAGTACAGCTTCCGCGTGGTCGCCTACAACAAGCACGGCCCTGGCGTCTCCACCCACGACGTCGTGGTCCGCACCCTGTCAGACGGTAAAGCTGCTCCACTTCTTCACATTTTGGGGTTGTTCCTGGAATTACCTGGCAATTTCCCACAAGTGAATCTTTAACCAGGCTTTTATGGGCTTTGATCGTTGTTGCCTGTGGCTGTTCACGGTCAAAATCCCCCCGGAGGCCTTTCGGAGCTGGGTGAAGGAGAATTGTTACAGCTGCAGAAGGATGTGGGATTGTGCTTGCAGACACCTTTGTGAATGCTGTCCTTCATTCCAGCAGCAGCCATTTATTTCATGGGTTATTGAGCCTACATTGAGCGTAGACAGAAAAAAAATATACACTGAAGGCACCAACTCCAAATTATTTTCTAGGTTCTCTCACATATGAGCAAACTCTTGGTTTTGGAGTGGTTTTATTTTAATTGTGTTCCCATGTTTGCACTCCAGTGCAGATATTGTTAAATCCATTGCACAGAGTGGCAAGAGCAGGATGTGAAGTCAGTATTTTCAATAAGGCAGATAAAGAGGTGATGTGAGCAAACAGAGATACAAGAGCAACTGCAGAGTGATCAGAGTTAGTGGGTAACTTGTGTTTGTTAGAGAGAAGTTTATATAGAAGAACACTCAGAGGGAAAGGGAGCAGAGCCTGGAATCCTCTCCCCAGGAGTGACCAGGAGCAGAGGGGAATATTGTCCCAAACTCTCTCTAGGTTCAGGCTTGTTTCTGGTGCACTTCCTGACTTTGCAATGATTTCTGTGTATTTGCTAATTCAATTCCTCTTCCATGAGCCCTGTCAGCATCTTCTTGAGCCCACACCAGCTTTTATCCACATCAAGTGGGCAAAGATTCCACAGATAAATTTTCTCTGAAAAATCCCTTTTTTCTGGCTGTTCTGCCCCTGCTCTGTGTTGAGGTCACTTGTTGCCTGGGGCTGTGCTCCTGAAAGAAGCAATACTTAGTGTCCACTGGTTATTCCTCTGTCCCACTCCTCATTCTGTGGATCTTTACCATGGTCTCCTTGGTTCATCCATTTTCCAGATTCCAAAGACATAGGAATGATGCCCATTTCTCCTGTGGAAGCTGATTTAACCTTTAGTGCTTTTTTCTGAACTTTTCTCCGGGTTCCTTTTCTCCTTTGTTTTAAAAACTGAGGTAGAGGGGACTAAAACAGTATCAAAGGTGTAAGTGAGGCATTACTTGCATGTAAGGAGTTTTTTGTGTTCTTCTGAGCACCTAGAGGAATCATCCCAATGTCTTTGTACAGTTCTTTACCACAGGATCACACAGCTCATCTACCCCCATATCTTCCTGCTCTGGCCTTTCTTTCAATCAGCTCCTTACTCTGGCAAGCACTTCCCTCCCATGCCCTCATTGCTTAAAATTGAAGGGATTTCCCTTGAAGGAGGGAGAAATCCCTATTCTGCTCCTGTTCTAGCTCCTGCTCTCTCAGTTTCTTGCTTTATTGTTACTTGGGTTGATTTGGTGGAAGTTTCTGACCAGCAAGTGGAGTTTGAGTGCTCCCATTTTAGTGCTGGCCCCACTTTGCCACCTCCAGGATCAAGATAAACTGGTAGACGTTACAGAAATCTTGCAGCTGTTTCATTCCCCAGCTTCTTGAGAATTCCTGGATGGATAACACATGGCCCTGGCAAGAGGCTGCTGTTCCCTGTGTTTGACTCTTCCATAAGCCCTTACATTTCAGTTGGAGAGACCATGGGAATCCTTTGGAAGGGTGTCAAGGAAACCTCTGCTTTCCCTTCCCCTCACTACCAATGCAAAGAGAGATTTGTGTGGCCTTATCTTTGTCTTTTTCTGCCCTTCCTGAAAGTTTGATCACTGATTTCTCTGAAGGGCTGCCAGCTCCTTGGTTGTTTGAAGAAAAATTTATTATTAGTTACAATGTCATTTTTAAGTTTTCCTGGAGTTCTTTCTTCTCCAACTTGAGTTTTCACACTTAACCTGTAGGTACATACTTTCTAAAGCTCTCTGAAGGATGTAATCTTGCTTCTTACAATGTCATAACCCTGTGAAGCTCTCAAATCTTTCTGAAATGGTGCACATTTTCCTCCCATGTTTTCCTGTTGTGGTGTCCAGGAGCAATCTCCATGTTCCCTGCAGGGATTTCTCCCTAAGCTTCCTTTAGCCCTGATTTAACAAGGCATCTGCATTTTTATGTAGGTTTTTGCTCCTAATCTGTTACAGTGCCTTGTTGCAGGGATAACTCTGCAGGTATTACCATTTGAACCCAGGTTTATGTGCTGCTCCTGAGGATTGCTTCTCCTATCCTGGAATTCATGATCAGGGATTACAGCTGGGAGTGGAATCTGAACCTCACAGCCTGATTGAGGCCCTTCCCTCAGAGTCTCTGAGCCATCAGCATGTCCTGGTGCTCCTGCCTGGCTGCTCCCACTCCAGGAAATGCCTTTCCATAGAAATCCCTGTTCTTCCCTGTGAGGGTGGGCAGGGCTGGCACAGGGTGCCCACAGAAGCTGTAGCTGCCCCTGGATCCCTGGAATTGTCCCAGGCCAGGTTGGACACTTGGGCTTGGAGCACCCTGGGATAGTGGAAGGTGTCCCTGCTCCTGGAGGAACAAAGCAAGCTTGGCTTTGTATCCTCTCCTCTTCACTGTGCTGCTTCTCAGGCCCATAGCTCTTCATCCTCGGGTGTGGTGATTTCAGGTTCAGCTGGGGGGGCAAGGGAAGGGAAGGCAAATCCTGCCCCTCTCCATTGTGGTGGGGAGGGGGGTTTGTTTCACCCTATCCCAGTGAGCCTTTCCAAACTCCTTCTACTTCATGCCCTCAGAGGGGTTCTCTGGGATGTTGCTGTGGCTGGGCTGAGTTATTTGGAAAATGAATTCTGCAGGCTGGAGCAGTCCTCATCCCTTTATCCCTGTGCTCCTTTGCCCATCATTTGCTTCAGTGGAGCCTCCCCTTCCTGCCAGGGAAGCCTCAGCTCTGCCAGGGGCCAACCTCTGCTGTGGTACCACAAGGAATTCCCAGCTTCCAGGATTTTTCTTCCACTCCCTTTCTGTTTATATTTCACTGCCATGAGCAGCAAGTAAAGAACAAGCAAGGAGTGGGAGTTCAAAGGCAGCCCCAGTGTCTGAGATGCTCTTCACCTCCTCACTGTCACAAGGCCCCGAGGACTCAGAGGTTTCCTGTTACACAAAATCAGGATAACAAAATCCAGGCCAGAAATTTAAATGTGGGTTCCCCCAGTCAAGCAGTGTGTTCATTAAAGATTTGCCTTGGGAAAGAGCTGGATGGGGGACTTTCTCTGAGAGCTTGAGAAGTGTTTTTAAATATAAAACATATTTTATTTAGATAGGTGTGAAAATAAAGACCTGAATAAAGAGTTTTTTCTTCATGACAAAAATACAGAACCCTCCTCAGCCATTCACTGTTTCAGAAAGTACCTGTGGGAGGATTGGTAGTTCCTTTATGTGCTGCCTTAAGCCAGAATGGTTTGTACTTCCATAGCAAATGAGAGCACAGAGTAGTTGGGTGTGGAAATACAATATTTGAAAGTTTTGAGGTTGTAATTCCTTTAATGTTTCCAGTCCCCAGTGCTCCACCACAGAATCTGACGCTGGAGGTGCGGAATTCCAAGGTAAGATTGGAGGATTTCATGCTGATAATGGGTAAATAAAAGGCTGGGAGGTCTTAGATTGGCCACATTCTGGAGCTGCTTTGGGTCCTTTTCCTCCCATGCAGCTTTTGAACTCTTTATAGAGAAAATACGAACGTGGGGCTTGGAGAAGCTGCAGTCCAGCTGTGGGCTGGCTGTGGTGGGATGCAGTGACAGTGCTAATGATGGGATTTAATGAGGCCCTGGAGGATCAGAGCTGGAATCCCTGCTCACTGTTGTTTGCAGTGTGGGCACACACAGACACGCTTCTGGAGCACCTTGGGCACTTGAGAAGAGAAAGTGGAATATTTGGAATTGTACCTTTGGAATTGTGTGCGGAGACGTTTTTTAAAGCATTCCTAAAGACTTTTTTCCTAATACCTTCTTGTGCTGCCTTCCCCAGAGCATCCTGCTGCAGTGGCAGCCCCCTCCTGCTGGGACCCACAGCGGGCAAATCACGGGCTACAAAATCCGCTACCGCAAAGTTTCCCGCAAGAGCGATGTCACCGAGAGCGTGGGGGGCACGCAGCTCTCCCAGCTCATCGAAGGTCAGCAGGGCCTGTCCTGCCTGGGTGCCTGATGTGTTCAGGGGGCTCGGGGACTGGATTCCATGGGGTTCATGTCCTCCCTGGAGTGCCTGGCTGTGTTAGGGGACTCGGGGACAGGATTCCATGGGGTCCAGGGATGCCTGGCTGTGTTTAGGGGGCTCAGGGACAGGATTCCATGGGGTTCTGTCCTCCCTGGGGTGCCTGGCTGTGTTCAGGGGGCTCAGGGTCAGGATTACATGGGGTCCTGTCCTCCCCAGGGATGTCTGGCTGTGTTCAGGGGGCTCAGGGACAGGATTCCATGGGGTTCCTGTCCTCCCCTGGCTATGTTTAGGGGACTCAGGGACAGGATTCCATGGGGATCCTGCCTTGGAAGACAAACAGAAGCAGCTCCCAAAGGAGCTCTGGGATGGTGTGGGCTGCAGGTGGTGCTTGGGGCCTGGTGATCTGATTACTGGCTCTGATGGATTTGTTAAGTGGACTGGATGATTCCTTATAAAATGTTAATTAAAGGCCTGGATAAGGTGACCATGGGCTGATTGTGTGCCCAAATGCCAGAGATGGAAGTGTGGAGGAGGAGGGCAGAGGAGCAGGGGCTGGGCAGGGTTGACACAGGCACCTGGACCCAGCTCCAAGCCCTGGGAATGGCTGACCTTGGGCATCCCTGGAATATCCCACCTCATGTCCATGGAATGTTCTAGAGGGAATGCTTTTCCTCCTTTAATGCAGTTAAAAATCCAGTCTAGTCCATCACTTAGTGTCAGTCATGTGTTGCTGCCTGAGCTGCAATTCTGTTCAGCAGGAACAAGCAGTGCATGAGAATAGGAGCAACACTACATTGTGTTTCTCTTTAAAATCTCTGTATACGAGTGCTTGGTCAAAAGAGAAGAAACTGGGAAATTCCAGATGAGTTTCTAACAAGAGACTCTGATTTTTTTGTCAAAAACTCCAGCTGTGACTTCATAAGTCTCATTTTTCTCAGAGAATTGGGGTATTCCTGTAATTGCAGTATGTTTTTGCCAGCAGCAAAACCTGCTGGAGAGGCTCCATATATCAAATTTTGAGTGCCTTTTCACAGTGCTCTGATTTTTCAGTAGACTCTTACATTCATTAAACAAGGGTTTGCTAACCTGCTGCCTCTGTGCCACCCCAGATTTGGTGATGGTGGGGGCGTTCCTGTTCTTAAAACAAATTAATTAAACAAATTAACAGCCCTGAGTTAAAACAAGGCTGCAAACAGGCCCTCACAGTCCTTAACAGTGCTGACACTGTGGGGGCAGCAGGGGTGGATGGCTGGGTTATCCATGGTTCCTGGGATTTAATCAGGATCTGTGGGAATTGCTGGGCTGGTGGAATTGCTGGGCTGATGGAGCTGTGGGAGTTGCTGATGGAGCTGTGGGAGTTGCTGGGATGATGCTGGAGCTGTGGGAGTTGCTGGGATGCTGATGGAGCTCTGGGAGTTGCTGATGGAGCTGTGGGAGTTGCTGGGATGATGATGGAGCTGTGGGAGTTGCTGGGATGATGATGGAGCTGTGGGAGTTGCTGGGATGATGCTGGAGCTGTGGGAGTTGCTGATGGAGCTGTGGGAGTTGCTGGGATGCTGATGGAGCTGTGGGAGTTGCTGCTGGAGCCGTGGGCATTGTCCCCTCCCCAGGCCTGGAGCGAGGTACCGAGTACAGCTTCCGCGTGGCCGCCATGACCGTCAATGGCACCGGCCCCGCCACCGACTGGGTGTCAGCTGAGACCTTCGAGAGCGACCTGGACGGTGAGACACCCTGGGATTGGGACAGCAAAACTTGGGAATGCATTCATTTCATTTCACCCACATCTGGCTGCCTGTTTGAAAGGCAAACCTCTGTGTTTTCACTTCTGTTCTAGGTGTACAATGGGATTTATTTAGGATTGACGTCAGTTTCTATTTAAACAGAAAATTCTTGCCAAGTCAATGAAGTGGCTTGAAATGAAACTCTGCTTCTGCAATTCCTAGTGCTGTATGTTGGCATCAAGTGCTTTCTGCTAAGAAATACTCATTTGTAGTGACAATGAAATGTCACAATAGGAAAGAAATAATGGAAAACATTCTCAGCCACAGCCTTTTGCAGTCTTAGCCCCATGGTGGTGCTGTGCTTTTTGACCCACAGTAATTTACTTTGCATGGAAGAAAAGGGAGATGAATTATATTTTCTATATTTTCTGCATCACATCAGAAATTCTGCTGTGGGTGCTAAATATAAAATTATATTGAAACTGTGGGTATTAGAATAATTGCATTGGAAATTCCGACGATGGCAGAAGGGTTCCTGAGCTTGTTGGAGCATTAAATGGGATATTCCAGAGATCTTTGCTTGTGCTGTAAAGGGTTCTCCTCAATAGAGGGTCTCTTCCACCAAGGCCATGGATTTCAGGGATGTGGATACTGGAAACTCCTTGATCTGTGTGTCTGTCAGCCCTTAGTGAATGTGACACACCCTTGGAGCTGCCAAGTCCCCAGAGTGGGGCAGAGCTCTGTAAATGAGCACCTCACAGGGCAATGGAAGTGTCCCTGAACTAGAGTTAACAACACTTTGCCAGAGGACAGGATTAAATTTAAATTTAAACAGGGCAGAAGGAGGAAGAAGAAAAATAACCTTTTCCTTCTCTGTTGGCTTTGTCATTTAAATTTTTTCACCTCCAAATGTTGCAGGAAATCTGATGTTCTACACGTTCTTTCCATTGAATAGAGTAACAAAAATACACATTTAAGACAACACAACATGATATTCATATAACTCTGCATACACCTGTGAGATCTGTGTGCACACTGCATATCTTGGGTTTCTTCCTTTAGAAAGCTCACGTGGATAATTTTAACACCATGCATATGCATTTACAGCTCATCTTGCTTTTCTTAGGTTCAACAGACACATGAGGCATCATTTCTTTTTATTCCACAGCTGCTTTTTGAGTTTAAATAGAAAATAATTCCCAGGGAAGTCCCATGGGTGTAAAGGGGATCAGAAGTGTTACAATTCCACGCTGGAGTCAGAGCAGGTTCCCCCTGAGCACAGAGCAGAAGGTGTTGATCAGTTGTACAGAGTTTGTCCCCAGTGCAGTGGAAATGTCACCTCTCCTGCTGCACTTGGAGCTTTGCTGTGTTTAATAGTTGGGAACTGGAACTGCTGGGCTGTGTCAGCAGCAACCCAAGAGCTCCCCGGGCTGGGGGCCAGGGCTGTGCTGTGATCCAAATAATCCTGTTGTGGTGCTTTATTAAATGTTTGTAGAGAAATGCAGCGTGTTTCATTAAAACGAAATCCCTGCAGGAAGCACAAGTCCTTGATTCCATTTGGAGTGGGGAGCTCAGTTTGCCATTGCAGGGAATTATCCCTAATCCTCCAGCACCCGACAAAAGGATTTATTTCATTTCTGAGAAGTGAACCCAAAGTTAGGGACACTCCAGGGACAGTTGGGAGATTGCTTTTAGGTTCCAGTCAACAGTGGGGAAAAGCCTCTTAGGAGGAATATTAGGGGCTTACAGTGGCATGTTGTGGAAGTGTTCTGGTGTTAGGGATCCATATTCCGTGTCTCTGTGGGATGGGGTGAGACTTGTGTTGCTTTTGGGGGAAGGGTTTGAACATTTGATGTCGACTCTGTATTTTCTGAACTTCTAGTATGGCTGTGTAGTTTCTCCTTGTGTTGTATGAGTTATGGGCATCCAAGGATCTAGGCAGCAACAACTGTAGGATAAGTGAGGAGAACCCTTTGCAGTGCAGTTCTTAAAGCTGTGGAATATCCTATTTAATGCTACAACCAGCTCAGGAACCTTTCTTTCATCACCAGACTTTTCCATGTAATTATTATAATACCCACAAATAAGGAATATGATGGAATTGAAAGTGGATGAATTTGTGGAGGAGAAGGATGAGATAAAACCAGTGCATATTTGGAAAACTGGGTGACCACATGGGCAACGTGGATCTGCCTAAGCAGATCTGATACAAAAACCATCCCAACCCCCTGAGCTTCAGCACAACCATCCTGCCTGTTAAAGGGAGGATCTCTTGGAATGTCATGGTAATATTCTGCTCCTGCACACCAAAGTTTCACTGTGCTCATTCCAGCACACAGAAATGCTTTGTTTGACCTTCCTGCCTCACGGTCTCCATGTCATTGCCTTTGTTTGAGAGAGGGCCTTGCAGTGCTTCCCTTTTCCTGCAGAGAGCCGAGTGCCCGAGGTGCCCAGCTCCCTGCACGTGCGGCCGCTGGTCACCAGCATCGTGGTGAGCTGGACCCCGCCGGAGAACCAGGACGTGGTGGTCAGGGGCTACGCCATCGGCTACGGCATCGGCAGCCCCCACGCCCAGACCATCAAGGTGGACTACAAACAGAGATACTACACCATTGAGAACCTGGGTGAGTGCAGGGAATGGGATCTGTGCCCCAGCCCAGCCTCCCTCAGGGCTCCTTAAACGACTTCCATGTGAGCAGCAGCCCGAGTTCGCCGTGCTCCGTGCAGGGGAAAAAGGAACTGAAATATCACCAGGATTCACTGGTGGCTCCTTTAAAAGGAAAATAAAGATTCACCCCTCCACAGAACTCTCTGTGGGAGGTAAAATAGTCTGAAAGTGAGAGAAATAGCAATATTGGGAATTCCATCAAATCAGAGGTTTGAGTTATTTTGGTTTTGTTGTTTTACATTGTTTTTCTCACTCCTGATTTGGCTGTGCTTAAAGGTAGATTTGCTGTAACTATAGACTCGAGCTGTGGTGTCCCTGCCCAGACAGGGAGTGGAATGAGATGTGCTTTAAGGTCCCTTCTAACCCAAACCAGTCTGGGTTTCTGTGGCCACAAACAGCAGATCTGTATGGAGACTTTCTCAGTTCAAATCACATATTCCAGTTCAAAATTAAAATATTGAACAAAGAAGGCATGGAGAAGCCGAAATCAGGATCCAGTGGTTGTGCTGATTTCTTTTCCCTTTCAGATCCCAGCTCCCACTACGTGATAACCCTGAAAGCCTTCAACAACGTGGGGGAAGGGATCCCCCTGTACGAGAGCGCTGTGACCCGGCCCCACTCTGGTGAGTCCTGCCCAGCAGCTGGGATGGGCTGGGAGTGATGCAAGTGTCCTGGTTGTCAGTTCATCCCGAGCTCTCTGTCCCTGTCATGCTTGGCCTTGCACGTTCCCAATAAACCACCTAAATTTGGCTCATTTGTAAATTCCAAACTCACTTGACAATTACTAATGGATGTTCTTACTCCAAACATTCCCCTTACCTCAGCACAACCCATGTGGGTGCAGTTCTAAAGGCCCTGAGCTGGGGGTTTATGGTCCTTTTCACTGAGATCTTTGAACAGGATGCCTGTGTTTGCTTTATGTCTCTCTGTTGTCACTCACGCTAAACAAAATCTTGGCAATTTTTATTTTGGCCTTGTAATTAATAAAGAAAAGAGTTTAAGCAGAGAAGTGTGCAGGTGAGCTGTTGCCATGGCTCACTGGGCTCCCTCCCAGCCTGCTGACACCACCCAGGAATTTGGTGGAGGTGCAACACATGGGGTTAGTCCTGATGAGCTGGAATGCTTGGAGATTCTCTAGAGGGTGCTGGAATTGCAATTTCATAGTTACTGCAAGTCAGTCTCTCACTTGAAAGCTTCCTTTGAAAGTGCCTTTGAGGAGGTTCCCCGTGTGTTTGGGAAGTGGCATTTGCTCATCCAGAGCTCCAGTACTGTGTCCTCCTCATTGTTTTCTGGGAGAGGATCCAGTGCACACTCCAGGCAAATGAAGTTACAGTGACTGTTTGGGGTTCCCAGGCCACGGTTGAGTGCCTTGGGCACTTATTAGGGCTATGCCAGCAGGGATTTGTTGTCTTACTGTCTGGAGGAGGGAGGACAATGCAAGAGTGATGTTACTGCCCAGTCTGATGTCACCTATTAACTCTGGCTTTTCTCTCTTTCTCTCCATTCCTCACCTTCCATCTCATTGCACTTCCCTGCATCCCTTCTTTTTTATTTTGGTTGACATTAAAATGCCACCTCCTCCTTTTTTTAATTCTAAACCACGGCCTTTTCCCCATGGATTGGCCAGACACTTCCGAGGTTGATTTGTTTGTTATTAATGCTCCATACACTCCAGTGCCAGATCCGTCTCCCATGATGCCCCCGGTGGGAGTTCAGGCTTCCATCCTGAGCCATGACACCATCCGGATCACTTGGGCAGACAACTCCCTGCCCAAGAACCAGAAGATCACGGACGCGCGCTTCTACACCGTCCGCTGGAAAACCAACATCCCTGCCAACACCAAGTACAAGGTACTGAGTCCCACGGGAGCCTCCCAGCCCGGGCAGGGGAAAGCACAGCTCTGGGAAGGCAGAGCTCTGGGAAGGCAGAGCTCTGGGAAGGCACAGCTCTGGGAAGGCACAGCTCTGGGAAAGCACAGCTCTGGGAAGGCACAGCTCTGGGAAGGCACAGCTCTGGGAAAGCACAGCTCTGGGAAGGCACAGCTCTGGGAAAGCACAGCTCTGGGAAGGCACAGCTCTGGGAAGGCTGCTGGGCTCCTTGCAGGGGCAGGATTCAGGATTCCCCCAGCTCCACTCCCAGGGGAAGGCTCAGCTCAGGGAATGCTGCCGGGATGAGCCTGGGGCTCTTGGAGGGCCAGGATTGCTCCGGGTCTGGTGGGAGCAGTTCCTGTCTCCTGTGGGAAGGAGCTGGAGCTGGGCTATTGTGGGAGTGGATGGAAGAGCTGCTTCAGGGAAGGAATGGAAATTTCCAGAGTTGTTCTGTTCTGTGGACACCGTGATAGTTTGAAGCTTCCCCCTGGCTGGATCCCTGGGAGTGGGAGGTGTGGGCTCCCCTCTGGAGAATCACTAAAATACTGCAAGTGGATTGTGACTGGGGCCCCTCACTGAGCCATGTAGGGAAAACAGATTTACCCCCATGCTTTGAAGTTTCCTTTTAGAACCTTTTCAGTTCATACAAAACTCATAGTGAACCTTCCCTTTCGGAGCTGACTGGCTTCAAAATATACAACAAAAGCTTTACTATATCCTTGCCTTCCTCCATTCTCATGTGTTTCGATTTGGAGACTGGATTTGGGGTTTGGTTTGGTAGTTGGTTGGATTTTTTTATTAATTTTCAGAGTTACCGCAAGGGCTCAAAGCTGCTGACTGCAAATTTCACATTTGTTACGAGACTCAGAGGAACTGGTAGTTAAAATACCCAGCCAGTGGAGCTCCCTTTATGCTCCTGCAGAGCCAGTTTGTTATAATCCAGATATTTTCTTTATTGAAATGAAAAGATGTAAATATGTGTGTATTCTTCCTCTAAAGGCAAGTTACTTCTGAGCCACATTCCTGAGTCATGTGCAGAGGATGTCTCAGGAGTGGTTTAAATAAAGCTGCAGTTTCATTAGCTAATTGCTTAAAAGAATGAAATAAAATAGAAAATGGAATAAAATAGTAAATTTACTATTCCCACTGTTCTGATGGTCAGTGGGCAAGAAGTTTTCCTGTGACCAAAGCCAACACCGACTGATGGAATATAGTTTAAAATTACTCAAAATTGTAGAGAGGATTTGCCTGAAGGAAAGAATTGTTGGAGGTATTTGCTCCAACCACGTGTAACCCGTGGTGTCTGGAGAACCCACATCCTGCTTTTCTTCCCTTGTTTCTGTTGGAAATCGTCTCCTGAGCTGTTGGGTGTTTTTGGGGAGGTCAGAGCCCTGGCAGGGAGTGCTGGGTCTCAGTCAGGCTGTGGTGACTTCACTGCAGTGAGTGCAGTGCTCGCTGCAGAGGCTTTGAAATGTCCCTGTTCTTGGGGACAGAAATCCTGTGTCACCTCTGCAGGATCCAGAGCAGTGTCTGCTCAGCTCACTGGGGTTTCATTCTCCCTCTCATCCCTAAATTGGGTGTTGAGACTGTTCACTGAGATTTTCTGCCTCTGCCCTGTTCCTGCCCTGTCACAAACTCCTGAGGAAGAGGCTGTGTGCTCTCCACGTGAGTGCTTCCTCCCTAAGGAGCTTTATTTTCCTCAGTTTGTGCAGGATTGTGCCAGTCTGAGCCTGGAAACCCAGGAACAGATGGGATGCAGCTCCTGTGCTTTAAACTGTGTCTCTGCACTAACATGAAGCAGTTTTCCAAAGCCCCCTTGTTGGTGTGTGGGGTTGTCCTGCAGCCTGGGATCCATCAGGGATCAATGAAAATATGAAACATTGGATCTTCTAGGACTGCCTAACAGAGAAACAAATTGTTCAGGGTAATATTTATGGAGTTTATTTCTAGCAGGTGCACATGGTTTGCTACTGTGGGATAGACTGGCATCTTAAAAATAAAAACGTGCTGTTAAATTGTGGAGTCTGACACCAGGGGGGCTCAGCTGTGTCACTTACACTCAGTGTGGGATGCACAGGGAAACTAAAAGATCTCAAGGCCAGAGATGGAAACCAGAACTTTCACCTGTAAAAGAAGCCCAGCTGCCACATCAAATAATACAAATATTGGAATGCTTAAATACTGCTGGGAATTCCAGCATCCCAGAGAGGAAGAGCTTTTTGGGGTACAGCAGCTGGTAATGCCAGATGGGAGGGAAAGATTGCTGCTTTGGGCTTGTCATTCCATCCCTCCCAGCCTTCCCTGTGTTCCCTGCCTTCCCCAGGGAGCTGTGCCCATCCCAGCTGTGCCACAGCCCCTCAGCCACAGTCCCACCCATTCCAAACTGCAGAGTGTGTACCAAGGAGAGGCTTAAAGCCAATGGGGGATTTAATTTTAGTTCATTTTATGAGTCTTTGTTGTCTGGCCACAGATAGCAAAGCCCTGGGCACAAATCACTGTCATCCCTTCCATCACTATTTCCTGAACTTTCATCCCTTGTAAGAAAAAAGAAATAAAGGTATTGGAGATCTCAGGGTTTCTTTGTCACTGCTGGAGCCTTCAGAAAAGGTGCCTTTACCCTGGCAGTAAATCAGCTGCACTCAGTGGTTTCTGGAGGCAGTTGTTGTATGGCCCTGTCAGATCCTGAAACAACTCTTTAATTCCCTGTTTACACCACTGCAGGTCAAGGGGAGGAATATACATATCTGTAAATACAGCTTTCCTTCTTTTCCATGGGCCTCCAGTACATTCTGTTGGTGCTGAAGCCATTTATTGCAAATACCAGATAAATAATAATAAATACCAGATAAATGCTGAATTACAAATTCCTCTATGACCCATGTGTAGTTTCCTTGAGTTTCCTTGATCCTAAATAACCATTTTTTCTGAAAAGAATCTACATCTTAGTAAAGTTTCATTCTCTTCAAGTCTCAAAAGCGTATTTTTAGTTGATTGTTTATTAAATTTGAGGTTGTTCTGGAAATTCCAGTAGGAATCTGGGAGGCAGCTCCAGGTTCCAAGCAGGACTGTTCCTTGCTGTGCTTTTTGTTTTCCCCAGCCAGAGGAGTTAATGAAATGCTGTAAATGAACCCCCAGGTAAACAGAGTTTAACCACTGCATAACAAGTGGGCCCTGGATCTTGTATTGTCTTTTTTTCATTTCTAATTGACTGCTGTTAAGTGCTCCTGCTGATTGCAGAATTTCTAGTGGAGGATAAACGTTGATATTTGATTAATGAATTTGCACGACAGAGAAGAGCCAGCCCTGAACGAATGCCTGTGCTTATGGAAATGCTGGGGGGTGTGAGAGCTGTGGCTTTGGGAAGTGCTGACCCTGTTTCCCTTTCAGACTGCCAATGCCACCACCCTGAGCTATCTGGTGACGGGGCTGAAGCCAAACACCCTCTATGAGTTCTCCGTGATGGTGACCAAGGGCAGGAGATCCAGCACCTGGAGCATGACAGCACATGGGACAACCTTTGAATTAGGTACTCCTGGGATATTCCTAAAGAAACCTCCACTGAAGTGGTTCTGCTAATTAACACTTGCTGGGAGGGATCTGAATGGTTCAGTCAGAAATTCTGATTAAGAAAAAAAAACAACATCACTCAAAATTGCAAGGGATGATTGCAGGAGAATTTACATCAAATTACACAGAAGTCATGAATAATGCACTACAGTTCATGGGCAGGAGAGAAGAAAGTCTCACAAAAACCACATTAACAGCAAATACAAAGAAAACACTTCAGTAAATTATAATTAAAATTTGCTGTAAATGTGATAATTGTTACAGAGTGAGAAGGTGCACGAGGCAAATGAAGACAAAAAAAAAAAATCACTGTAGGCATTAAGACATCCAAATGAGCCCTAAATTCCTGTTCAGTGAAGAACAGAGCAGGGTTTGTAGCTGCCAGGAAAAATTCAGGTCCAGGGAGTGGCTGTGAGGGCCAGGCCCTCTCCCCGACCTGCCCTTCATTAATTCTTCTTACCCTGCAGTGTTAAATGAACTTTGGGCAATTAAATTGCCTGCTTGTTATGCTTTGGGTTCTCTTTAGATGGACCGTGGAGAACAAGAAGCCCACCCAAATGAGCCCAGAGTTCTCCTTCTAAATTAAAACACAGCCAAAAAAATCAAACATGCAAAGAATTAGTGAGATTTTCCAGATATTCTATCATAGAAATTCTATAATTTCTGCTTAAGAAAAAGCAAAGCCAGGATAAAATCGAAGCCCCAGTGAGTTTCAATTGCTTTTGAAAACATTGTTGTGGTTTTGGGTGGGAATTCCATCATGTGGGGCCAGCTCTGGGCTGGGGCTCCTTTCCCATCCCACTATTCCCAGCCCACATTAAACACTCCATTTGGTATTTCTGCTGACACATGTTCAATCCTCAGCCATAACTCTGCCCCGAGTGCAGGGACTGTAAAAGCTGCACAAATAAAGTTTTTTAAAAGAGAATTTGACACAAAGTCCCTGAGCAAGGGCACAGTGCATTTAAATAGGAAGGGTCAGGTTGAAGTGGTTGTAAGGAATATTTGCAAATATGACCATAAAGCTGGGGAATTAAGAAGGAAATTTAAAATAGAAATTTAAATAAAAGGCTAAATATATTTTCTTATAACAGATCTTGTGATTTATAATACTGGCCAAATTCTTGAGTAAGTGGCTCATTATTTGGGATACTCCTGAAAGGTGTGTAGGACTTGCTCCTAAAAGGAAAATAGAGAATTCTGGGTTCTTTGTTATCTGTGTATTCCTGATCTCCTGTGAACTACTCCTGATTTTCTATTTTTGTTTCCTCTGAATCCTGTTTTTACATATTTGGGGTGATAGTTACAATAATTTCTGGGCTTTGGCTGTCCCTCGTTTCCAGCTCTCCATCACAGGGATAATTGATGGCCATCCAGAGGATTTATGGATGAATTTCTAATAGGCCACATACCTAAAGCTCTGGAAATGCAGAAAGTTCAGTGGTACTGTGGTTGTATTAAATACCCAAGGTGGATCTACTCTGGGTTGCCCCCTCAGGAGCCTCCTGGATTTCAGGATGTGGCACTGCAGGATGGTCAGTGCCCTCTGGAGGCTGCAGTTCATAGCAAGGATTTGTTTTCTGCTGGAGCAATTTGTGCTCTTCCCTGAATTTTTGTCAGGAGAGGCTGATGGGAGGAGGAAAAGTCTCCCCTCCTTTCTTTCCCTGTGCTGTTCTCTGGCAACCCAAGGAAAAAGGTTGGCTGGATGTGTTGAGCAAATACTTCTGCATTTGAAACATCTCTGAGGTGCAGATGCCTTCCAAATTACAACTCATTCTTCAGGAGGTCAAACCATTGCAGGTTTGCCCAGAGAGTGTTCCCCAGAGCAGCTGTGGCTGCCCCATCCCTGGCAGTGGCCAAGGCCAAGGCTTGGAGCACCCTGGGACAGTGGAAAGTGCCCCTGGCCATGGCACTGGATGGGCTTTAAGGTCCATTCCCACCCAAACCATTCCAGGCTGGTATAATTCTAAGTTGCTGGTGGATTTACTTTGCTGATTGGCATTTAAGTAGCAAATGGGCACTTGTGGGTCTGAGTCCCACCATAAACCTGGAAAGAGGGAGATATTTCAGATGCCTGCCTATATAGAATGTATCTTTCACAAGCTTGTGGGATTTTTCTGATGACTGAAGACATTCAGGTGGGAAGTCACTGGCCCCACTTGTCCAGTTTTTTGTGGATGCTCAGTCATGGATCACATCTGGTGCCAGAAGTGCTCTGGAAAGGGGGAACTCCTTGTGGGATGGAGGCACTGACTGGATGGCATTGGCCAGTGAGGGGGTAAATCAGACACTACAGGAGGGGGGATTTATAAAAGTAAAGAGAATAACCCAAATATAATTATATTCCACATCAAATGAAGGTCCAGGGCCCTGAGGTGGTTGTGACAGAGCAGCCATTGCTGACACTCTGGGTTTGTGTTTGTTCCAGTGCCAACCTCGCCCCCCAAGGACGTGACAGTGGTGAGCAAGGAGGGCAAACCCCGCACCATCATCGTCAACTGGCAGCCACCCTCCGAGGCCAACGGCAAAATCACAGGTGGGGCTTCAGGGGCTGCCCCTGGCTGCTTGGCCAACCCTGCAGTGGCTCAGATTCATGATTTACTTCTGTACCTCATCAAAATATATTCAGATATCAACTAACTGCAGTGAGAAATGGAAGTGGAATCAGAAATCCGGTTTAAATATCTCCATAACCTTTGCTCGTGCTGCTCTAATAGATGGTCTCCAGCAATTATCCCTGGGGCCTCTGGCCCATCAGAGGTTTATTTAGGAGAAGCCATCCCAGTGCTCTTCGTCATCTTTGTGGCATTTTTGTGTCACAGAACAGACTTCAGAGCAGTTTCTTGTTCCCTTGACAGACACATTAGGAATAAACTGTTACTTGCCTTTAGCTGCATCACTGCCACATAGGATAAATCACTTTTCAGAAAGTAATAATTACTGATTCCCTTCTATAATTTTTGTTCAGGCTCCCATTTGGAAGGGCTTTCTGAAGTAATCCACTTCAATTTTAATTTGTTTAAAGCTGAAATCAGATTTTAATGGCATGTTGTTTGCAGTGTCTGGTTTTGGGTCTGAGCTCAGAATTAACTGTGGTGCAGAATCAAACCAGGGACACCACTTGATTGGACAGGGCTGGAGCTGAGGCTCTGGACAGGAGACTAAAACTGATTAAATCCCTGGGAAAAGGCAGCAAAATGTTTCCTCTCCATGGAAAAGGAGGATTGACTGGAGACACAGGAGCCTTGGTGGAGAGATTTGGCTGTCAGTGAGGGGTACAAATGTCTCACACTGGAGCACACTGGAGGGAGGGGAGACAACTACAGACAGCAGCATTTACCTGTACAGGGCTGGCAAATTTATCTCACTGTCCAGCTCCAAAATCCCCTGGCAGTGAAGGAAACCCTTGGAACAGAACTGTTCAGTACTTATCAGCTTTTGCACAAGCAGCAGTTAGCAGCTTAAAATTGAACTAAAATGGTGATTCAGGGCTAAGCCTGAGTGCAGCAGGCACCATCTCCCCTTTCCCAGAGCCCATCTCCCCTTTCCCAGTGCCCATCTCTCCTTTCCCAGAGTTCATCTCCATCTCCCCTTTCCCAGTGCCCATCTCCCCTTTCCCAGAGCTCATCTCCCCTTTCCCAGTGCCCATCTCCCCTTTCCCAGAGCTCATCTCCCCTTTCCCAGTGCCCATCTCCCCTTTCCCAGAGCTCATCTCCATCTCCCCTTTCCCAGTGTCCATCTCCCCTTTCCCAGAGCCCATCTCCCCTTTCCCAGTGTCCATCTCCCCTTTCCCAGAGCCCATCTCTCCTTTCCCAGAGCTCATCTCCATCTCCCCTTTCCCAGAGCCCATCTCCCCTTTCCCAGTGTCCATCTCCCCTTTCCCAGAGCCCATCTCCCCTTTCCCAGTGCCCATCTCCATCTCCCCTTTCCCAGAGCTCATCTCCATCTCCCCTTTCCCAGTGCCCATCTCCCCTTTCCCAGTGCCCATCTCCATCTCCCCTTTCCCAGTGCCCATCTCCATCTCCCCTTTCCCAGAGCTCATCTCCATCTCCCCTTTCCCAGTGCCCATCTCCCCTTTCCCAGTGCCCATCTCCCCTTTCCCAGTGCCCATCTCCATCTCTCCTTTCCCAGTGCAGTTTTTGGGATGTGGGGTCCGAGTGCCCTCTGCTGGGAGCAGCCCCGTTGGCCAAGTTCCCGGCACTAATTAATTGCTCATTAACTCACTCTGTTGTCAGTGACGCCAGAATTGTGAGTGATGATGTCATTCCATGGCCCCCCATCCATGGAATGCTTGGCTCTGCAGCTCCCCTCTCCCTGGCTGGGGATGGGATGGGAATGCTGAGCTGTGCCAGTCTGGGTCCCACGTGCTCAGGCATCGTTAGACCTGCTGACTAATTAGGACACTCTGGAGTTAATTGTTTCTCTAGACTGTTAAAATGCTTTTAGCATCACTCCATATATATATAGATATGTTACAGATATAGAGATATCTAGATACACAACATATATATATATATATATAGCAAATATACAGTTACAGAAAAATTTGTATTTCCACATATATATTACATATAAATACTTGAAGTTAGATATAGATATAAATAATGATACAAATATACAGATAATAAAATATATAAAATATATTGAGTTATATACAATATAAACTAAATACAGATTAATTTATTGATATGTATATATAAATGTATAGATACATGTATATATATGTGTGTATAAATGTATTTTATGCTGATCTGTGTTTCTTGTATAAAATGTTAAAAAGCTTTTACTGCATAATGATTGGTGATTTCACTGTATTTTAATATCAGAACATAAACTCTTGCCATACCTTTTTTTCTGGGATGTACAGGGCAGCCTCAGTTTTCTTCAGATTCTTGTTGCCTTTCTAATATACTGAAAAATAATGAAATAATTATGAACAGAAGTTGTTCCACTGTGCATGAGAATGTTTGGGTTTTTTAACATAATTTAAATAATACTATGTTAATTCTTTGAGGATATTTTGATAATGGCAGCTTTATTTTACTTTATTCGGTCTATAAATAGGTAAAGGGATGGAAATAGCAATTTGTCCATGTTCAGGGAATAGTGATCAGAAATAATCTTGATATTTTAAATGGCTTTTTTTTCTTACCATCTATTTTGAACAGTTCAGAGGGAAGATGGGAGGGCTGGCTGATACTTGAGCATGGTTTTAGTGTTTGCCAAAGTCAGAGCACACTTGGGAAGCCCCTGGTGGTTTCCCTGACAAACAGAAGATTTCCTGTGGGCTGCTGAGGTTCCCTGTCCCTTTATGGATGGAATTGTGTTTGTGCTGAGGTTCCCTGTCCCTTTATGGATGGAATTGTGTCTCTGCTGAGGTTCCCTGTCCCTTCATGGATGGAATTGTGTCTGTGCTGAGGTTCCCTGTCCCTTCATGGATGGAATTGTGTCTCTGCTGAGGTTCCCTGTCCCTTCATGGATGGAATTGTGTCTGTGCTGAGGTTCCCTGTCCCTTTATGGATGGAATTGTGTCTGTGCTGAGGTTCCCTGTCCCTTCATGGATGGAATTGTGTCTGTACTGAGGTTCCCTGTTCCTTCATGGATGGAATTGTGTCTGTGCTGAGGTTCCCTGTCCCTTCATGGATGGAATTGTGTCTGTGCTGTGGCTCCTGTCCCTTCATGGCTGGCACTGTCTCTTTCCCTGCCCAGGGTACATCATCTACTACAGCACGGACGTCAATGCTGAGATCCACGACTGGGTGATCGAGCCCGTGGTGGGCAATAGGCTCACCCACCAGATCCAGGAGCTCACCCTGGACACCCCCTACTTCTTCAAGATCCAGGCCCGTAACTCCAAGGGCATGGGGCCCATGTCCGAGGCCGTGCAGTTCCGCACCCCCAAAGGTACCTGGCCCTGCAGCCCCGGGGGTGGGGGGAGGAGCACGGCCTGAGCTCCTGGGGCTCTACACTGACATTTTCCGTGGGTTTGGGCCTGCTCAGAGCTCAGCTCTTGGGTTCATAGGCTGTTCCACAGTGCCTGGGGGGCCTTTGGGCCATTCTGTTGTTCCAAACCCGGGGTGGCTGCAGTGAAATCCGGGTGTGTCACATCTGCTCCTGGGAATGGGATGATGCAGTGGGAACCTGTGGGATGCAACAGGCCCCTAATTCAGGAACTGATGGTAATGGGCAGGTAGTAAAGAGTAAAATAGGAGAGGGCTTGGGAAAAATCAAATTATGAGTTTATTGTCATAGAATCCTATCACAGAATTGGGGTGGGAGGGACCTTACAGCCCATCCATGGGCAGGGACACCTCCACCAGCCCAGGTTGCTCCAAGCCCGGTCCAGCCTGGCCTTGGACACTTTTTCACATGAGTTTTACTGCTGAGAATCAAGAGCTGTACCCTGTGCTGTGGGAAACTTGGAATTGTGTCTCACTCCTTCAAGCCTTGTGATGTGTCTCTTGTTTTTTCCTCCCTGTGCTTGCCCCACTAAGCTGAGTCCTCAGATAAAATGCCCAATGACCAAGGTAAATGAACAGCCACATTTCTCTTGTCTCCATCCCTCACTGTTCTGCTTTGCTGTCCATGTGCTGTGACATTTTTGAAGTGGAGCAGGATCCTGCTGCTCCAGCTGGGGACGGGCGAGTTCCTGCTGTGCTGACAGGGGAGAGCTGGAAGTCCTGGCCATGGATGGGAGGAATGCAAAGGGATCTCAGTAGAGGTGTCCCTGAAGGGCTGTGGGGGTTGTGCCAGCACTGAATCCTTCTGGGAGAATGGCTTTGGAGCCAGCACTGCCCCTTCCAGCCCCTGCCCACATACGAGGGGGTAGAAGATCAAAGGGATTCTGGTTAGCACGAGTGCTGCTTGTGAGGATTCATTCATAATAAAGGCAGGGAAGCCCTGGAAAGCTCTGTGCAGGAGAGATTCTGCCTGTCAGCTTCTTTGGAGCCCAGACTCTCCTGAGGAGCCCAGCACTGGCTCCTAAAAGCCTTAAGGTTTTAAAATGTTTGCTTGAAAAATGGGAGCTTTGAGCTTCCTACATTGAATTAGAAGGTGGATGTCCCAGGGCACTTCTTGCTTTCTTCCAAATAACCTACAAGCCCCATAAAAAGAGGGAGAATTAGTCTGAAGGGATGAGTTAAAAAAGCCATTGGCAAACAGCTTAGACATGCAATTAAAGAGATCCTAAAGGGGCTCTGAGGGAGCTGCTCCTCACTTGGCTCCTCAGCTTGGTACTTGGAGTAATTTATTAAATGTGCTTTTACTCTGTACCGGGTAATGGTGGTAGCAGAGGCAGTCAGGGAGTAAATTGATCCCCATCCCTGTGTCCTGGAGGTGGGGCTGAGGTTTGGGCTGTCTGGGAAGCAGCTGCTCCAGTGTCACTGTCCTGCTCACCTGCAGCAGGAGGGAACTGGGGAAGGTTACAGTGTTTTAGGTGAAAGTTGCTGTTTTGTGTTTCTCCCTGTTCCAGCCCCATTTCAGCCAGTGTTACGTCCTAAAGTAACACGTTCTCCTAGTCATGATCAATTCTTATCACATCCTATTATTTGTAAATCATCAAAGCCAAGAATTTTATCTGAGAATTCCTTTAGGGACTCCGGGAGAGCTGAAATCGTGGCAGTGGCTGAAATGTGGGAAAGGGGAAGACAGAGGAAGTGCAGGAGAGGAGCTGAGGAGCTGCCCTGTGACAGCATCACTGAACTGCCAGTCTGGGAGCTGCAGGAAACAGCCAGCAGGATACTCAGGCTGGGAGCAAAACCAAATGGGGTTGATGCTCTGCCCTTAATGGTTCTGTCCTTTCCTCTCTGTCTACTTTAATGTTTTCCTTCTGAACTCAGCACACGATTCTGTTTTCCCACACCCTTCTGAAGCACAGAGCTTGGTCAGAACTCAGGGCCTGTTGCTCTCAGGCTTCAGGTGGTTGCACTGGCCTCATCCTAAAGCAAAGATTAAGCTCTCTGATCGAGTAAGCCCATCCTGAAGTCACCAACAGTTAAAATGTTCTGTCTGGATATATTGGAACATGGATGTTCACAGGCTGAATGAAAAACAATTCCAGCAAATGCTGTCCTAAACTGTTCCTTAAAATAGGTCACACTGTGTAAGAGCTGGGGCTCCCTGGAATTTATTGGAAGGTTTAAACTGTTGATCTGTGGGTTTAGGAGTTGGATCTGAGAAACACCTTGGTTGGGTACCTAAATTTCATGCTAAATTTGTCATGGGTTCCATGAGGATCATTGTGCATTGCCTCTCTCTTACTTACCCCTGATTTCATGTCCCTTGCTGACCTCAGGGCAGTTATTTCCTTCTCTTTCATGGTGTTAGTCAGGACACTGAGCTGCACTTGGCCAAGCACAGGCCCTTGCAGAACTCACTGGCAGCATTCCTCATGAATAATTGTCATTCTTATCAGTTAATTTGTTGTTAATCTTGCTAATAGGCTCCACATGTTTTTTTTTTTATGGTGCTATTTTAGCAAAGCATTGCACAGCACTCTTTCAGATATTTCCTGGAAGCCTAAATGCAGTATATTTTATATATCTGCATAGTTACTGTTACCAGCCATATTTATGGGCTGACATTTAGCTTTTTGAAGATACCTGTTTTCCATAAACCAGAAAGATGGACATAAAGTGTGTGCCAGCTCCTCTCCTTCCCCTCTTCCACCATCTCACCTGTGTTGGGGCTCCAGCTGCTACTCTAGAAGTGCTCAGGGTGTCTGATTGCCCTCCCAAAATATTGCTGGTTCTTCATGTTCCCCCCTCTCCCACAGCTTCTCTGCCTGGAACAGCACCAGGCTCAGGGATTCTGAGAGTCCATCTGGGGGTTCCCACCTTTTCAGGACGAGGTTAAGTGGCCAGACAGACACAAATATATGACACATAAACTGTGGAAGGTGCTGTTCCAGTCTGTCTCTGTTGCTGCACAATAATTGGTCCCCAAAAAGGGAACCCTGGTGCTGTGTCCCTTCCATCCTGGCAGCTCCCTGGGTCCTTGCCATGTCCCATTTGTCCTGCAGTGCTTCCTTTCCATCCCTGCAGGCTCCAGCTCCTCTCTGCATACACAGAACGTTCTCCTTATTTCCCTCCCCAGCTTTAGTCACTGTTCCTGCCCCTGCCTGTGCCTGGTTGTGCCATTTGTCTTTATTTCAGGGACCAGTTCACAGGCTCTCACTTGAGGTTCAGTTTCCATTTGTTACACATTCTTTAACACTTAATACTTCTTGATTAAAGGGAATTTTTAATGGAAAACATCCTTCCCCTGACTGTGAAACTGCCATACTGCCTGACTTTTTGGAGGGGTTTTTTTGTAGAACAGTGTGAAAATGTGTAAAATATTCTGGATTCCTGTAACCAGAGGAATATTGTTCTTTGCACCATTGCTGAATGTTTCCCCTACTCCAGTGTTTTTGTCATTAATTTTGCATTAATGCATTTTAATGGAAATGCAGAGTGGAAAGACCACGTTTGGATGTAACTAATTTGTTGTTTCCTCAGGTTTCATCAAAACCATTTTTTGGTGCTTTGTTGTCACTTGTGTTGCACAGGAGAGAACAGGGAGGAGCTGAAAGCAAGTTTTTATGAATAGGCAGGGCCTTAATATTACATTTACTGTGCTTGGGATTCTCCACCCATTTCCAGTCTCCCTCAGCTGCTGGAATTGGGTGTTAGGAAAAGACATTTGGATCATTCCTGTTTCAGAGTGATGAACTTTCAGTACAGGTGTGGCAAAACCATTTGCCTCAACATGTACCTGTGCCTTCTGCAAATGGGCTTTATTATAATTTTCAAAGTGAAATTAGGAGAGGCTCCTGAGCTTAATTAGGAAAATAATAACTGGGAAACTATTAAAGAGCTCCTTTGGAGAAGTGGCTCTTTCCTTGGAGAAGCAGATCCTCTGGCAAAGCCAAATTGTGTTGTAGGGACAGAAAAGGAGGAAAAAACAGCTCCTGGGGGCTCAGGGAGGTTCTAAAGAAGGACTCAGAGATGCTGAATTGTGTGTGTGTGTAAAATTCCACTGTGTCCAACCTTTCCAGCCTCGGGATCTGCCGGGAAGGGGAGTCGCCCCATGGACTTGGGCCCAGACTACAAACCCCCACTGGGAGGTGAGTGTGGGGCAGAGCTTCTCCATGGGCACACTTTGGTTCCAGTTTGGGGTCACCCAGGGAATACTCCAACAGCAGTTCCAGAGGTGTCCCTGCTGCTGCTGAGCTCCTGTGGCATTTCCATAAGCACAGCTGCTCCCAGTGTGGTGTGAAATGGCTGCTGGAGTGGGAAATCAATTCTGTAGGAACAGATGAAGAAGGAAAACTCTCCTCTGCTCCTTCTGCTGGTCAGTGCTGTGTGTTGGGACTTCCTGTCCTCAGGGAATGCTCCCTGCTAAAGGAGGTTTCCTTTGGAGCCAAGTGACCCCTGGAGGCTCCTGATCCAATTCCAGTGCTTGGTGGCTCCAAGGCGAGCCTGTGGTGCTGCAGGTTGAGCAGGATCCCAGACTGACTCTGCTGAGAGTGTTGAGGTTTTTGTGATAATTGAGTAGGCTGCACTTAAATTTTGACAGTCTTAGTAGGAAATGGATCTGTAAATCAACTTCCAAATGAATAATTGTACAGAAACAGTTGGCAAATGCCAAAGAAACCAACATTTCTCATGAGGTCCAGCAGGATTTCAGGTGTCTTTGGTGGGCACTGCTTGCTTTTCCTGTGTAATAAATGAGCTTTTTCTCCTCTCCCCAACCCTCCCAGGCAGTAACAGTCCCCATGGCAGTCCCACGTCCCCCCTGGACAGCAACATGCTGCTGGTGATCATCGTGTCCGTGGGCGTCATCACCATTGTCATCGTCGTCATCGTCGCTGTCTTCTGCACCCGCCGCACCACGTCCCACCAGAAAAAGTAATGGGGCTGGGGGCCTGGCCCTGCCTGCCTTAGTGAACTCTATTATTTACTTCTTCATGATGCTTTAGGGTTTATTCCTTGCAATTCCTGCAGCTGTAGGTGCTGCTGCTGGTCTGGTTTTCCTGTTGCTGTCCCCAGAGTTCCAAACCATCCGTTCACACACAGATCGGGGCAGTGCTTCCAGGTGTGCCTGCACTTGTCCCACCCCGAGGAGAAATTGTCATTTCCAAGTTTCCAAACTGGAGCCAGTGCATGCGTTGGGAGCTGGGAGAGCTCAAGAGCACAGGCAGCTCCTCACTCTTGCCAGGGTGGACTCAGTGCATGGGCTGTGCTTGACATTGTCCAGTTTTTAGTAGGATCACTGGAGTGAACCTGAATGTAGTGCTGGATTCCTTAGGAAAGTGCTCCAAAATCCTGGTGTTTATATCTGAATTCTTCCCTCAGAGCATCTGCATTAATGCTGCAGCAGTGATGCTCCTACTTACGGGCTCCTGTGGGGTCTTGCTGCATATTCTTAGAAAGACCAGAGCTGTATCTGAAGTTTGAAAAGATGCTGTTATGCAAAACAGATTTTTAAGGAAGTGATGAAAAGCCAGGTTTGGATAGTCTGCAATTGCTCTGCTGCAGCAGGACCACCCTGCAGAGCTGCCTGAGAGGGAGCAGGGATGGAGGAGCTGGCCCTGGCACACCTGGCAGCTGGGGCTGTGCTTGGGAGAGAGCAGCAAGGATGGGCCAGTGCCAGGGGATGTGTTCGATTTTCAGGGCAGAAATAACCCTGTGAAATCTCAATTTCTGAGTGCCCTCAGCCAGGGAATAACCTGATCCCTGTCATTCATCATCTCCAATGGGAGCCCCTGCCAGAGGCTCTGTTGGTGACATTTACCAATGTCTGAGCCATTCCCAGGAGCTCTGCTCCCAAAGGGACCCCTCCTCCAGCTTTGCCATGGGCCAAAGTGAGGAATCAGTGTGGAGAGAGTGCTGAAACCTACATTTTGCTTTCCCAAAATTCTGCCATCCCAAATCTCTGCTTCACCATGGTTTGCTGCTGCTGCTCAGCACAATGGGAACCTCCCTAGTGGGATGTGTCCAGCCTGAGCGGGGCTGGAAGGGATGTTCCTGTCATTAATCCTGTGTTCCCATCCTCTTGGGCTAACTGACTGTCTGCACCTCCTTCTCCAGCTGCTGCTGGAGCTTGGTGAGCCCAGGATATGGGCACAGCACTGGAATATTCTCTCAATAACCAGAATTCCTGCAAACTTAATTCTTGTTAAGTAAGGCTGGGCTGCAGAGCCAGGGCTGCACATGGGATACCATTGGAGACAAATTCCATGGCACTGGAGTTCAGGGTGTGCTTTGAGGTGTCCGTGGGGTTTGTTTGCAAGATTCAAAGCTCCCTGCCCAGTAGGAAACTTGTGCCCAGCTGGATGCAAGACCTGAGGGAAATCCCAGGGAAAAGTTGCCTTTTCCAAGAAGTGAAGAACATCTCCTTTGCTTTCCTCCGCAGGAAACGAGCTGCCTGCAAATCCGTGAATGGCTCCCACAAGTACAAAGGGAACTCCAAAGATGTCAAACCTCCAGACCTTTGGATCCACCACGAGAGGCTGGAGCTCAAACCCATTGATAAATCCCCAGATCCTAATCCCATCATGACAGACACCCCCATCCCTCGCAACTCGCAGGACATCACCCCGGTGGACAATTCCATGGATGGCAATATCCATCAAAGGCGGAATTCCTACAGAGGTGAGGGGCCATGAGGAGTGAAATGCATTTTACTGTGCCTGGTGAAATCACTTGATTGACAGATGATTAAGTTACTCTTTTCTGTTCCTGTTTTCCAAGTAGTGAATTTGGTTTGTTCCTGGTTTCTAAGACTCTGAAACGGGTGGATCACATGTTTTGGTGACCAGGAGTTATATCATTACTTTCTCTTGGTAAATACTGACTAGTAATGGGAAGATCATCTCACTTCTTATTAAACCACTGAAGTTGTTTCTGACCTTCCAGCCCAGAGCTGAACCACTGCCAGAAGTTTGCACTGGGGCCTGGAGAGCTTCTCCAGTCCCAAAAATCCTCACCCGCACTGTCTTCACCCCACCTTCCAGCGAAGGGGGAAAGGGCTGTTTCTATCACTGGTGACTCCAAGACTTACCTGGGAACAGGAATGAAGGGAGGAGTGTTGGAATGCTGCCGTGGTTCCAGGAGCCAGGCTGCAGAGGAGTAATGTCACTGTCTCCCCTCAGGACACGAGTCCGAGGACAGCATGTCCACCCTGGCGGGAAGGAGGGGCATGAGGCCCAAGATGATGATGCCTTTTGATTCTCAGCCACCTCAGCGTAAGTGAACACCCCCATTCCTGCTGGAGCCACTCCCTGCTCCCAGGAAATCCCATCCTGGGCAGCAGGAACAGCTCAGAGGAGGCTCCTGAGCCCCTCCTGGTGTGGGCAGCGAGGCCTCATTAGAAAGGACTGGGAGTGTCTGTACTGGGGTGAGGGCAGGAGCGTGTCCAGATCTGTCTGTCCCAGTCTGGGGCTCTCCAGGGACAGCCTGTGGGCCTGGCTGCTTCTTGTAGTCATTCCATTGGAACTCTGCCAGTGTCCAGCTGTTCCATAGGAGCTGGAGAGTGCTGGAATCTTTGTCAGGTTCCCCACTGTTGGTTTGCCCAGTCCAAGCAGTCAGCATGCTCTTTGTCTCTGCAGTTGCTGCTCTCAGAGCCTTCTCTGACTTTGCTCTGAGCTCCTTGAGACCTCTTTGCCCTGGGATCCTTCTCTGATACCAAAATTACCATTATGAAGAAATATTTTAGGAATTAAACAATATATCTGGAGTTTTCAAATGACTCCAAGGTGGCTGAACTTCTGAACAGCCAGACTGAAACTCTGTGTGAGGACACCAGTGAGAAGCTCAGGAGTTGCTGTGCAGGGGCAGAACTGGGAAGTAGAATCACACCAAGCTCACTCAGGCTGAGCTTTAGACTTCCCTGATCTCTGTGATGATGTTCCACTTGTAGCCAGCTGACTGCTGCCACAACCCCTCTGTTTTGTGGAATTATTTCAGAATTTCCACTTTCTTTTTGCTTTAATTAAAAACTGAACTGAGGACTTGATGTTCTTGATCTCTACCTACTTTTTCAAGTGTCCTGATGACCTGATTGCTCGGTTTGTGAATTTTCTTGTTCTACGACCTTTTTCCAAGAGTAGCATCTGGTTTCATGGTTTTACACTAAGCAGTCTGATCTCCTTGTTGTCTCCCAGCTCTCCCTGTGTGAGGAGGGAGCAGAGGATGCAGTTTTACACTAAACTCCTTAGGAGCTGGTCTGTGTCAAACATGGGTGTGTGACAGGTGCCTATCCCATGTCAGGCTCTGGACAAGCCTGGCTGCTTCCCCCTCTGTCAGCTCCTGCCTTGCCTGGGGGGCACAGACCAGGCCCAGGCCCTGCTGGTGCCTCGGGCTGGAGCTTGGCTTTGAGCCTTGGACTCTCCATCCTCTTTGTGAAAGCTCTGAGGGCCCCAGCTGCAGGCTCTGCTTTATGCGAGTGGAAACATCAGTGTGGGGTCTGCAGGTGCCCTTCTGGCAGGAGCTTCACAGGGAGCTCACCCTGGCACGTGAGGCCATTTCTCAGTGAGCCCCAGCAGGACCATTCCATGTGTCCAACTCTGGGCCTGCACAACCTTCCATGGCTTTCTTCACCCACTGGAGCGTTCAGACTGTTTATTAATTACATCCTAAGTACTGAATTATGCTAATTCACTGTGCCATTTTAGTTTAATTTGCAGTAATGGTATGTACCTAGTGACTTCCTTTTTTGCCCCTGGAATATAGAAATTCTGGAAGGATATTTGGAAGCAAAGGGCTGTTTATTATTTAACACACCTCATTTCCTCTTTATCGCCATACTGTATAGGGATAACAGATCTGTGTTCTCCTTATTCTTCTTCTGAACTTTTCCTTGGAATCAAGCAGTGCATTAAGAGCTGGTGGCACAGTTTTTGGAGCTGTAATTGGGTGATTCTTTTTGTCCTAAGCATCTTTGAGGTGTGATAACGCAGGGGTTTAAGCTGGGTTGTAAATCAGCCGAGGGTGTGGCTCCCTGCTGGAGAAGGGAGCAGGGATGAGAGTCCCCAGCCTGTCCTGTGTGTGTGTGTGTTAAGTGTTTCTCTGTCTTGTGTTCATCCACAGCTGTGATTAGTGCTCATCCCATCCATTCCCTCGACCCCCCTCACCACCATTTCCACTCCGGCAGCCTCGCCTCTCCAACCCGCAGCTTCCTGCACCACCAGCTCAGCCCGTGGCCCCTGGGCTCTGCCATGTCCCATTCGGACAGGGCCGACTCCACAGGTGAGAGACCAACCCTCAGCGAGGTGTTGCTTGGTGGAACCTGGGAATTGGAGCCTGAAGCTGGGGCACTCTCCTCTCTGGGGCTCCATGAGGCATGGGTTAAGTATAGACAGAATCCTGGATGGGCTGGGTTGTCCTGGGCAGGTCGGATATTGATCCTTGGCACCCGTGGTGGTGGCCTTGGAAAAGGGGGTTTCATGTTTTATGCACATCTCCAAACAGGGGTTCCTTCTGCTAAAACCTCCGACCCTGGAGTCTGAAGCATCAGATTAACTCTGAGCTGCTTCATGGGATAACTTTTTCCCTAATTAATACAGTTTGAAACCAACAGGGAAGGAAAGTCCAGGCTTGGTTACTGAGAATGGGGGGCATACAAAGAATGGGGGTGATTTCCATGCAGCACTTTCAGGTTTGATCAGAATCATTTGCAGTGATTTAGTTCTAGAGAGCACTAAAGTCTCCAGTGCTCTGAAAAATTCCAGAGCAGTGGTATTGCTAAATGTGCACATGGGTAATGTATTGGGATGAAGCAAACTCTGAGCTTCTCTGCTTTAAGGTCAACATTGAAGGTGTCACAGCCAAAAGTGTTGTTTCCTTATGAAAACAGTTCCTGAGGCTGCAACATCCATTCCAGCTGAAACCATTCCATGAGTCTCAGTAAATGGATTTCAAGTGTGGCTCCTCTGTGACCACCCCAGTGCTGTGTGCTTGAAGAGTTCCTAGTTAAAAACGCCAATAATTTGGTACTCTGGGGTAAAAGGAGGCTGCAGATTCGTGTTCTGTGCTGTTTGTCTGAGGATTGGAACATGGAGCTGTTTCAGTGCCAAAGTGTTGATGTGATATTGCTGGAGAGGTGGAATCACTCAGCTCCTTTAGTTCCCATTGAGCTGATGCTCACCTCGGAGCAGCCAGGGGTCACTCCCTGCACAGACAGTGCCCTGGGAGGAGGTGCTGGGGCCCTGTGGCCCTGGAGCCCATTCCAGTTAGGAATAACCCCGTTGCTGTATGTGCTGGGAATAACCCCGTTGGTGTGTGTGTGGGTGTGTGGGTGTTATCAATAACCCCTTTGGTGTGTGTGTGTGTTATCAATAACCCCGTTGGTCAGTGTGTGTGTGTGTCAGCAATATCCTCGTTGCTCCGTGTGTGTGATCGGTATCCCCGTTGTTCCGTGTGTGTTATCAATAACCCCTTTGGCGGGTGTGTGTGTGATCAATAACCCTGTTGTTCCGTGTGTGTGATCGGTGTGCCCGTTGCTCGGGTGTGTGTGTGTGATCGGTGTCCCCGTTGCTCCGTGTGTGTGATCGGTGTCCCCGTTGTTCCCTGTGTGTGATCGGTGTCCCCGTTGTTCCCTGTGTGTGATCGGTGTCCCCGTTGCTCCGTGTGTGTGATCGGTGTCCCCGTTGTTCCGTGTGTGTGATCGGTGTGCCCGTTGTTCTGTGTGTGTGATCGGTGTCCCCGTTGTCCCGTGTGTGTGATCGGTGTCCCCGTTGTTCCGTGTGTGTGATCGGTGTCCCCGTTGCTCGGGTGTGTGTGTGTGATCGGTGTGCCCGTTGTTCCGTGTGTGTGATCGGTGTGCCCGTTGCTCCGTGTGTGTGATCGGTGTCCCCGTTGCTCGGGTGTGTGTGTGTGATCGGTGTGCCCGTTGTTCCGCGTGTGTGATCGGTGTGCCCGTTGTTCCGTGTGTGTGATCGGTGTGCCCGTTGTTCCGTGTGTGTGATCGGTGTGCCCGTTGTTCCGTGTGTGTGATCGGTGTGCCCGTTGTTCCGTGTGTGTGATCGGTGTGCCCGTTGCTCCGTGTGTGTGATCGGTGTCCCCGTTGTTCCGTGTGTGTGATCGGTGTGCCCGTTGCTCCGTGTGTTGCAGAGTCTGTCCGGAACACGCCCAGCACGGACACGATGCCGGCGGCCTCGGCCGTGCCGAGCGCGGAGCTGCCCGAGCCCGAGGGGCCGTTCCTGCCCGCGGAGGAGGAGCCCCAGGGCCCCCCCACTGCCCACGTGCGCCCCTCGCACCCCCTCAAGAGCTTCGCCGTGCCCGCCGTGCCCTCCGCCGGGGGCCCCTTCGACCCTGCCCTGCCCAGCACCCCCCTGCTGACACAGCAAGGTGAGACAGCGCCGCGGGCAGGAATGGGGATTTGGGGAACAAAGGGAGGCCAGAGCCGGGAATCAAAGGGAATATGGCAGAGGCTGGGGTGAGTTTTGTTGGTGTCATTTTTAATTGAAGTGTTCCTGTTCTCCTGATAGAATCCTTTTCCTTCGTGGAATCATGCCATACTGCTTTGGGTTGGAAGGGAGCTTTAAAGCCCATCCAGTCCCACCCGCTGCCATGGGCAGGGCACCTTCCACTATCCCAGAGTGCTCCAAGCCCTGTCCAGCCTGGCCTTGGGCACTGCCAGGGATCCAGGGGCAGCCACAGCTGCTCTGGGCACCCTGTGCCAGGCCCTCCCCACCCTCACAGCCAGGAATTCCTTCCCAATATCCCGTCCATCCCTGGCAGTGGAAGCCATTCCCCGCTGTCCTTCCTCTGCTCCTTCCAGGAGCCCGGTGAGCAGGCAGCAGAGCCCCTGAGCCGAGCTGACCGTGTCCCAATCCCTTCGCAGCTCCCAGCCACGCCCTCCACGCGGTGAAGACGGCGTCCATCGGCACCCTGGGCAGGACTCGGCCGCCCATGCCCGTGCTGGTGCCCAGCGCCCCCGAGGTGCAGGAGACCACGCGGATGCTGGAGGACTCGGAGAGCGTAGGTGCCCCCTGCCCGAGCTGGCAGGGCTCAGTCCCGGGGATCTGCAGGGATCTGCACTCCCACTGCTCCCCTGCCCAGCAACCTGCGTAGGAAATGGGGGGGGAGTCCTGCTGAATCCTGCAGCTGCAGCTTCCCCATCTGCTGCAGGGCATTCCCAGTGCCATTCCCGACCTGCTGCAGAGCATTCCCACTGCCACTGCACGTGGAACATTTGACTTTAATGTCGCTGTGTTCCAAGCCATCATCCCAAATATGTTTGTAAATTCTCACAACAAAGCTTCCTGACTTTTGGGAAGGGTGCAGCCAACTGTTGGGCTGCTTTGGAAGCAGCTTTTAAGGAATGTTTTGGGTGTGAAGCACTGGAAGAGCTGTTTTCCTTTCAAATTGCAAGCCAAAGAGTTGCTCCTGTGGCCATTGTGTCACCTGTTAATATACAAATATTCCCTGTTGCATTACTGCTACAGGAAATACTCGTTTGGAATTTATTTTTCTTTTTTTTTTTTTTCCTCATTGTCCTTTTGTCACGTGTTTTTTACTCTCCTGATTTTATTTCTGTATGTGCTGGTATGGAAACTTGATCTTGGTGCCCTTTTGTGCTTCTGTCACTCCTGCTTTATTAATTTTGTTTGGTCAGTACCAAATGCATACTCCTCAGCTATTTTATAACATTTAAATAGAGCCATTAATACTTTTTTCATTAATTTATTAGTGCAAGAGTAGAGTCACAGTCAGCACAAAAGACCAGGTTAAATTAAATTACAGGTTCAACTATGAGTCTAAAAATGTAAATTACCAGTTGTAATATGGGGTTCAGTGATTTGAATTAATTCTGGGTTTTTAGGAGAACATGTAGGAATCAGTTTAAGGAATGAGTTTACTTCCAGCTGCTGCTCTTTGTCCCACTCAGGAGTTGGCAGGTGATGTGTTGGGCACAGGATGGGGATGACTTTGCTGGACAGTGCAGAGGTTTGGTAAACTGGAAGTTCTTTGCTGTAGAAATGAAGGAGGAGGTTTGTGTGCAAGAACAGGTCAGGGCTGGAAACTGCTCAGAACTGGGAAGGACTTGGTCAGGAAGGGTTTGGAGGTGAGCCAGGCCACGGTGCCTGTCCACAGTGGTGACAGAAATGAGACAGCTGGGCCTAAAAATGCATGGGCTTAGCAACTACCCTGATCCCAAAGAGCTTTGTTGAAGTGATTCCTTTGACCTTTTTTCCTGTTAAGCTGGGAAGATCTTTCTCAACTGCTTTGGTTCAAAGGCAGGGATTGAGACAGGAAAACAGGGCTGAAGCACAACTGGCCCAAGAGCTGCACGTGGAAAAGAGGGATCTTTCACATTTGTGGCCATTCCTGAGTCGGGGTCAGGGCGTGCAGCAGGGAGTGCCCATTCCTGGGGTTCCTGCTGTGCCCCAGCTGTGAGTGACCCTTTCCCTGTTTGCAGAGCTACGAGCCAGACGAGCTGACCAAAGAAATGGCCCACCTGGAAGGACTCATGAAGGACCTCAACGCCATCACCACGGCGTGACCGCCCCGACGCCATCCACAGCGCCGCCAGTCTCGGACTCAGCCTTGGAACACAAGGAATTGTACAGAGGAAAAACTAAAGGAAACAAAAACAAATACCCAAGCCAGAAAGAGGGACAGCACATGAGAGCAAAGGGGGGAGAGGAGGAGAGGAAGCAGCTGGAGGTGACCCGAGTGCCACCCCTTGTCCTGCAGCGGAGCCACGCGGGATTGCAGCAGCTCCTGGCAGGATGGGATCCAGCAGGACAAAAGCAAAGCAAAGTGGACTCGCCATTAGTTTTTTTCTGGTCAGGTTTTGTCTCAGTGGTGTGATTGCCCTGCCTTTTCAGTGTTGGACATTGGCATTTATGTACAATTTTATTTGTGTTTTTATTTTATCTTTTTTTATAAAAAGGAAAAAAATATTGTAATAAAAAAAAAAAAGGGAGAAACTGTTGTTTTCCACAGCCTAGGCTGAGGTTTGACTGCTTGTTCTATTGTGTATGAAAATTCATTGCCAGTGTGGGTTGTTCTGTTTTGGTTTTTATTCTGTGTATAATTACGTCCCCTTCTGGCAGTTAATCCATGGCCTTTTGGGATGCTGCACTGCTCTTTGTAAGCTTTTTTTATTATTTTTATATTATAATTATTAAAAGCCTGACTTTCTCCTCTCATCACTGTGAGATTCCCGGTCTGTTTGAATTGAGGTGTAATTGGAGAGCCTTGTTTGTCGCTTTTTGTGCAGTTTCAATATTTTTAGTGGGGGGAGAAGTAGCTGGGGAAGGGGAGGGCATCCCGGGGAGGGTTCATTCCTGTTGTTTTCCTGTCTTTTTCCAGTGACTGGGAATACTGAAGAACAAGGAAACATCTTCAGCTGTACTGTGTGTCAGGTCACTGAGCACAGGGAGTCTCCTTTAGGAACATTCAGAGAATTCCTCCAGGGAATTGGGGTTCTCCTGTCCAGGTGACCCTACAGAAGCTTGCTTTGGCAGCTGTTTTGTTATTGTTAGTTTAAAGGTGGATCAGTAGCCTTGGAAGTGCAGAGTGAGAGCTCAGCAAGGCTGCAGGGCTGGGGTTGAACCCCCTGGGCTCAGAGAACTTCAGGATCTTCCCATTCCCAACACCCCAGGTCCTGCCTGGAGAGCACTGAGTATCCACAGGGTCCTGCAGCAGTGGCCCTGTCCCAGGCCATCCCAACAGGAATCCTGCTCAGAAGGATTCCTCGGACACAAAACAAGGCAAAAATGTATTTTTTTTACTCTTTGGAAACCATGTAAAAATAAACCCAGTATTGGTGACCCAGGTGCTGTTCACAGATGTGTCTGGAAAGGGAGGAGAGAGAACAGGGAGCTCCAGGGAGGGGAGGGAACAGGGATGTTCCTTCTCTCTTTGTGTGCTTGCCTGGCTCTGTCCTTCTCTGCATTAGAAAAAGGGCTGGAGTTCAGTAAAATTAGAGAAAAAAAAAAAAAGAAATCCCAACCAGCTGCCAATGAATTCCTGTGCAATTCCACTTCTAGGATAAAAGGAATCCCAAACTTCCTGATGCTGTGGGGGATGGGATTTGAGAAGCTCGAATCTCTGCCAGGAGATTTCCACTGAAATGGCAAAAAGAACTTTGCTTCATTTACTTTCCATTATCCCCTGAACTGAAGCTGAAGCTCCCTGTCCTCATGTCCTGTCACTGGGAGAAGGGAGAGCCACAGAATCCCTGGGGAGAGCAGGGATTGAGGGTGGGGTCACTTCCTTTCTTTTCCTGGACTCTGTGTTGTCATTTCTGGGCCATTTCCTGCATTTATTTATTATTGAGGGAGGGGAGGGAATTGAATAAATTGTAGCACCATGGGCCACCTGGATAATTAATGTTTGGACTTTTAATCCGTACTATTCAGGGCAAAATAAGCTACAGAACATGTATTTAAAGAAGAAAATCCACCCCCTGGCCTGAAAGGAGGGTGTGGACCTGTTCCTTTGCCTATTTTTTACCTATACCCAAAGAAATGCCATCCTACACACACAGTATTCCCAGCTGGGGGCCTTTGTGAATATTCCTTATGTAGAACACCATGAATGTTAATATTGTCATTGAATTTGGGGAGGGGGAATATTTTTAATGATAAAACAACTGTTCAAAGTTGGTTTTTTAAGGTTAAACTGAAAAAAAAAAAAGAAAAAACTTATTCAATTCAGTGTACAATCTGTATTGCACTTTTTCACATTTTAATGCTACGTTTTCTTACATATCCTGTGATTTTAACTTTGGAACATTGTGTATCCTTGTAGTGTCATAGTCCAGCTGTGCAGTGACAGCTTCCCTCAGACATTTGGGGAAAAAGGAACAAACCAAACGTGTACATTGTTTTATGATTCTCATGTAGAAGAATTTCAAGGACTGCTGTAGATGTCGACCTTTCTGTACAATTTTTTTGCTTTTCTGTAGTATTTGCTGTATCTTCTATGGCTTTTTTTAATAACTTCATGTTTATTATTTTGTATTGGGCATCCAATACACTTTTTTTAATCCAATCAACTCCTGGGCTTTTTGGAGAGTTTATTTATAGTCGGTACAGTGACCAGGTTTGGGGGTTTACTTGCCCTTTTTTTCCTTGCTGTGGTTTGTGTTCTCCAAAGAAAGAAGAGAACTGTTCTCCCTCCCTCAGGCTTTGTGCAGACACTGAACCTGGAGCATTTTCCTGTCTCCCTATTTCAAAGCTCCACGGTAAAAATAACACCTTTTAATTAGCAAGCAGAGAGGGAAGGGGTTCAAATCAGTGGAAGTACAAATAATAGCTTTAATAAACTGGGAAATAATGGAAAAATAATACCATAACCATGGGATATTGCACTTTGTGTATCTGGACTGTGAAGTGCAGTAATTGATCTCCTTGTTGCCACCCCTGTGCTGATTGCAGCCTCTCCCTGGTCCTCAGCCGTGTCCCTGCTCCTGCCATCAGCCCAGGGCCTGTGTCACCATTCTGTCCCTCAGCTCCTTCTGCTCCCTCGTTCCTTCCCCTCCCACAGCCCAGGGGGGAAGGGGCCCTGGAATTCTCCCGGGGGGATGGGCCTGGAGAGGGGCAGGGGCAGCTCAGCCGTGTCAGAGCTGGTGGGGGGCCAGGGGACAAAACTGGGGAACATTTCCTATGGAAGGTGTAGGAGAGCAGATAAACCCTGCCCGGACACACCGACCCCAGGCCCTGAGCCTGGGGACACTGCCCGCGGTGGGGGGGTGGGAGCTGAGCTTTTCCAGCCCTGACCAGTCTGGGATTCACACGGAATCACCGCGCTGGGAAAACCCAAACCATCGAGTCCCACCTGTGCCCAAACCCCAGAGCACTGAGTAGCACATTCAGGAATTCCTTGGACACCTCCAGGGATGGGGACTCCAAACATCCCTGGGCAGCCCCTTCCAATGCCTGGCCACGTTGTCCCAGAAGAAATTCCTCCAGTGTCCAACCTGACCCTTCCTGGCACAGCTTGAAGCTGTTTCCCCTTGTCCTGTCCCTGTCCCCTGAGAGCAGAGCCCGACCGTCCCCAGCTGTCCCCTCCTGTCAGGGAGTTGTGCAGGGCCAGAAGGTCCCTCCTGAGCCTCCTTTTTCTCCAGTCTGAGCCTCCCCAGCCCCGTGCTCAGGTTCTGCCACACCGAGAGCGTTCCCCGGGCACGGCGGAGCCCCTCGGCCGTGTCGCTGTGCCCGGGCCGTGCCGGGGCAGCCCTGCAGGGCCGCGGTGACATCGCAGCCCGGGGACAGCAGATGGCAGCGGTGCCTCGCTGCTGAGAAACTGCAGCGCTCGCACGGCCCGAGCCGAGCTCCTGGAGGGGATGAGGGACCCACAGCAACCCTGCTGCCTCGGACGGGCAGCGCAGGGAGCGGCTCACGCTGCAAATCCCACTTTTTCCAAGTTTCTGGTTTATTTTTTTTGGCTTCCGACCCAGAACCAAGGGTTGCCTCAAACACCTGCAATAATTTTGGGCAACACTTGCAGGCTTTTGCCCAGAAAAAGCAGCCACCCCTCTCCACCTGAACTGAGACTGGATTTGATCCAAAACTCTCTTCATCTCAGCAGAAGCGTTTCTGCAGCAGCTCAGGGCGATTAAAATCAACAGCTTTTATCAAAACCACTGAACCATTGCAGCTTTTCGTAGGATCCCAGAATGGTTTGGATGGAAGGAACCTTAAAGCCCACCTCATTTTCCAATCCCAGGCCCTGCCATGGGCAGGGACACTTTCCACTATCTCAGGGTGCTCCAGGCCCCAGTGTCCAACCTGGACACTTCCAGGGATCCAGGGGCAGCCACATCTGTTCCCTGTCTTTTAGTAATCCATAATCAACTGTTCCCAGCCTTCTTCCAGCACACACTGCCTTTCCCTCTCCAGAGGCTCCCACAGGGCTGTAACTTTGGGCAAACACTGATTTTCCCTGGTAGTATCTTAGGAGGAAATCCTGTTCCCCAAGCATCCCACCCCAGGGAGCTGCCAGGGGTGCTCTGCCCTCAGTGGGTTGGGCACGGTGGCAGTGTCACCACCTTCCTATTTTAGTACCCAAATGCACCAGTGTCACCAGTGCCAGCCGTGGGGACACGAGGTGGTGCTGCTCCCGTAGCTGCAAATCCAGGCACGGCCAGCCCTGGACACACCACCCTGCACCCCAGGGATCTTCTCCAGCTGCTGCAGAGGCTGCGAGGACTAAACAGGACAAGCTGGAGGTGTAGCAATGAAATCATCACTCATGAACTTAACCCAGGACTCGCCCTCTGTGGGCTGCAGGCAAGGGAAGGCTGGGCTGCCCCAGGCTCCTCTCCTGGAGCTTTGGCTGAGCCCCTTCGTCCCTCCTGTCATGGCAGGCTGGCTGTGACTCCACCTCCTCAAGGTGAGGGGAGCTCTTCGCTCCCGGCTGCAAACCTGAAGGGAACAGGAGGAGAACCCCGAGCTGGCAGAGCCTCAAAGGCGGAGCTGCAGCGTCCAGGGGCAGGTGCAGCTCAGTCTGACCCGACCCCAGCCCCGCCGGGGCCCTTTGACAGCGAGCAGAGGCAGCTGCTGACCCCCCGGTGCCCCCCTGCAGGACACGGGCACCGGCCTGGGGACTCCCGGGGGCTGCGGGGCACAGGGTTGGGGTCAGACGGGGCGTGGGGAGCCCGGGCAGGGCTTTTCCCTGGATGGGGGCTTCCCGACCGCCCATCCTCCCTCCCGGATCCCGGCGTCCTCGCGCGCCAGGAAAACACCGGAGCCCATCGCTCCCCGTGGCAGCGTCTCCATGGTGACAGCATCCCCTGCGTGCATCCCCTGCGTGCATCCCCACCCGTGCATCCCCCACCCGTGCATCCCCACCCGTGCATTCCCCCCTGCCGGGGATGCCGGGGCCGGGGCTCCGCTCCCTCCCTCCCGCACGGGGCTTTCCCCGCTCGGGCTGCGGTGACAAAAACAGCCCCTGGCACTGCAGGCGGGCGCTGAGGCACCGGCAGGGAGCAGCTGCCAGGGAATCCTTGCCAGGGGCTCTCCACACTCCCGGTGCCATCCCAAACCCTCTCCCAGCACCCCCAGCCCCGAGGGCTGTCCCAAGGAGCAGCGGAACCGTGTCCTGCCCTCCCCAGCCTCCCCTCTCCTTTTCCCCACCCCTGTCCCTGCCTGGCTGCTCCTGCTCCTACGGAATTCTCCACCTTTTCCGCAGGGGCACAGAGCCCTCACAGCATCCCCGTACCGAGGCCAGGCTGCAGGAATAGGGGCTTTCATGGCTGCATTCCCTCCTGCTTCCCTGGATCCCGACAGCAACTCCTGCCCTTCCTTGCCCAGCTCTGGGCACCAGCACGGATCAGTGGGGCCGTTTTCCTACTTGGAGAGAAAGGGAGAAAAGCTGTGCTGGTGCAGGCAATGCTGGAAGGGTGGGGAAATCAAAAAGGACAAGGCACCCCCAGACGTGGGGCTGGGGGGGGGAAGAAATACTGCCCACTCCTGGCTCCAAATATGCCAGCACAGGGGAGACCCTAAAAATAGGGCACACAGCCCAATTCCCAGATCCAGCACCTTCCAGAACCTTCCACTCCAACCAAGTCCCCCAGAGCCTCCAGACAGAAGCAGGAGGGGGCCAGGGGGACAGAGCTCAGCCTTGCCCCACAGCTGCCCCCAATAGCCAGGAATGAGGACCAGCAGCACCCCCAAAAGGTGGAGTACAGGTGATGAGTCACCCCCAAACCCCCCCACTCCTACCCAGGCAGACACAGGAGAACCTACTGGTCTTTCCTGCTATTTGCTGCAAGGACCTGGACTGGGAGAAGCCAAACTGGAACCTGAATGTGCCCCACACTCCCCAGGGTGTTTCCCATTACCTCCATCCCACGTGTGTCCCATTTCCATCCCAGGTGATTCCCATCCCCACCCCAGGTGTTTGTTTCCCATTTCCATCCCAGGTATGTCCCATCCCCATCCCCATCCCCAGCCTCAGGACATTTCCCCGAGTCCCAGCCCAGCTGCTCGAGGCTGTCTCTGCCCACCCAGCTGGGCTTTGCTTTTCCTGGAAAGGGGGCAGGGAGCAGTGGGGCGTTAATGGGATGGGAGCTGGAGTGGGGACATCCCTTCCCAGCCAAGGCTGCTTTGTGAGAACTGCTGGGATCTAATAAAACCCATCAAGCAAAGAACAGCATCATGATAAATTAGAAATGGATGCTGAGTCCCCGCAGTGCTGTGACTCACGGGCTCCCAGAGGATATTCCAGAGTGCCCGAGGCTGGTGTCTGACTGGTTTTATACCACTTGAGCCAAACCCTGTGATTTAGGAGACCACTTTGCTGGAGACAGGGAGTTTAAAAAGGTGGGAGTTGTGCCACGAGTGCCTCCAGGTGTCCCTGCTCCTCCCCGGGGCACCCGCAGCTCCTGTTGGGTCTGTGGGGTGGAGCTTTCATGGCAGAGCTGATTAAAGCTACACCTCAAGCATCCTTGTAGAGCTGAGTGTGACTGTCCTCGGTCCCACAGACTCCCCAGGAGCACCGGGCTCACAGGGACATGAAGCACATTGGAGCTGTCCTGAGGCTCCAGTGTCTGTCACAAGAGGGGTGTGAGGCAGCAGGGAAAAGTGAACAATCCCTCGGGACTCGATCCTGCCTGGCAGTGCAGCCGCGGGCAGAGATGTTCAGGCAGCAATGCGCTCTCAGCCCCGTGCCCCTCCTTGCCAAGGCTCCCGTGCCCCAGGGAATCCATCAAGGCTGCTGTGGGAAGCAGGAATGCTCATGTGCTCCCTCCATCCTTCCTCCCCAGAGTGAGAGGTCACCCAGCCGCCCAGGCCCGGTGGGTTGGCTCCAGCAGTCCCGGGATGTGCTGCTCCCCCAGCCCACGGAGCTCCCTTCTCCAGGGACTGTTCCCAGGATGCAGAGACAGCGGGGCCAGCTGGAGCCACCAGCCCTGGTGCTGGGTGGCCTTGCGGAGGGGCTGAAGGGACGGGCACGCTCGGGGCCGGAGCGGACACATCCTGCGGTGTGGACAGCGCCCCTGGAGCTGCAGCTGGCCCCGGGCCACCGGGACGGGCTGGAGGGGCCACAGCACGAGTCCGGGGGGACACAGCACGAGTCCGGGGGACACAGCACGAGTCCGAGGGGGCACAGCACGAGTCCGAGGGGCCACAGCACGAGTCCAAGGGGGGACACAGCACGAGTCCGAGGGGACACAGCACGAGTCCCCGCCGCTGGCACCGCGTGAGCCCCGCTCCCAGCCCGCCCAACAGAGCGGCTGTGTAAAAACACCGAGCCAAAGAAAGAGGGGAAAATGACCCTGAAGAGCTCTCTAATTTGCAGCACAGCCAGGAGAGCGGCTCCCGGGGAGGGGAAGGCGTGCAGACGTGTGGCACCGGCAGGAGCTGTTAACGCCTTCCTGCCCGGCTCCCCTCCAGGCTGTCCCGGTCCCCTCCCGGGCACAGGCGGCTCCTGCAGCGGGAGGGCAGAGTGCCCGCAAAGGGCCCGGCATCGGCTGGGCTGCAGCTCCCGTTTCAGCCCGGGGAGCTGCGGTGTCTCCTGGCTGAGACCAAGGAGCATCTCCCTCTCCTGAGGGGATCCAGCGAGCTTTGGTCCAGCTAGGAGTCTGGAAAGGGAGCGGAGGGAGCAGCGCCCGTCGCTGATTGGGGTCGGCGGGGCTGCTGAAGGGAGAGAAATCGGCTCTCCTGCCTCTGCAAATGGCAGAACCAAGTCAGGGCTTTGTTCTCTTAATTTGCCTTAATGGCACCACCTTCAGCTCCATTAAAATCAGAGCCTAAAGCCAGAGCGGGGCTTAGGCAAAGGGCGTTGGAATTAGTGATAAAGACTGTCTGGGGCCTCTGCAAGTGATGTGGCAAAACCTGTGTACATAAACCCGAGCTAAAATTCAGCCTCTTTTCATCGAGAGGAGAGAGCAGGCAGGGAGGGGATGGGTTTGGAGACAAGGAACAAGTTCCCAGGCACTCCTGGCACAGGGACAGGGCTGGGGACACCGGGCATTGTGCTCCCCGAGGTCACTGGGGAGCTGCACGGAGGGCAGACCGTGCTTTCAGCCAACACCTTGCACAGCTGGAGCACAGCTGGAGCTCCAGCAGGGAAAGTCTGTGCTGGAAAGCGGGAGGTGCTGAGCTCTGACCTGGGGACCTTGGGCTGTCCCAGCTTCTCCCCTGGGCTCCCCCTGCCAGAGAAGCAGAGTCCAGCCAAGGTTGCACCTGTGCCAGGAGCTGATAGTGTCGCTCACAACGTGCCTGAGCAGCTTAATTTAATTTCTGCAGGTTTCTGAGTGTAGATTTGGGCTGAGAAACTGGGCCACAGGGGCCAGAGGCACACACGAAACCTGGGACCACGATGGGAGCATTTCTCCATGTGGGACAAGGGACAAACATGACCAAGGAACTGCAGAGACGATGAAAAGCTGCTGCAGAATCACCTCCAAGCCCTGAGAGCAAACCCGAACTGCAGCTTGCCCTGCCCGGCTTCTCCTCCCCGCTGCAGAGGGGAGTGTCCGAGCCCAGGCCGGGGTCAGCAGAGGGAAAGATCCCCCTGATCCCACACACGTCACCCCAGCCAGGGGCGGAGGGCTGGGGCATGGCTGCAAGGGGCAGAGTGTGTGCACAGGGAGTCTCTGGCATCAGACTGCCTCCAGCAAAGAGGGAATGCTCGTTTGTGCATCCAGACTCCTGGCACAGGGGTCTGCACTGGCTCCAGGGATCCTTCCATGGGCTGGCTCTGCCCTCCCCTCTCTCCTGGGACTCCCATGGTGCTGATGTCCCTCTGGGGCTTGGAGACGTGGCTGCAGTGCTGGGCAGGGGAATTATTCCCAAGGGAAGGGTGCTGCCTCACCAGGTGCCAGCTCTGTCTCCAGCTCCCTTCCCTTTTGCAAGCAGAACTCCTGGCCAGCCTTTATTCCAAGAGTGATCCCAGCACTCCCTGCCAGGCTGCCCAGAAGCCAACCCTGGCCCCCTCCTGTCCCTCCCTCAGCTCAGGAGCTGGTCCCCTTGGGCCCCAGGGCTGTGTTCCCCTCTGTGTCCGTGTCCCAGGCGGGCTCACGGCTGCTGGCAGGGCACGGCTGGCTGGAGAGGATGTGCCCTCACTGCCTCTCCAGTCTCACACTGCTCTGGGGCCCTCAGTCCCTGCACAGCGGCCCCAGTGGGTGCCCTGCTCCAGCTCTGGCAGCAGGGTATTCCCAAGGCGTTGGAAAAGTCGCCTGCCACCGCTCAGGGGTGTGAGCAGTGAGATGTCACCTCTGCCCCAGGGTGTGGGAGGCCTGGAGGAACTCCCCCATTTGCTTTTTACACGCTGTGGTTTGGCCATGGCTGAGAGCATTGCTTTGTGCCCATCTCCCACTGCCCGCAGGGATCCTCTTCCACAGGACAGCAGGGATGCAGAGTGTGGCTCATGGCTTGCAGTTCCTGTGCCACTGTCACAGCAGCGCCTTGGGTGGCAGGGACGAGCTCAGCCCTGAGGCTGGGGGCTGAAAGCTGTCTGGTGTTCTTGATTTGAGGTAAAATACACACTCTGAGGTATTGATTGCTTTAAAGGGATCATTCCCAACTTACTTATGGCTCCCTTAGCAGCCAGGAAAAAGATGCAACTCCCTTTTCCTTCTGGGTATTCCCAGGAGTACCTTGCAGGGTACCTGAGCTTGCTGGTCCCATGCCCAGTGTTGGGAGATCCCTGGAACTGCAGAGGAGAGGAAATGGGACTCAGACAGGGCATGCACAAGCCCAGCCCCAACGTGGGGGTCCCTGGTGTCCCTGATGGCGGCTGTGACCGGGGAACAGCACTGAGGGTCCTGCCAGGCTGCTGCTCCATCACAGAGCTCAGGGAGGCTGCAGGGAGGAGGAAAATCCTTTTCCCAAGAGCTGAGCCCCAGCCTGCTTCTCCCTGTGGCCCTGGCACCACTTTCCCTCCTGTCCAGGGATGGCTGGTGCAGGGACCAGACAATCCCAGTACCTGGGAAGGCACCGCTGGCAATTGCTGGGCTCTGCTGGCTCCAACACCCCAGAATCTCCCACAGGGTGCAAGAACTGTGGGTGTGGGAGCTGCTGCTTCTCCCAAAGCCAGACTGCTCTTCTCAAGGGGATGGGCAGCCAGGCCAGGCCAGGCTCCCAAGACAAGGCTGAAATTCCCATGAATTCCAGCCCTGCTCAAACTGAGACTGGGCAAAGGGAGAGATGGCCAGAGCTGCTGCTCCTGCCTTTCCCCCACACTGGGGGAGGGATCCTGAGGCTCTGTGGGACAGGCAGTGGTGATGAGGGGTAAACCCATCCCACTGATGGGCACTGACCTGGCTCTGGTGTTGGGGATGTCTTCCCCCACAGCCAGATCATCCCAGTGCACTCTGAAGTCCTTGCAGTGAGTTCACCACCATGTGCTGAACCAGCCAGGCCTTCCAGGTGTGCTTTGACAGCTCAAAACTTGGATTTCGTTCTAGTCCAACCTTGCAAGTTTACAAACCTTCCGTGAAATCTTGATTTTAAAAGAAATGTTTGCTTGGGCAGGACCAACAACCCATTCCCTCTATAATAGGAATGGCATGGAAAATAGCCTGGCCTAAAAACCCATTCCAAAAAGCAAACCAAATATTTTAGTGCCCAAATTCCCTCATGGAAACTCCAGGACAAGGTGACCCACCAGGAGTCAAACCAGGTGGGTTTGGACACAGACTCTGAGAGGGCCTTGCAGGAGTGAAGGGGAGCTCAGAGCTGAGGCCAGTTTTACCTTCCCAAAACCCTCCAGTTCCTGGCCTCAGCATCCTCCTCCAGCTGCCTCCCTCCTCCCTGGGTGGCTCCTGCTCAGTCCCTGTCCCACTGCCAGGGGCTGTGTCCTGTGCAGGGCTCCTTCTCCAGGGATCCCACAGGCAGCCACAGCTTCAATGTCTACATTAAAGTGAAGGATTTGCATGCACACATCTGCAAAACAGCTGCCAGATTTCTCCCTTAGTCTGGTGAAACTTCAGGTGTGGATGGAAATTTTAAACTTTTCCTGTCAGTGGCTGAATACAGAGAACGTGTGAGGTGGTGAACACCCTGCTAATGCTCCAAAGGCAGCAGGGAAGCAGAGACAGGACAAGGCAAAGGGCTGAAATGGGATTTTCCTTCCTTAAAGCTCGTCTGGTGCTGCCTGGAGCTCACCACATGAAGCAACCAGCAAGTCAGAGGGGTGGGTTTTTCACGTTTTTATTTACTAAGGTTTTTATTGTGTGTTTTATATTGCAAACCCCACCCCTAGAACTCTTCCCCTCCCTTCCCCCCAAAAGAAACAAAAAAATTAATAATAATAATAATAATAGTAATAATAATAATAATAATAGTAATAAATATAGTTCCATCTACAGAGACAAGCCTAGTGTTGACTGGGGTCCAGTCAGAATAACTCAATGTTGGCTACTGCAGTGCTGACAGCTGGAAACCCAGAGGAGATCCCCGAGGGAAGCAAAGCCAAGGGGGGTGTCCTGCAGTGAGGAGGGGGCAGCGCCAGCCCCGGGTGGCCCCTGGGGGGCCCTGGCATGGCCAGGATTCGGGGCCAGTGCAGCAGCCAGGGGACAGGAAGCCAGGAGGGCTGCAGGCCTTTCCCCCCTGCCAGCCCAGCCCAGCCCAGCCCCACACGGAGCCCCCCAAGCTCTCCAGGTGCTCGGCCAGGGGCCCTCTGGCACATATGGGAAAGGTTTGCTAAAAACCCAAGAAACTGAAAAGGATATTGTGAGTCTTCCTTCTACCTCTGAAAACATGAGAGGGTCTGCGAGTCTGCTTCAATTCCTGTTTCAAGATGAACCTGTACATATTTGGAAAAGCAGGATCTAGAGGTTATAATTGTCACCTGCCAATCAGCCCTGCAGGAGGGCCAGAACTGACACGTATTTTAAAACTAGGATATACATATATATATATATAAATATGTGTGTGTGTGTGTGTGCTGACACATGTGCATAAATAGACTACAGATGTGTGTGACTACCCTACAGATAGAAAAGCAGGTGTGTAGATATAGATACATCTATAAAATCTATACAAACACACACACACACACACGCTCACCCTCCCACCACGCTCACACACACAGAGCTGTATGGAGCCAGTAGAAAAAGCATTTCCAGAGTTCCCCTGACCCTTTAAGGAAGACCAAAGCTGATCACGTCTGAATTCGGAGCCACCAAAGCAGGGTGAAGCAGGAGTGCCCAGGAATGCAGAAAATCCTCACAAATCAAGGTGCAGGCACGTGGCAGAGAGTTCTACAGACAACTCGGTATTAAAACAAGTGTCAGCCAGGGTTTGGGGCAGGGCAGAGGGAGCTGGGGGGCTCGGGACTGGGGTGGGGGAAGTTTTTGGCACTGCTGCATGGAGTCCTGCGTCCCCTTGAGCGCTGGGGCCTGGAGAGCTGGGGACAGAGGGAGGCTGGATGTGTCTCTAATGAGTGTTAGAAAAGTTGAGCACCTGACTCGGACAGTGAGGTGGCCACAGACACCCCTTGGCCTAAGAAAACCCCAAACAGAGAGAAAGGAAGGACAAAATGACACAAAAGGAGATGTCTGCCCTAGAGGTAAAGGCTGTGGCTTCTCACTGCTGCTGGCCCCGTTCTGTCCCCGCCCCACTGTGAGTGGCCCCAGTCAGGGAGCCCAAAGCCCAGCTCCAGGTGGCCCAGGTGACGCTGCAGGGTGTCAGGGGAAGCCCACCAGGTGCAGGCTTTTATTGCTGGTGAAATCAAAGGATTTCGGTTCCCCCAGCAGGGGACAAGCACAGACCATGGCTGGCCAAATTTCTGGGCTGATCTGGTTTTAATGGTAAAAACAGAGTTGTAAATCTTGGCTGGGCACCAGAACTGTCCTGGTGCCTCACACTGCCCTGGGCTAAGGAGGAGGAGGAGGGCTGGGGACTGCACCCCACTGCTCAGTCCTTTCCAGTTCTCCTCAGAGCAGTCACCCACGGACACTGAGACACTGAAGTGACAGAGGGGACGTGAAAGCACTGCCTCTTCCTTCATCCCTCCCGTGCTTTGCACACACCACAGAGAGGCTGAAGCTTGGGGCCTTTGCTTGGTGTGCTGGCAGAGCCAGGGCTTCTCCTACTGCCCACATGCCAAAGTACAGAGGGATCATCCCTGCCCTGCCTGTGCCTTACAGGGGATTGCTCCTTGCTCCCACTGGAGCATCAGTGGAGTAAGAAAGGGACAGTCTGCAGTGAGGCCTGTCCATCTCCTGGCCACCTTCATCTTCCTCGGCTGGAGTCCAACCCAAACCTCAGCCCTTGGGAAATCTCTCAATCTCTACAAGAGTGAACTTGCCCCTTCCTGACTCCTCTGGGACCTGCTGAGCACAGGAGGTGACCTGGCAGGGAGGGACACCCTCGGTGTGCGCTGGGCCACCCACGTCCCCAGCCCCAGGGTCACAGCTGGGGCAAAGCTGAGGCCAGCCAGGGCTGCTCTACAAACACCAGCTCCAGGCTGGACCCCACAGCCCCTTCTATGGCCCATGTCAACCTCGGACCTTTGCCTCAACAGGAAAACCTTTTTTGGTGGCTTCTATGGCTGCTCATTCACGTGTTCCAGCTCAGGCACACGCCCTGGCTGTGCGTTACCTCGTTGGATTGAATTTGCTCGTATCCTTTTTTTCCTGTGTATTAAAATATTCTATAAAATCAAGTGACCAAAAATCTATAGCTCTAAGAATACCTGGTTATCTTCTTTTTTTTTTTTCCTGTTGTTTTCATGTGGTTTTTCATTGTTTCTAAGCACACTTAAACCTAAACAAAAGAAATGGAGAAAGAAAAAAAAAAAAAAAAAGCAGGAGTGGAGCGGGGGGAAGGAAAGGAAAAAATTGCTCGGTGAACTCATCAGGAACTGAAGGGCAGAGCTGGCACGAGCAGCTCCTGCAGGAGTCCTCACAAATTGGAGGGCAGTTTGGACCTGACGGGCTCCAGATCCCCCGTGAGCACTATGGACTCTTTCCGCCCGCCCGCAGCCAGGGCGGCGGCGCCGGCCCCGAACACCAGCGGGTGCGGCAGAGAACCTGAGGACATCTGGCGTGGCAGAGTCACCCGCCCGGGGATGGAGCTGCAAGGCTTCCCCACCAGTCCGCTCCCGCCGCCAGGGAAAGGGGAGAAGCTGGAAACAGATTCTCTAGAGGAATGAGGAGAGCTGTGGTGGCCCAGCGTCTGAGCCAGCTCCTGGGGCAGAGAGGGCTGGGACGCAGAAATCAGCTTGATGTCCTGGTTGAGGCGCCCCGGCGGCAGCGCGGCGCGGCCCGGCAGCGGCTGGGCCGGGGGGCTGGCGGGCTGCGGCAGCAGCAGCGAGCCGTGCGAGCCCGAGGCTCCCGCGGGGCCGCACTGGAAAGTTCTGGTGGCCACCGGGCTCTGACTGGGAGGGCTAAGGCCAGAAGGGGTGTAACAGGGAGAGGCGATGCCGGGCTGCTGGAGCGGGGACGCGGAGGCGAAGGGAGGCCGCTCCTGGTGGAGCTGGGCTATGGTTCCAGTCAGAGATCCTAAAGCACTTGGATGTGTTTGGCACAGGCCCGCGGACGGCCCGCCCGAGGCCTGCGCCAGCTGGCTTAGGCTGGAGGATGGAGAGTTGGAAGAAAGAGGGGGCTGGAAGTGGTTCATTCCCCCGAGGGTCCCACTGCCCGAGAGCTGCTGCGACTGTCCCCCCTGCAGTGGTCTTGTGGTGGGCTGGAACTGGTTCAGGAGACTGGGGGGGGAGTTTGATGACAGCTGGGTGAGGGATGTCGATGGCGAGCTGGCTGTGGCTTGCTGGAAGTGCCCAAATCCACTGCTGGAGAGGGCTGCCTGCTGCTGCTGCTGCTGCTGCTGCTGCTGCTGCTGCTGCTGCTGTTGTTGTTGTTGCTGTTGTTGTTGTTGCTGCTGCTGCTGCTGCTGCTGCTGCTGCTGCTGCTGCTGCAGGGGCTGAGCTGTGCCTAAGGGTGACCCAGAGGGCGCGTTCTGGAACTGGCCCAGCCCCAGCGAGGAGGTGCTGCTGAGCCCCGGCTGGCCGGAGCCGCCCGGAGGGGATCCCACCTGGAAGTGGCCCAGGCCGGCGGCGGCCGAGAAGCCGGCGAGCTGCTGGATGTGGAAGGACGAGGACGAGGGGGTCTCTGCGCCCGGCGTGTGGAGCTGGGACGGGGTGCTGGACGGGGAGCCCACGGCAGAGGGGCCGGCGGACGGGATGAGCGACTGCAACCTCTTCAGCTGCCTGGGCGTCTGGTTGGGCTGCTGGCCCAGGGAGCCCAGCACGGACACGGGCGGGCGGAAGATGGCCGTGGGCAGGCGCGGGTGGTGGGTCAGGGCGATGGCCACCGACGTGGTGGCGGCGGCCGCCTGCAGCGGGGCCTGGATCAGCGGCGTCCAGATGACGGGCGTGGGCGTGGAGGCGGCGGCGGCGGCGGCCTGCACGTTGTGGGCACAGTGAGCCATCTCCCGGTCGTGCTGCACGATCTGCTGGATGATCTCGTTCTCCTGGTAGTTGAACACCCCCGAGTTGAGGTCGTGCTGCACTTTATGCAGCAGGATGGAGTTCTTCTTGCCTGTGGAGGAAGGGAGGAGAGAAAGGGTCACCTTTCTGTGGGGTGGCAGAGCACCGAGGCTTCCTCAGAGCTTCGTGCCCCGCTTCCCTGGAATGGCTCCCCTTGCTGCCCTCGGGGGATCTGTGCACAGCCTCTGCCCCAGCAGCAAGAAGGCAAACACCACATTCCTGCTCCTGGGGAACAAACAGCCTCGGGTCCCACAGAACTCTGGCCAGCAGGACATGCATCCTTAGGCTATAACTCTTCTGGTAGGCATGGCAGCACAACGCTGATGGATTTGGAAGATTCCCATTTTGCACCTGAACCTTCATTAAAAAAAGACAATAAAACCTCAAAAATAAAAATCCAGTGAAGTCTTCAGCCACTCTCCTTCAGTTTCACCTTTTCCTCACCCATCTCAGGTGCCTTGGTCGCTTTGGAGCTAGGGGCTCACTTGAAAGGAAATTTCTCAGTGAGCCAGGACTTGATGATCTTGGAGTCTTTTCCAACCTGGATGATTCTGTGGTTCTATTCTATGACTTCATGAGCTGGAAAAGCTCAGCTGGGCCAGGTAAGACCCTCGGGCATCCTGCAGCTCCTGTCTGAACCCAGCTGTGCCCTTGGAGCCCCAGCTTTAGGGAATGGTTCAGCTGGATTCCTAGCCAGCAGTCAAAGGTTAGCTCAGCTGTTTGCCCTTGCAATGGGCTGGAAAATGTGGTGGAATGATTTGTCCAGCCTGGGAGTGCACCTGGCACTGGAGGGATGCACTCCTGGGCTGAGGGACAAGCCAGCCAGGGTAGGGCAGGGCCTGGCACCAGAGGAATTTCCTTTTGATCCCACCCAGCCAGCTCTCAGATCTTTATGATCTGAGGCACATCTAGATGACATCCAGATGGTTCCTTGTTTTTTGTAGTGCATGATGTAGCTTTTAAGTGTGCAGCAGATAAAAGAGACAGAGTTTAAGGACATGCCTCTTAGTCCAGGCAAATGGAAAATCAAACAATCTGGCAGGAGAGAGCTGGAATGCCACTGAAGAGGGAAGGTGGCAACTTGGTCTCCTAAAAAGCCACTCTTAAACAGCAGAGTCTTGGATATGACTCACTGAGTCCCAAATTCACCACCAGAGAAAGGTGAAACAATTCTTGAACCAATGAAACAGAAATTGTAAAATCAGAGGGAGATCCCAGTCACTCCCACCGTGAGCTGGCAAGGTAAAATGTGTTTATTTCCTACTGCAAACGTGGAAAGTACAGAAAACATCCCCATGAAAAACACCAGTGAGTAAGCACAGCACATTCAGAATAAAGGTGATTTCATAGCAGCTGAGGAGGGAGCTCAGGGACAAAGGAAGCTGTTCCCAAGAATTCCCTTCCCTTGCAGGAGGAACCAGCAGAAACGGATTTGAGCCAAGCCCATAAAAAAGGAAGGAGCAATCTGACTGTAATTGCAGATACTTCAAGAACATCCTGAAGGTTTTTCCTTCCCTCCCCTTTTTCAAATCAAACCTTTGTCACCTCACAAAGGACAGGGGGTGGCTCTGAGGGCTTTGTGGGTAAAGCTGCAGTGGGCTGAGCTGCACTGAAATGCTGCCAGAGTTCTGATCCTGGATGTGCACCTGGGACCTGGCTGCTGTGGGGAATGGGATGGGATGGGATGGGATGGGATGGGATGGGATGGGATGGGATGGGATGGGATGGGATGGGATGGGATGGGATGCTCAATGCTCTGCTGTTGTACCTACTGCCAATCACTCCCTAAAAAAAAAAAAAAAAAAAAAATTTTAAAAAGGCAGAAAGGCTTTTGTTTCCCACTCAGAGCAAGATCCTAGCCTGGAAAGGACATGATCCTGAAGGCAAGCAGAGTTTGGAGCTGCTGAAGTCATTTCAGGAGCTGGAAGTGCAGGTGTAGGAATTCTCTAATGGCTGTTCATTGTATGCTGTATGCTCTGGATACCCCTAAGGACACAGACCCCAGTCCTTCCCATGGCCAGACACAGCAGAGCTTGTGCAAGAACACGGGCTGTGCATGGAGCTGTCAGGCACACAGACCCCTGGGCAAGGAGCTGAGGTGTATCCTTGAACCTCTGCTCTTACTGGGAATTGATCCTGCTGTCCTGCCTGGACTGGACAGGAAGGGATTCATCTCCAAGACTTGACAGACGTTGGGATCTGTGGCCCTGCTGAAGTCTGAGTAACTTCAGGCTCTGAGAACTCCTCAACCTGCACAAGTCATACACAGGCTCGGGGCTGGAAGGCTGACACTCAGAGAAATTGGGCTGATCACTGATTATCGATCATTTTATCCCTGATGAAATCAATCCCTGTTCCTTGTTGCTGCCCAGGCTGTAAGGTTTTGTGTGGTGTCTGTGTTGCAGTGATGCTGTGCTTTGTGCAGTCAGTAATTCTCTGGCAGTGCTGGTGCTGTGCCCCGTTACATAAGTCACACCATTCTGTTCCTGCCTGCCTTTGAAACTGGCTTTCAGTGACCACTGGAGCTTAAAATTAAATTTCCACAAGTATTTGCACTTGTAAAACACCACCACTTAAATGCTCATTGAAAGTAAGCCCAGCACAAGTGGTGAATGTTGTCAAACCCAGGGCTGCAGATGTGCTTGGGAACAGCGAGGATGATGCTCCATGTGCTGTGCTACATCCCAGGAATGCCTGCCACCAGGTCCTCCCCACCCACAGCAAGGTCACTGGTGAGAGCTGAAAGCCTCCTAGGAGCCAGAGGAAGTTCTTGTTTTCATTTTCCTCAGGAATTTTTTTTGCCACGTGGTTTGAAATGCATACACTTTGAATGCCACTTGCATATGTTTTGATGCAAGGATCCCGGTTAAGTCAGGATTAAAGATGCCTTGAGTTTCCTTCAGGCATTGCAGATGTTAAAAAAAAAACAAAGAAAAGCCAAGAAAACACAATTCCAGCCTCTAAATATAATTTGTGATATTATTGCAGTATAAGAGTGTCTGTTCAATATACTACAGTGGTAGAAATTTTAAAAGCTTTGTCTATAGAAAAGCCACAAAAATAGCTGTGCCCAAACTTCTGGCCTGCCAGCTCATGAGCACACTTGTCCAGCTGAGATGCTGTTGGGTTTGCAGCCCTGCTTGTCTAGTCCTGACTAATCCCCTGGGCTGTGCTGCCTCCAGGCTGGCCTGGGCCAGGTGAGCCAGGCAGGAGAGCAGCTGGGAGTGGTGCCAAGCTCTGCCACAGACTCCCTGCTTGTCCTTGTGCTGCCTTTGCTGCCAGCCTCAGTTCCTCATCCCTTCTGCAGGGGTGAGGGACAACGATGCTCACACAGGGGGAGCTGGGATGTTTCAGGGCTGCTCTCTTGGGAATCTTGGGAATAGAAGACGCTGAATTAAAATAACTCCAGCAAAGCGTGCTCAGCAGCAGTTTTACACTTTACCCAAATAGTCCCAGGTTTGTTCAATGGACAGGTGAGTAACCCCCAGAGGTGTGCACAGGTGAGAGGAGCAGGATGATCTGGCCATCAGGAGATAAATGCAGACAGAGATACAGAAACAGTGTGTGCTTTGGCACAAAGCTTCCTTTCAAATTCCCAGCCCAGGCACACGTGGGGTTCCTGATCCAAGTCCTGAGGGGAACACAGGTGCTCCTGCGTAGTGTCCTCTCTCATCACCTGAATAACCACAAATGTAACTGTCCATGAGGAATCAAAGTTCAAGTGCCACTTGTGCATTTCTCTGCCTGGAAACCCTCTCCCTTCAACACCACAGCGTGGGGATCTGGCTTTGCTCAGCAGAGAGAAGGAGGCACTCAGAGTGTGGTTTGTCTCTCCTGAGGTGGCTGTCTGAGGTGGGTCAGGTGAATCATATCTGGAAGTGCTCCCCAGCACAGGGTGGGAGCTTGGACTTCAGCAGGAACTGAGTATCTGAATTTCCTTTTCCTTGGAAGCCAAGGCCCAGACTCAGAGTGTTTTGTGTTCAGCCTAAGGAAAGGGGTCAGGAACTCACCAGCCATGGGAGAATGTAAATTACTTCAGCTTAATGAAGGGGACCTGGCAGCCCTGCTCACCTGAAATGCCATTTGTCCTGTGACTCCAGAGGAAAACAGCCCCAGACACCCCAGGAGAAGGAGCAGTGGGGGGTGCTGAGGACATCTCAGGAGCCCCATCCCTGACCTTGACCTTGCTCTTTGCTGTCCACAAAGCTCTTTGCTGTCTGCCTCAAGATCAAACACCTGCTCAGGTAACATTTTACCGTTCCAGCTTATAAATAATTTTCAACCCTCTTTTTAATCTCATGAAGAAGGAGCTGCTCACCAGTGACACCTCTCCTCCTGGGGGCCTCTCTGTGCCTTGAAGGCACTCCAGGAGCTGTCTGCAGCCAGCCCACACTTCAGAGCAGCAGCTGACAGTGCCAGCACATCCAGAGTGTCCCAGAGTGTGTCCTGTCACAGCTGTCAGCTCCAGCAGGGCTCTGGGGAGGGCGTGCAGGGACCTTGGCACCGGTGCCACTCGAGGAGAAGGCACCTCTTGGCTTCAGTCTGCAGTGATGAGTGAGAGCCAGGAGCCCTGAGGGTGTCCCAGCCTCGGGAATGCCACAGCTCCTCACCCCTCCATGGAGAGTCACAGCCTACCCAACTCTAGACATTCCTTTTTTTTTTTTTAATTCTGCAAAGCTCTGTGTGAAGAGTGGGAGGGAAGAGCTTCAGTTATCTGGAGTGTAGCAGTGCTGAGACTCCTCAGATAACACTATTCAGTGTGTGTTGGACCTGCAGCAGTGGGGCTGTGCTCTGGCTGTGCACAGAGACACCACCTGTTTTGGGGGATAATTCAGTTTATGGAAGAGAGGAAGCAGTCAGAGGCAGGCCTGAGCTGTACAGGGAAGGTTTCCACTAGGGAAGAGAGGGAATTGTCCATTTCAAAGGAACCCCCAGAGTCGAGAGGATGCAGCAAGGGAGAAAGGGAAGGACAGCATGCAGAGAGAGCTGGCCTGGCAGCTGTCAGAGCTCACACATCCATGGATTTACACAGCCAGGCTCCTGGGGAAGTCACTCTGATTTTCCAGAGCAGGGTTGGGAAGTGTTCTGAGGATGCTCTCAGAGCTGATCCAGCTGGCTTTGCTGAGCTCTTTGCCAAGGGCTCCTTAATTCCAGGCAGAAACCTTCCCACAGCAGAGCATGCAGCTCACTGGGAGTTCATCTACATTTTTCCCAAACTCTGGGGGTTAAGAATCTTTTGGAATTCCCTGTTCCAGTGCATTTCCCTGTGCCCTGGGAGCTGGAGCAGCTCCTCCCAGGCAGGAAATCCTGGGGCAGGGCAGCCCTGGCCAAGCCAGAGTGGGCAGAGTCTGTGCCTGCAGCTGCCACTGCCTGAATGGCCCCTCTGGGGCTGAATTCCCACAGGAGACAGCTCAGGACACCGGGAACCCCTGGCAAGGGAGGCACAGCCCCAGGGCAGAGCTGGGATGTGCAGTCAGGATCCAAACCCAGCCTTTGGTGCCAGGAATAATCAGTGAAGACCTGAGAGAAGCACCCGTGTGGTGGGAGCAGCCATGCTGACAGCAGGCCAGGGCAGAAGGCAGCCTAATAAAATTAGATTCTTTCAAATACATGCAAATTCAGAAAGCAATTTAATGACCTGAATTCTTAAAGTGCAGCTAGTGGGCTCAGAGAGAACTGAAAGGAGAAAGGAACAGAAAGTCACAGCTAATTTCCCCTGTGTCTGGGCAGAATTTTAACAACAGAAAGCTAATTTTGATTGTTTGATAGAAGAATTATTGTTGTGTGCTGGCTCCTTTTATGAAATCACATGAGCCTTTCTCCCTGTTCTTTTGTGTGCTATCTACAGTTGAAGAAAATCTGACTTTGCAGTTCTTAATTAGGGGAGCAACATCTGTTTGCTTCGTTTCCATAATTTTACATACCCCACTCCACTTCAAAGCACCAGGAGCTTTGCTCTGAACATCTTCAAGGCTCTAAATATCTCCCTTTCCCCCTATATTTAGCCCATTGTTGCAGTGAGGCAAACAGGGAGTTTTCAGAGCCCAGAGGGTGTTCTAGAGGGAGGGAGGGGAGCTGGGGTGGCTGCAGATGGTTCCTCTGCTCTGAGGTGTCTCAGGTGTGTGGAGCCTTCAGCAGTGATTTTGGGTGGATTATTTATCTCAGGACCTCACTCTGCCCAGCACTTTAATTTCTGTGGGATAAATATCCCAGAAGGACAAACTCAGCATCCCTGATTGGATTTTGCAGGGGACTAGGAGCATGTGGAAACATCATGTAAATGAGGCAATTCATTAGAATAGGGAAGTCGATTAATTTTTCAGTTTGCCAACCAGTTAAATTTTTGAAAAATGGCTTTGAAAAATTCCTGTCCCCTTCCATGGCTGGAAGAGCGTTTTCAGTAATCTTCTGCAGTGTTCTGGACAAGAAATTTGATATTTTCTTGGCAAAACAGAAGAGAAAAATGTGATCTAATGAAACAGTTAATAGAGGCAAGCTGGGCTCAGGAAAACAGTGAAGTGTAATGTGATTTCAAAGGGAAAATTGAGTGTTCTGGTTTCAAAAAACAACAAAAAAAGCATTCCAAGGTTTTTACTGGTATTACTACATCAACTTGACACAAACCTAAGGAGCTTTGATCAAACCATTTCCAGTAAATATTAGGCACGTTTGGAAAGCCTCAGCATGGTGCCAGGGACACCGGGGGCTGTGAAGCTCCCTGAGTGTGGCTGGGCGACATCCAGGGTGATTTATCCCGAGCTTCTGCTGGGAATGAGCCCAGGGAGCACCCCCGGAGCCACAGGCAGGTGACAGGGCACTGAAGAGTGGCGTGAGGTGTGGTGACCCCAGCACGGAGCAGTGGCTGCCGAGGAGCTTTGGGAAGCTGCTCCTGGTTTTATCTCGGGACAGCAGCTTTGTCCCCAGGCTGCTTTGAGCTCAGCATGTGTCCCCAGCCACAGCCTGACCTTGCAGTGCTGCAGGAGCTGCACATGGAGCACGCTGGGATTTGTCCCTTCAGCTCTGCAAAGCTGCAGTCCGGGTCCCTCTGTGACTCTGGAATGCTGCAGTCTGAATCCCTCCGGAATTTCCGAGCTGGCCACCTCCTCCCTCACCTTCCTGCTGTAGTCAGGCAGGTTCTCCTCTGTCAACAGGCACTCTGTGTCTCTGAGTGTTTAAGGAGCTCTTTGGGAGCTCAGTTTCTGTGATTTTAGCAGATCCAGATGGGAATGACTCCGTGTGTGTGTGTGTTCAGTGACCCCCTGTGCCAGTCACTGCCAAACCCCGTTCAAAGGTGACCCTGGTGAAAGCTCCTCTCCTCTCCTCTCCTCTCCTCTCCTCTCCTCTCCTCTCCTCTCCTCTCCTCTCCTCTCCTCTCCTCTCCTCTCCTCTCCTCTCCTCTCCTCTCCTCTCCTCTCCTCTCCTCTCCTCTCCTCTCCTCTCCTCTCCTCTCCTCTCCTCTCCTCTCCTCTCCTCTCCTCTCCTCTCCTCTCCTCTCCTCTCCTCTCCTCTCCTCTCCTCTCCCCACCCACTGCTTCCAAACTGCTCAGCTGTGCCCTGGGAGTGCCTCATCCCACCTCCATCAACCAATCCTGCTCCTGTTGCTGCATGGGCTGAGCCCCTGCCTGCTCCTTCTGCTACACACAGAGCTCTCCAAACCCCCCCAGTGGCCAGAAATCCCAGAAACACCTCTCCATGGGACTGGATGGGCTGAGATTTTCCTTCCTGCTCCCTCGATGCACAGGAGGGATATTGGATGGATCTAATCCTGGTACCAGAACAGTGACAGGGCCCTCTGAATCATCTCCTGTACTCACTGTGGCCTGGGCTTCCCAAGGACATTGTCACCCTGGGCTTCCCAGGGACATTGTCACCTGGGCAGAAAGGAGTCACTGAATGCACCACTGGCTTGGAAAGAGGCTTCCATTTGCTTCCTCCTTGTGCACAGATCCTGAACTGGATGGGACAGGAACAAAAGTGGTCCTGCTTCTGTTCATCCCTGCTTTTCAAGAGCTGCCGTTCCTCAACTTCACTCCTCCAGAATGATTGCTGCACTTCCAGAGAGTCTCAGCAGAATGCAGTCACCTTGAATTCTTTCAAAAGTCACACACTGGTACAGAACTAGTGCACTGCTCCTTCTGGATGGTGCACATTCCAGAGGAAGGGAAGAAATGCCCCATTTATAAAGTCAGGGAATTCCATGGGATCTGCCAGCTCCAGCAGAGTGCCCAGAGCTGCCCTGGGCTCTGTGGGGCAATTACAGCCAAGGAGAGCTGGGCACCACAAAGGGCTGTAGAGGAGCCCTTTCACAATAGCTCAGATGTAGAGTTAAGGGAGCAGGCAGCTCTCGGGGGCGAGTGCCAGGGACAGCAGGGCACAGCAGGACCGTGAGTGGCACAGGCACTGACACTGTCTCAGGCCAGCAGAGCAGCAGAAGGAAGGGGGCAGTGGCAGAGCCCTGCAGCAAAGCGCCTGTTGTTCCACTTGCTCTGTGTCACCTTCTGACCTTTGCTGACATTTGCAGCTGTCTGTGGAAGGGCAGTCTTCTCGGGAAAGAAGCACGTGAGGTACTTTGTGCTGGGTCAGAATTTTCCATGGATTTCAGTTATGTGTGCAGGGGCACAGAGCACACACAGGAGGCACGGGATGCTCTGCCCACCTGATCCCACAGTGTCAGAGAGCAGCAGGCTGCAAAGCTGAGCCACACTGAGCACCCAGCCCTGCAGAACTTTAAATAAAGCCAAGCTGGCCCATCCCTGCATTGATTTTACATTTTCTCTGTGGTTTGTACAGCCTCGTTGAAATAACCCAAGTGCTGGGCTTACTGCCACTTCCACCAGGGTCTAATTAGCCTGGGCTTTGCCAAACCGTGTCTTCAGCTCAGAGCCTTTTCCTCAGGGGTCGCACACAGGGGTGATTTGCAGCAGGTAATGAGGTGCACAGAATCCAATGTTCCTGGCAGGAAAGCTGCAGAGGCACTGCACCCCTTGCTGGGATGTCAGCTTAGTCCCTATCCCCTCACCTCATCACCAGCCTGGCCCTCTGCGTTTTGCTCAGAGCTCTCCTGAGCTTTCCACGTGGAAAGCAGTGGGAATGCAAGCACTGTGGAGGGATGGATAAGGAGCTAAAGGAGTTAGACTGGGACTCCAAAATGCTCCTCAGCTCTGCAGCCTTTTTGCATGACCTTGCATAAGTCACTTCATCTCTCTCTGTTAAGCACCTCTGGCTATGACCAAGGAATGTTATCCTGGTCCTTAGCTGGGGAAGAGATACCTGGACAAGGATGTTTGCAGCACAGGCTGTGTTTCCCACAGGGCAGGGGGCATCCCGGGATGGGGCACTGTGAGCTGTAACAATCACAGAATCCCAGAATAGTTTGGGGCAGAATGGACCTTAAAGGTCATCCAGTCCCGACCCCCTGCCATGGGCAGGGACACCTTCCACTGTCCCAGCTCACTCCAAGCCTTAGTGTCCAGCCTGGCTTTGGACACTGCCAGGGATCCAGGGGCAGCCACAGCTTCTCTGGGCACCCTGTGCCAGGGCCTCTCCACCCTCACAGGGAAGGATTTCTCTCTAACATCCAAGCTGAACTTACCTCCAGTAGGTTTAGACTGGGGTCCTTGAGGGAGCTGAAGTTGGACAAGGAGGAGCAGGCTGGGATCTCCTTCAGTTCCCAACTCCAGCACAGAACTGAGCACTGAGCCTGGAGAAGGGCTGCCAAGGCAGAGGGTAAGGAAGGAAACTCTCCCCCCTGTACTCACCAATCCTGTCCAGCCTGTCCAGAGCCACGGTCTCGAAGGCTCTCCTCATCATGGGGTACTCCTCCAGCACCTCGTTGAAGTTGTCCACGGACAGGGAGTAGAGGCGGCAGTAGGTGTCAGCGCGCACGCTGGCCGTGCGCCGGCCGCGGGTCAGCAGGCAGATCTCTGCAGGCAGAGAGAGGCTGAGACACGGCACGGACAGCGGCACAGCACCCCTGCAACCCTCCCTGCAACCCTCCCTGCAACCCTCCCTGCACTGCCCTGACACCTCCATCCGTGCACTGCCCTCCCTGCACTGCCCTCCCACAGAAAACACAGCCAGAGTTAACAGTCTGTGTTAACATTCTGTGTGTGCATTTCAACATTTCAAAGTACCGGGGGCTCACTTGGGGCAGCTGCCTCACACAGCTGCCCCTCATGGGTTCTGGTGGTCCAGTCAGCCAGACAAGGTTTGTTCTGGGGGATTATCAAAGGGCAGCATTGTGTGTTCACACTGGAGGAGTTGTGTTTCTCCAGCTCCTTGTGGGCACTGGGAGCAGAAGGTCAAAACGTGCTCTCATTGAAGCCAATTCTTTCTAGATTTGTAGAGGCTCTGTGCTGATCTGTGCCTTGCTGTAATTTTGATCCCTATACCTGGAACATTTATCTTTCCACAGTTTTCAAAGATTTTCATGTCTTTGCCACGAGCACTGCCAGGGAAAGCCACATCAGTGGCACCTCCCAGCTCTGGGTGTATTTACACTGCTGTCATGCACTCCTCAGTGCTCAGCTGGTTACAGAATACAAAGCCCTGCATTCAACCACAGCTCCTTGAACACTCAACAGAGAGCTCCCAAATCCTGCTTTTCCACTGCTTACACAGAGTCTGGGCAGCAGGGACAGGCACTTCAGGACAGATGGTGTGAGCTGCAGAGTGACAGCACTCTGCTCCCTGTGTGTGCTGGGTGCCAGTCCTCCTGCACCATTCCTTGCATTCATGCTGAGCCCACCCAAAGCCCTGCTACAGCAGCACCACAAGGTTATGAGTGTGCTCCTAGGCTGCTTTGCCAAGGAAAGGATGCTTAGGAGACAGTGCCATGCATGTGAGGAGTTGTGATGGAATGTCATGGGCAAGTTCAACCCCATCTGTCAGTCAGGGTATCCTGACTCCAACCCCACAACTCCAGGCTGCAAAATCCTTGTACACAAGCAAGGTGCACACACACACATATGAACCAGGAGTAACAGGAGTGTGGGAAATGCATAATAGGAATTTTTTTAGAGGAAAGGCCTCCCAGAAGGGAAGGCAAGGCAAGGCAGGTTTTGCTCTGTTTCCCCTTAGCAGCTCATCAAAGGTGTTGCAGTCAGAGTTTGTCCTGCAATCTGTCCCCTGTCTGGAGCTGAGCTCTGCATGGGCTCTGACAGGAGAAGGGGCTTTGTGTTTCTCCTGAGAGCAATGCCCTAAATCCTTCCCAGCCTCCTGCTGATCCCACTGCTCCAGAGCTCTGCTGCTCATACATTTTGCCTGCCTGCCTGCCGACCCCCAGGACACTTTGCTGAGCTGCAGGCAGGGCAGATGAAGAACTGTTTTTCCCTCCATGTTTATCCAGCCCCTCATGTGGCAGAAGCCAGAGAGCAGGAGGAGGAATGTGCCTGCAGAACTGAGAACAGGATGCTTTTTTCCTTCAGCTTCTCAGCTTCACCAATCTGTCAGAAAAAAAATGAAGCTGCAAGAACCAAGTTTCCCTGCTGTGTTTTGCTGTCATTTATGACCTAGGTTCTGCAGTGCCCACCAGTCACCTCTCCCTGCACCATCCCCTCTCTGGGAGATGCCCAGAGATGGAGGAGGAGGTACTGGGGGTCAGTCCCATGAGGATGCAGGAATGCCTGAGCACAGCAGTGACGTGACTTCAGGAGGGTGAGTGACCAGCAGGAGGGTGAGTGACCAGCACACACCTCCAAAGTAGGAGCCATCAGCCAGCTTGGTCTCCTTGTTGCCCTTGGTGAGGACGCTGACCACGCCGTGCTGGATGAAGTACATCTTCTTGCCTATGGTGCCCTCCCGGATGATGTAGTCCCCGGGCTGGAACACCTCGAACTTGAGCTTGGTCAGCATGGACGTCACAAAGTTGGGGTCCGCGTTGGCAAACAGGGGCATGGAGGCCACCAGCTTGCGGCAGTTGAAGTTGATGATTTCCTGACCACGGGTGGTGTAAAGGAGAGAGAGGGACAGGAGAGAACACACAGATGGTTAGTCAACACCTAATGACCCGTGAAGATCCCTGACCTGGGCATTAAAGTGGGATAAACTGGCTGTGCCTTGTTCTGGCTGCCCCCCTTGGTGCAGGCTGGACAGGCTGTGGATGCTCAGAGCATGGAGCAGTGCTGGAGCCAGCACCACGCTCACTGCCTTCACCCTCTGCCTCCCCTGACAGGGACAACACTCAAGCCTCCAAATAAACACAGCATTCCTGTTTCTGCAGGAAACCTTGGGCAGTGAAATGCTGTCTGTCAAAGCCCAGCGCTTTTCTCTGGGCAGGTGTCATAACTCACCTTGGCAGCCTCTTGTTCTCTGCTACCCTTGCTTGTCAATGAGCTGTTAAACAGCACAAATGTGCCCAGGAGGACAATGATCCCGGGCAGATGGGGACAGAGCCAGGAGAGGAGGGAGAGGTGCTCACCAGGCACTGGGCAGAGGCTGGATCACCAACTCCAGCTGAACAAAGGCCAGTTCAGCTGCTCAGCTGTCACCACAGCCGGGCTGTGCCTCCCCCAGGGCCCTGTGTCACTCGCAGAGGTGACAGCTCAGGAGCTGCTCTGTGCCCTGGCAGGTCCCACTCAGGATGTGGTGCTGAGCCCATCAGCCCAGCACAGCACTCCATGGGAATGGGGATAACTGGAGCAGGGAGAGAGCTGGGGAAGCTCTGTCTCCCCCCACGGGGTTTTCAGGGCAGTGCCCTTTGAGACTTCAGCAAAACTACTTTGAAATTCTGGCTGGCACTTGCTCAGCTCTTCTCTCTCTAACGGAGAGCATTTCTGGGGGACAAAGACAGAAGGCAGGGATCTTCTGGAGCTGGTGGGTGACACACTGGTGACACACCAGGGACAACCCTCATTGCCAGGCTTCAGCTGGGAAGGAAAGGGGTCTCCTTCTTCCTGTGAGTCCCCCTCTTACAGCTGGTGGACGGGGCACAGATGAGGCCAACACTCCATGCTGAGTTTTCGCCAAATCCATGAGATGGGAGATTCCCGAACTCCTGCCCCAGGAGCTGCACAGCTGCCAGAGGTGCTGGGAATGTTCCCTGCCCGTTCCCTGCCCTCTTACCTCACGCAGGGGCTCGCTCAGCTCTCCCAGGATGCTCTCCTCATCAAACATCTTGCCCTGGTAGCGGTGCTCGTAGTAGTCGTGGATGCGCTGCCGCATGTCCGCGGGCAGCTTGTGGAAGGACATGTACTGCTCCACCTGTTTGTACTGAGCAGGGGACACGAGGGACACCAGTCACAGGACTGCCACTAACAGGGCTGCTCACGGGCAGCTTGTGCTAGCCCTGCTTCCTTCACCTCGAGCAGGGCAGTCTGCAGCGGGAGGGAAGCCTTGTCTGATCCATGGGGAGTTTGCAGACTACCCTGCTGTGTTCCCCAAATCCCCCATGTTTTAATTTTTAAACTCCTCCTCATCCAGGTGCCCTGTGGAGACACCTGCTCATTGCCTGGGTGCTGAGCAGCCTGTGCTCCCCTGCACACAGCCTGTCCTCCCAGCAAACAGTGCTGAGTGAGGACTGTGCAGGACGGGAGCAGCAGAGCCCAAGTGTCCCCAAGGAAGGTTTTTCCATGGCATGTGGCAGGACAGTGGCCAGCTGGGCTCCAGAGCTGTCCCAGAAGTGCAGCCCCAGGGCCTGTAGCAGGGGAAGCACAGAAGCTGCCCTGGGTGTGTGCTCACAGCCAAACAGAGGGGCACACTCGGGATCGACATCCCGCTGATCTGGCTGAAGCTGCAGTGCCCAGCCTGCTGCTTCTCCCCTCTGTGTTCCTGCCTGCCCTGCCACCATGGAACCTTTGCTTTCCCGTGACTTTCCTCCCCTTTTCTTTGTTCCTGTGGCCCATGCACTCACCCTAATCCACCCACATTTTTACCTGATGGTTCACATTTCCAGCTCGAGCAGAATACAAGGGCACACTGACTGCTGGCAGAGCAGCTTTGGGATGAACGGTGCTTTCTGCGAGTAAAGGACACCTCCCCAAGGGCCAGGGCTGTACCAGGGTCCTGTTGCCCTGCAGGTGCTGCAGGACAAGGTGTGTGTCTAGGGAATGGTCACTCTCCTTTCACTGGTGGCAGTACAGGACACAGTCCTGCACTAATTGCTGACAAAAGGACCGTGCTGCTCCTTTCCCAGCCCTATTTCCCTTCTTCTCCCTGATAAATGTGTCCCTGAATGTCCCTTTAGTGCAGCTTGAGCTGGAGAGCCTGATTAGTGAAGTTGTGCTCTTTACAGCCCCGGGTCCTGCTCCAGGGACAGCCTGTGCTGGCACTACCAGCTCCATCTGCACCACGGAGGAAAGGGCATCACTCCAAGGAGCCAAGGTGGCAGAGGGGACACTCAGGGCTTCTTGGCATTCCCAAAGCACAGGAATTGCCTGGAAATATTCCTGATCCGTCCTGATCAAAGCCTGACCAAAGACAAGGGAGTCACCACCTCTCACTGGCACCTGGGTGGCTCAGGCTCTGTAGGGACTGGCTATGGCAGGACAGGGTGTGCTGGGTGCCCAGAGGAAATGAGGGAGAGAAAGGAAGTGGAAAGCAGCAGCAGAGTGGAAAACAGCAGCTCCCTTGTGGGCAACTCATCCAAAGAGAACTTTGGAGGTTATGCTCTTCCAAGCAGAAAGTCTCAGGGTTTTTGGCTCATCTAACCATAGATGTCTCCTGCCACTGCAGCCTGAGACACCCACGGGACCTGGCAAACCAGGCACAGGATATGTGAGACTCTCACTATGGAAGGGGAAATCACTAGGCACAAGTTTCTGCTGACTCAGGTTTATTAAATTCATCTAAAATCCACAAAGAGCTCTGCTTGCTTTAATGCTGCATTTTTGTTGAATAAATGATTTGCCAAAAATATCCCCTTACGCTCTCGGCTTCAGTGCAGTGATTGATCTGGAGCAGTGACCAGTGTCACCAGGTGCCTCTCCTCACCTGCTGCAGCCACCTGCCCCTGGCCCTGTCCTCTCCTCCACTGGCACTTGCTGTCCATCTCCAACTGCCCTTTTGCTCCCAGGGAAAAACATCCCCACGCTCCAAAAATCCACCAGCACAGGCTGGATGGGGTGACTGGGACTCTGCTTATTCACCACTCAACGTGGATTTATGGCTTTGCAACAAAGAGCAATAAATTACTGCTCTGCAGTGTTCCTGGTGCTTGTCAGAGTCCCCTGCCACCGCTGTCCCCAGATAAGGCTCCCAGGGAAAACAGGACAAATTCACTTCCCCACAAATAAAGGTGCTGCAAATGAAAATCAGGCTTATAAAAGCAAATTGTGAAATCAGGAACCATCATTCTCTGTCAGGGTTAAGGAGAGGGAGATCTTGTCTCTCCTGCCTCTGCTGATGCTCCCTCCTCTCACCCACGAGGGTTTTGGGGTGCTCAGCTCTCCCTTGTGCAGGGATGGAGTCAGAATTGAAAGCATCAATCCCTTCTTTCCATGTCTGAGAAACTGAAGATTCACTGGGGCTTTTCCCCTTCCCTTGGAGCTGCTGAAGGCTCCACTCTTGGGGGGTCAGGCAGATGATGCCACACTCAGCTGACCCTGTCTAAAGCCACTTGCTGTCCCTTTGCTGCCTTCCAGCCGTGGCCAGGCCTCCCCTGACAGCCTCTTCCCCTCCTCCCTCCTCCTCCTCCTCCTCTGCTCAGCCTCTCACTTGTCTCCCTGTCCCCAGCCTGACCTGTGCTCAGAGCTTAGTGGCCTCTCTGAGTTCAACTAAAAACATTAATTTAGGAATTATTTAAATCTCTCTGAAGACAATCGAGCCCATTTAAATCCCAGCTCATTTTCTTAAGTCTGGTTTTCCTCAAATAGCCCTTGAAGGAGGTATTAATATATCAAAAGGAAACCATTTAGCTGAGTATTTTTGCTTCTATAGCTGGCCACTTTCCCTCTTCTCTCACCAGTTCCCTCCCCTTCTACCAAAGCTCTGATCTCTCACAGCCCAAAGCAAACTAAATATTTTTAACTGCTTCCATGCCCTCAATATCCATCAGGAATCCTCCTCTCTCTTGCCCCAGTTCTGAAGATGAAAACCACCAGGCACGGGGGCGGGGGGGGATTGTTGGGGTGTCCTGTGCAGGACTCTATGATCCCTGAGGGTCCCTTCCAACCCAGCACATTCCATGATTCTGGCACTGTCTGGATCCTTCCAGGATTAGGCTGAGATCACTGTGACACCAGGTTTAATTCCCATCACAAATATCTCCATATCTGGAGCCCAGGGAAGTCACCAGAGATGCACCTGTGGAAGGAGGAGGCTCCACCTTCGGAGCATTTCAGCTCAGGGGAGGCTTGTGGTGCTCTGCCAGCAGGATGTCCCTGGAGGCTGGGTTAAGAGCCACCCTGCCCAGTGCTGGGGCTCTCCAGGTGGATCAGTGCTCCACAGGGGAGAGATCAGCTCATGGGATTCACCACAGGGAAGGTCCTGACAGGACACAGTGGAATCTTTGTTTTATTTTCCCTGATCTCTGATTAGGAGTCAAACAGCAGCTCCCCAGCATTCAGGAATCATCAAACCCAAGGAAATGCTGACTTCTGGGGCTTTTTTCTCTCTTAAGCCATTCATATTCCCACTCTCAGGATCTATTCCATCCTACATCTTACTCCACATGGTCATTCTCACCGAGTCACAGGACTGCAGGGAAGAACAAAAGCCCTGTCACAAAAATCTGGCTGCTACCTCCATTCTGCAAGAGCTTCATGTGATGTCCTGGTTGTGAGCCTTTCCAAAGGCTGGATTAATTGATTCCTGTACTATGGCCTTCGCTCATTTTGCCACTAGAAAATGAGTTTAAAGTGTCACCTCCTGGAAAACCTGGAACACTTTTTCCCTTAGTGCACAGTACCTTGAATTCTCTTGCCCAGAGTCAGGCTCCTGATTTCTTGCTGAGGTACAGACAATTCCTGGAGCTTTTCTCACACTTTCTGTCCAACATTCCTTGCACAGGGGATGGCTGTGAGTTGCTTCCCCTTGCTGTGCATCAGCTCCTGTTCATGATTTTGGCAGGCAGGGATTTTGGACAATCCCATTGCAGGGCTGGGAGATGGCACCAGACTGAGCAGGCTCCATAATGACCCTGATGAAACCCTTGTTTGCCTCCAACCATCCCTGCTGCTCAGGGCTCTGAGGAAAGCAGATCCAGGAGCTGTGGGACAAATCCCTCTGCACGAAATGTTGTGAGTGCTGAGCCCTAAGGTCTCATCCTGTGCATCCCATGGGGAATGCAATATGGACAAACCTGCACATGGTGGCTGTGGAAACAGCCTGTTTTCCCTGGAAATGGCCCCTGAAGGGATTGCCTGGCTGGGCTGGAGAGGCCACATCCTGCCCTAAGGCACTTTTGGCCATGGTCAATCCATCTTTAGAAATCTCACAGGACATTGTGGAGATGTCAGGTCACTGGATCCACACATCGGGAATGGGACAGGGAAAAGGGCCCAGAAGAGAGGTGAAATGTGGCCCCAAAGGCTGGAGATGGGGACAGGGGAGCAGGGAGTGTGTGCAGGGAGGGACCAGCACTGCTGGGAGCCGTGGGACAGGCAGCTCTGGGGGATGCTGCAGCATCACCTCCTCAAGTATTTATTTAGTTAGTTAGTTAGTTCTGTACAGCTCGAGTGCCAACATGAATTCCCAGGCTGATAGTGAAGTTTGAAAGCCCTCCCTGGGAAGGGAAGAGCTGCCAAGGCAGGGACATGCCCTTGCCGTGACAATGCAGGCAGCCCCAGCTCGCAGCAGGTGTCACTGTGGTGGGCACAGGGCAGAGCCCTGTCTGCCTTCCAGGCCCAGGATGGAGATGTCACAACCTGAGCTGTAATCCCACTGTTTGTGACACGTTTTACAGCTTCAGAATGGGCCTCCTCTCACGAATAGGTAAACCAAGTTTAAGTCCACCAATTACATTCTCCTGCAGGAGCAGGAACTACTCAACCATTCTGGTTAAGGGAGTTTGCACCACAAGACATTCTGAAAAGAATCCATTAAACAAACATTTCTGTTTTAAACCAACCCAGGATTCTTTCAGGGAAAGGATTAAGTAAACCTAAAACAACTGACACAATTTCTGAGTTTCTGGCTGAAATGAACACCCCATTCCCTGTATCTTACACTCTTTGGACTCTGCAGAGCAGCCAGAACCCCCTGATTGCAGAGAAGCAAAGCTGTGCTGGGACCCCAGGCCCAGGGCACACCAGAGGCCCTGACACAATCCCTGAAGGCCATCATTTATATCATTTATCAGCCTTGTTATCAAGCCTGGCTGTTTTGATTGACAGTAATGTGGGACACAACAGTGCTCAGGCCATCTCTGTACACAGGGAACAAAAACCCAGTGGTGGCATGACAGGATAAAGCCAGGCTCTCCAAACTTTTTCCAATTAGGAAATTTGATTACATTTTGCATTTGATTAAGTGCTGCAAACACCTTTAATTTCTGGAGTGCTGCACTCCCTGCCCTCTCCTTCACACACATTACCCAAGGAGTGAGTGAGCTCTGCAGCTTCCCTGACCTCCACCTGGAGACTTCTCCAGAATGCCTGTGAGCTCCAGGAATGTGGGGATGACCCCTGAGAACTTAGTGGTGACCAATCCTCTCAGGAATGTAACTTCCAATCCTGCCCAGACCGGTAAAAGATGTGAATTCCCCTCCTGCCAGCTCTGTGGCAGGGCAGCAGTGGGAATTGTGGCAGTGCAGGCTCCAGAGCAGCTGCCAGAGCCACTGCAGTGTGTCTGTGTCCCTGGCTGAGCCAGCCCTGGAGCCCCAGCAATCACCACAGCTCCAGCACAGGGTTAATTAGCTGATCAGCACGGGCACAGTGCCAGGCTGGTGGGATTATCCAGGAGCCCTGGTGGGATTCTCCAGGAGCCCTGGTGGGATCTGTGCCCCCTTTCCCTGCACAAGCTCATGGGGAGGCAGCTCAGAGCAGCCCAAACCCACAGAGGGCAGTGAGGGCTCCAGGGGCCTGGGGGAGGAGAGAAGGACTCCAGCTCCTGCCCACCGACAAAGGAGATCTGGGATTCCCACTGCCAGGGGCTGGATCTGCATCTGGGCACTCAGCAACACCTGAAAGGTTTTCCTCAAGTCAATTTGTCTAAATATTCTGAGGTTAATGAGACTCTGGAGCTCTGCAGCACCCTGGAGCTGTGAGTTCCACAGTTTCCTCACAGACCATAAAAAAGCCCAAATCACCCTTTAAACTTGTTGCTAATAAAACTCTACCACTGGTCTCCAAGAAGGAGCAAGGACTGCCTGAGCCCCAGGACAGGTCCCAGCTCTCAGAGCAGTGGGCAGGCCAAGGGCACTCTCTAGATTTCCCTCCTACAAATACTGCTCCAACATCCCCAGCAGGGACAGAACATTCCAGTTGTTTTATTCCAGCCTTTCCCACGACTAAACTTCGCCCAGTTTCTCTCTGCTGAATTCAGGGTGCTGACAGAAGGGCTGAAATGTTAAATGTGCACACTGAAGAGCTTGGATAGGCAGAGCACAGGATGAACTGTGGGCAGCAGGGCTGTGCAGAAGTGTGAGGAGCTGGGGGTGATGTCAGTGCTCTGCAGGGTTTCTGAAATGATTCTCTCTTCAGCATTACCTGCTTGTCCCCCTGCAATCATGCTGCAGCACGTGCTGCTTCAGGATAATGACAAGGGAAAGTGCCGGTCCCTAGCCAGAGTCAAGAGGTATTTTAAGAGCAAGAGGCACTGGATGGACTGCTCAGGGAGGAGGAGGAGCGAGGAAGGAGTGTGGAGAGCAAACCCCGAGGGGAGACGAGGCTCTGGAAGGAGAGATTAGGGCTTTACTGGGCACTGCAGTGCTGACAGCAGCAATCCCTGCTCTGGGTGTACCTGGGGAGCTGAGCCTCCCTGCAATGCTGGGATGGGAGGGCGAGCCCTGAGCATCCCTGCCCTGCTCCAAGGAGCTGCAGTGAGCAGCACCATCACCCTCCCCAGCCCTCAAGGTTACAGAGCACACTGGAGAGGAGGAGAGGGTGTGCATGGTGACTTGACAGAAATACTAATCCAGCTGAGCTGCAGGATTAGGGAAAAAAATTAATAGGAGAACCTGCAAAAAGCATGAAAATAACTGGCATATCTGGCTAGTTTATTGCTCTCCTGGGCAGGGAACAGTCTCCCTCTGATGTGAGGCACAGTTACACAGGCTGGGGGGTAATTCTGCAGTCAGTGATGAAGTTAAGGCTGGAGCTGATCCATGAACAGCTGCAGAGGGTCTTGTACCCCTGCTCCTGTCCTTGACCCTCTCCACCAGCACCTGCACCAGCTCTGGCACTCACTGGGCTCAAAAAGAAGCTCCTGCAAAGTTTTTCATTAGAAAACGAATGTGGGAGAAGAAATGAGCTCAGTGAAGGTGTGGGAAGCCAGAAAGGCGTGGCCAGCTGAGCACAGGGCAGGGAGCTCCGGGTGAGAAGGGGCATGTTCTTGGTCAGAGCTGTCCCATCCACTCAGTTACAACTGCACACTGCACAGCAGCACTTTGGAAATGTGTCTGTCAGAATCCCTCAGCGTGGACCCGTGGTGGTGGTGTCTCACATGCAGGAAGCAGATGCCAGTGCTGGGTGCAAGGATGCTGTGGAGTTAACTCCAGACCGAGGTTAAGAGAGAAGATCAGCTCCCCATCCTGCCACTGACTCTCTGTGAGAGCTCCATGGGAAGCTCTGATGGCATGGACAGGTCCCTTCTCACTTTGCCTCTGGGGCTGGAGGTCAAACAGTCCCTGCAGAGAGCCCCTTGCAAAGAGCTGTTCCCAGCTGAAGGGAGGTCAGGGCCAGCCCTGCACCATGGCTGTGTCCCCTCCACGTGCTGGGAGTGCCACAGGGGACTCTGCCCTCAGAGACTCAGGAATCTCAGCACCTCCCTGGCTTGGAGGGGAATTCCCTCTGAATTCTCCATGGATGCTGCCACCCCATGGATCCCACCCAGCCTCCCTGCCTTGCACAGCAGCACAGCATGAAGTGAGAGGCTCCAGGAGGAGATTTGGACAGGACAGGGATCAAATGTCCCAGTGTTCAGAGAATCCAAGGCAGAGTGAGACAAGCCTGCTCCTGAAGCCAACAGACAGCACAGCTTGGCTTTTATTCCTCTTTTCCAAAGCCCTGCTTATCCAAGTGTGTTGGCAGAGGTCTGGACAATCTGAAACTTCCCCAAAAACTCGCTCCTGAACCTTGTCCTGAGGGTCCCACACAGCAGAGCCTCCCAGGGCAGTTCCAGCTACAACCTTCTCTCCTGTTTGTGTTCGCGGTGCTCTCCCCTCTCCACTGTGTCCCCTTCCCTTGGCCACTCCCAGCCCAGCTCCCGAGGCCCCTGCGGGCTGAGCTGTGCTGAGGGACAGGCAGAGCCCTCAGGGTGCTCAGCAGAGGTCTCCCAATTGCTGCTGGCTTCTACCAATCGACCTCCAAACTTGTTGAGATTTTTCTCTCTCTAATCTGCTTCACCAGACACTTTGTCCCAGGAGGACTGAACTAAATTGAGTTGCAGGGCTGCAAATCACGCAGCAGCCTCATTTTAATCACGGCTATTCAAGTGCTAAGGAATGCAGAAAGTAAATACATATTTGTTTTTAAGCCATCACTTGTCCCATTTGCAAGAGGAAAATGAACGCACTCGATCCCTGAGGCTTTGATCCTCAAAGGATAACAGGAAATGAACCTGCCATAGGAAATACAGCCTTGGTTCAATCCTCTCCCTGCTGCCTTTGTCAGAGCTCTTCTCCTGGGTCTGTTAACCCTCTCACTCACATCCCCACATTCTAACAAGGCTTTAACACTTCCCACTGTGCCTGCCACCCCCTCTACAGTCCCTGCTGGTTTCCTGGGCACTGGTTTCCCTGAGCACTGACGGGAATGCATCTGCCAAGGTCGAGCCGTGCCCTTGTGTGAGCGCAGGCTCGAGCCAGAGCCCGGAGTGCCCAGTGCTGCAGGTGCAGTCCTGGCTGTGCCAGGCTGGCCAGGTGCTCGGGTTTGCAGATCAGCCCTCGACTTCTGTGCTGCTTCAAACACATTTGAATAAATACTCTGCATCCCGAGATTTGATCAGCCTGCATTCCCAGTGCTGCAGTGTCCTTCTCTTCTCCATCAGGATCAGCCCAGCTGTAACACTGAGCTAAAACTCTGGATGCTCTGGATGTATCTCAGGCCTCCTCCACACTCTTCTCCTGGGCATTCCCCCTCCTTTAGCTCTAGCTGTGGTTTGGGATCTTCCCTGTGCTCCAAGCATGAGTCAGCCTCTGGTCTTCTTTGCTCTCCCTCTCTGCCCTGCTCTCCTCCCATTGTAATCCCTGTGTCTCAAGCTGTTCCAAGGTCATCCCACCTCCTCCCTGAACTTAAAATTCACCTGATCAGTGCCTGCTGGTCACAGTTTCCCTACCTGAATCACAGCTCCCCTCTCACCTAAACTACACCTGGCAGGGTCAGAACAGGAACAATTCCTCTTCTTAATCTCCAGATCAAATGTACCCACAAGACCCTGGCCATAAAACCTCCCCAGCCCCACCAACTGAGCCCAGCCCAGCTCACGAATTCAGTGAATTCTGTGGCAGTGGCAACCCGATCAGATGTGACATTTCTGGCTGTGTCCTCCATTCTGCAATCCAACAATGGTGCCATTAATTCCACAGCTACCTGGGGAACCTGCTCTGAGCACCCAAGCCTTGATCTAGGCTTTGGGGGTTGTTCTGCTTCACTCAGGAGCACTGGAGTGAATAATCTGGACACTTTAAAAGAGAGCACTTGCTAAACAAAAGCTGCACGATCTGCAACATTCACTTGGGGTTTGAGACAAGATGTGGGAAAGGAAGAGGTGACTTAAAATTTTAGGTACTGGTGACATTGATAACGTTGGTTTACAAAGACAGGCAGAGACAACAACAATCATCTCCTTGCCCTGCTGTTAACTGATCCTGCTGCTGTTTCTTCCTGAGGGGTGTTGGAATGGATGGATGGGGATGAATGGCCAAGGAACAGCACCTTTGGCTTCTCACACTGACAGTCCTGCCTCCCTCCACACAGCATGGAAACCTCCAGACAACACAGAGAGCACCCCGGCCCCAGCAGGGCTGGCCTTACCTTCTCCTGGTACTGGCGCCGGGATGAGTCCAGGGACTGGATGAGGGCGGTGGCGTGGCCGATGAACATGGCATAGCAGGTGGCCCCCACGATCATGCTGAGCATGGTGAGCCACACGTCTGACATGCCCACGGGTGCCTGCTGCCCGTAGCCGATGCACAGCATGTGGCTCATGGCCTTGAACAGGGCGTACGAGTACTGCTTCCCCCACGAGTCGTTCTGCAGGGACACAGGACACAGAGTCAGCACGGGGATGTGGCATTCAGGACGTGGATATGGGGCAGGAAAGCATCCCTGGCACTGCACCCAAAAATCCCTGTTGGAGGCACCTTGACATGTTGCACAATAAATTTAATTCTTTGGTGGCTTGGAGGGTTTTTGGAAGCTAGGAGGGCTATGGAGTCTCAACCCCCAAACCCCTCAGAGCCCCCAGAACTCCTGTACCTCTCACAGAGCCCACACACCTCAGTGCCCTTAGAGCCCTCACCACCCCACAAGCCCAGCTCACTCCATTTGGAAAAACAAGCCCAGAGTCTGTGATCTGAGATCATCACTTTGGCCCTGGTTTTTAGAGGCTCTATGTGCTTTTTGCAGCAGGGAATGCAGCCAGTCTGCCCTGCTGGTAACCTGGGATAAACCCAGATGATGCACTGGGAGATTTTCACAATGACCCACGTGTGGGAGAGGGAACTGAAGCAAATCATTTCCTCCCCTGGGAAATGGGCTTGAACTGAGAACTGTAGCAGAAAGCCTGAGCAAGGCTGCCAGCAGCGTGATCTGAGAGTGGGGAAAATCACTGCCCAGCAATTTAGGAAATGGCCAGGGTCTCTGCTCATTATCTGGAGACATGAGAAGGGCAGAAAATGAAGTTGATAATGTCTGGACAGCAAGTTCTTCTCAGTGCAAAATTGGGCTTTTTCAGAGAGCTGAGGAATTACAAATGGTCTCATTTGAGAGCAGCAATGTCCTGTCAGGAGAGGTATGCTGAGACACCTTGTGCTCTCCACTGCAGCTCACACAGGCAGCACCTCAGCAGTGACATCATGGCACAGGGAGAAAAACTGGCACAAGTTTCCTGGTGATTCTGATTAGCCTGAGCTCATGGAACAGCTCGAGGTGCATTTGCCATCCTGTGGGTATTATCTGCCAGCAAGTTCTTGCTGTGAAACCTTGACAAGTAACTGCTCTGTCATCACACATGGCTCTTGCAAGGATGTGAAAATGCCTCTGCTGGGTGACACTTGTGGCAGCACTGGGCATTCCTCAGCTGCTCCCTGCTCCTGGAAAGGGGCCAAAGTTATGGATGGTGCTCTGCAGTCACATATGCCACGGCACCTTGGAAGGTCACTGCACAGGCCTGCTGATGGCTTGTCAATAAACAAAGAATTCTCCTGTGACCTCCATCCAGAGCACCAGTGGCCAGCAGTGCTGGGAGCTCTGGAGTTCACCTGCTGGAGGTATCTCATCAGGTCAGGTGGGTGGCTGGTGACCTCTCTGCAAGCAGCTCTCAGTGCCACTGATGCCCATGGAAACTTTTCACTGACCTTACAGGGAGCAAATAGTGACAAAGCTGTGGCACAGGGCTGGAACCTTTGCCAAGGGCTGGTGCTTGGTTAGGGGATAAGCACATGGACAAAGCCAGCTGATAGCATTACCTGGCCAGATTCAGTTTCACTGTGCAAGACAGGCCTGATTCCCAGGGCAACAAGAAGGGCAAAGCCACACAAGTGACAGCAGAGCTGACACGGGAGCAGTGGCACAGGCACAGCCAGGAGAGACTGCTCCTGTTCCCTGCCAGTGCCAGCCTGCCAACAGAGCAGGAACCTGGGAAAAACCAGCCTGGGGCCAAGAGACAGGAGCAAGAGACAAAGTGGCCACTGGTGACTGCTGCTGGCTGTGCCCTTGGCTCATGTGTGAGGAGATGCAGCCCAAAGGAGCAGAGGACAGGGCAGGGGCTTTGTCCCCTGGCAGGGCACAGAAAGGGTCGGGCTAAGGCGCTGCCAGAGGTGCAAGGCCAAAGGAGTGACCCCTCCTGCTCCTCTGCCTGCAGGCCTGGGCTGTGCCTCTGAGGCCTGGCCAGAGAAGTGCTGGGTCCATTCTCCACCCCCAGGTTTTGTGACATTTTGCAGAGCCACTTCTGCTCCTTGTGGGCACCGGGCCCTCACACAGTTCCCACAGGAATCCTGCACTTCCAGGACCCCCTTCCCTCTGCCCTGCAGTCCTGGCAGTCTGAAGCCATGGCCCTGCACTCAGGCCATGGCAGCTGCTGTGGCTTCCCTGGCTTGAGCCCATCTATGTTCCCTCATCCTGAGACAGCAGAAGGGAGCTGTCACACTTGGCCATGCTTTATTTAAAATGCTGCATGCCTGCAAAGGTGGGCAGCACATTCCCAGTGGTACCCGGGCACAGGGAGCAGTGCAGCTGTCCTGCCCCATCCCTTGCTGAATGAATTCCTTCCTCATTCCTCACTGGGTGCTGCAGGAATGCTGCTGACCTCCGAGTTCAGTGTGGCAGCAGTTTAACAGGGCAGCACATCTCCACCACTGACCCGAGAGCAGGGACAAAGGGAGCTGAGCTGAAATTCCAAAGGGAATCTGGCCAGACAGAGCAATAATAGCTGAGCTGGAAAACTGGCTGCCAGGCTCTTTAGTGGCTGTGAACATCTGGGTACCAGGCAGGCTTGAGGTTTAAAAGCCATTCTTCCAGCAACTTGCTGCTCAGGAGTGCTGTTTACAAAGAAGCTTGCCAGTGTTTTGTAGGAATTAGTCATCCCAAACTGTAACATCCAATATGCTGAGCTCCTGCAGCCTGCACAAACACTGCTGGCTCGCTGGGAATTGCACAGCTCCGAGTCCCAGCCCAATTCCCAGCAGCAGCAGCAGGGCTCCTGTGAGGACAGGCTGGGGGTGCCAGACTGAGGAGACAGCTCAGGGGTGAGAGCTGCAGGAAAACACAGAGCTTTCCAAACAAACCACGAGCACCCAGCTCTGCTGGGAGAACACATCAAGGACTGCTCAGAAAAAGGCACTTCTGTGAAGGGGAAGCCTTTCAGAGCAATTACCTTTAGGATACCAAGTGTGAAGAGCACTGGATGCTCTGTGATGATTCTTCCCTTACAGGTCTCAGTACCTCTTTAGTTTTCAGGTGTTTTGTTTTCCATGGGATGAACAGACAGGTCAAGCCCACAGTACTTTAGGCCAGACTAGAAGAGGTTCCAAATGCAGTGTGGACACGGGTTCACCAGCACCAGCTGCCTCACACAGCCACAGCTCATTCCTGTAAGAGCCATGTCCTATCTAATACCCAAGTACACCAGTCCCCAGGGCAGCACCACTCCACAGATACTGGAGTGGCTAAAATGGCCCATTAGAGGAGGGAAAATGACTCCCCCTTATGCAAATCCCAAAGCAAGCAAAAGCAGAGCTACAGATCTGTGCCTGTTCACAGTCAAGAGGGGGTTATCTCAGAGGAACCAAGAGACTTTGCAAAAAGGAGTGAAAAGACTTTGAAGCAGTTTCTCAGACTGGTTTGTTTTAAACATCCACACTGGCAGTGCTGGAAGGGCTTCTCTGGCATGAGAGTCTGGCCTGCTCAGATCCACCTTTGAATATTTGGAGACACTTCCCTGGAACACTTCAAAGGCACTGCTGGGTTCTGTAGTACCTACAGAAGCACCTGAAGGCAAACTGTGGTGTCTGACAGGGTATTCTGGTTCTGATGTACATGTGAGTGTGTCTGATTGAATCCTCACTGGAGAGGAGGAGTGAGATGAGTAAAGACATGGAGAAGTACTGGAAGTTCTTGGGATAGGGGCATAGTCCTGGCTTATACCTGGCTTATGCCTGACTTACACCATTAACACTTGGAGAACTCAGGAGCTGTCTCTGACCATCCTGGCCCACCTCTGGAACTGCTGGGCTGGGAAAACAGACCTCCAGATCCAGTTTAAAGGATGGGAATAGCAGGGCAACACATGGAGGTGACAGGTCAAACTTCACCTTGGGCAGAACCTGCCTGTTCTGGGCTTGTTTCCAAGGGAAGCTGGAAACATGGCCTTCACCTGACAGCAGGGGTCTTCTCAGGGCTCTGAGTGTCCCTGTCCCAGTTGCTCCCAGGTTTCCTGGGAGCCCTCCCGAGCAGCCTGTGCTCCTGGAGATCCAGACTTGGGCACCCAGACCTTGCTTGGGCTCGTGGTACCTGTACCCAGCCCTGTGCATGGAGTGCTGTGCCCATCTCCTGCTGCTCCCAGCTGGCCTCCCTGGGCAGCCCCTGGAGGTGCCTGTCACCCTGCCTTCCCTGGAAAGGCCAATATTCCCAGTTATGGGCCCTTCTGCCCTGCCCGTCCTGGTTTGCACTGGTTTTGGCCCCATTTGGGGAGGGCACTCCCTGTGCCTGTGGCCCTCGGCTCCAGGTTCCCACCCCATTGGAGCAGCCCTGCTCCTGCTGCTCCTGTCAAACTTTACAGAACATGGAATCTCCTGCAGATCCCCGTGCCTGCTGAGGGAGGGCAGGAGGGATGTGCTGGCCCAGAGGCTCGGGGGGAATCACAGCAGGTCCGTGCAGGATTGCTCTCTCCCACACGCTGCAGCCATTCCTCTTCCTCCTCTTCATCAGCACCCCTCAGCAAGGTGCTGTGAGCAGGGAGGGCAGAGCTCCATGGGAATGTGCTCCCCTTGTTCTGGAGCAGGGGAGGCTGATGAGAGATTGCTGGGCAAGCAGCTGCACTGGCCTCGGGGATCTCTGCCCTCCCTGCAGGGCTCATGGGCTCAGCACAGCACCCACGAAGGAGGCCAAGTGTTCCCAGCAGCTTTTGGGGCTCAGCAGAGCTCAGATCTCTGGGAGAGGAGCTGCCAGGCTGGCTCCGAGGGAGCAGCACACGCTCTGCAGCTGACTTACCAGTGTTTCCAGTTTTTAATAAAAGTGCACTGCAGGAAAGCTAATGCTGAAGCCCCTGGGATTTGGGCTCAGCAATTAAAACTGCAAACATCCTGCCCTGCCGTTTCAGGAGCCAGCCAGACACCCACTGCTTCCACGGCTGCTGAAGATGGAACATGAGGCATGTGGAAAACACCGAGATGAACCAGACTCGGGGATTTATCGAGACCCTGAGATGATTTTGGCAACACCAGACCCTTCACAAATCCCCTGGATAAGGATCAAACCTTTAGGAGGCAGATGGGAGATGATGAATCTTCTTTCCCTGCAGCATGGAAATCAGGGCTGGTTTTATGGAGTGCTAAGTGGTGGGAAACCCCAGAGCAGAGGAAGAGCAGCACCAGCACACTGACAAAGCCTCCAAAGCATCTGGACCTCACTTCCAGCTCCCCTTGGCTGTAGCAGCTTCAGAAGATTCCCTTTTTCCCAGAGTTCTGGCTCCTGTGTGTAATCAGGGCACCAAGGATATTTATTTATCTCCTCAGAGCTCCGACCAGGCCGGTACAGAATGTTCCAAAATCCTGGCTCCCTGGCACAGAGGCCATCCTGGCCTCTCCCCTCCCAGCCATGTCCATCACACAGAGCCATGCTGGAACCTTCCATCCACATCCTAGCACCAAAGCCTGAGAAGAGCCCAGAGCTCCAGTTTCTTATTTCCTGGCTCTGTGGCCTCCCCTCCAGATTAGATGTAAATTGTTTCCTTGATAATGCCATCCACATCCACCACTGGTCCCAGTGACACACCTGGAAATCTTCTCAGATTAAAGGACATTATTGAGAGAAAAAAAAACTATCTGGTTCCCCAAGAACTACTGCACTCTTTGATAATTATTCTAACCCCAGGCTATTTTGGGGCTGGCATATTCTTGTACAGCTTCTGGAGTGGAAGCTCCCTTGAACTATAGGTGGGGCATCTCTCTAGTTCTTCATGCCACTTTCCTGAGGCTCCATTTTCAGAGATAATGGGTTTTTTTCCACTTCTTTTAAGTGGAACAAAAAAAAAAGAAGGTGATTTAGCTGCAGGGAAGAAGCAGGAAAAAAAATCCTCCAAGGCGAGTTTAATTCCCAGCTTCAGAGGCTCTCAAGGCTGGGAACACAAGGCTGCAGCATGAGGAAAGCTCTGCTCTGGATAGGAGCTCCCACTCCTGCCCTCCTGGAGCCTGCTGAGCCTTCCTGCCTCTGGAATGCATCCTGGCCTCTCTCTCCAGCCTTGCTGCTAAGATTTACCTTGGCTAAATCTTTTCTTCCTCTGTCCCATGTCCTGCCACTTTTGCAGACCTGGCAGTTTCAACACCAGCAGCTTCAACCTCTTCCCCGGGGGATGGATGAGGAGAGCCAGGAGCTGCTGCTGCCAAATGTTGGGATGAGGGAATCATGGTCCAAATGTGCTGCTCTGAAGCCATCCTGCAAGGGCACCGTGGCCAAGTCACCCCTGGGATGGGGACGAGGCCACCTGCACCTCTGAGCTCCCTGGCATGAGGAGCTGAGCATCCTCTTGGCCCTGAGCAGCACAGTGGGGCCCCAATCTCTGACTGCTCCTGCCACATAAATAATGAAAAGGCAGCACAGGGAAGCCCGGGCAGCTGCTGCACGAGTTGTTGTTGTTGTTGTTGTGCTGGAGATAAGCAGAGAGTTCCAGGCTCAGAACTGGCAGTCTGGCACTTTGCAGCAGCACAGACAGGGGCAGCCTGTGCCCACAGCCCTGCACGTGGGAGGCAGGGCAGGCTGGCACATCTTTCATACATTTTACATTTGTTCCATTCTGCCCCAGCGCCTGATTATTTCCTTTATTCAAGAAGAAATTGGCTGGGGGAATCTAGAGGTTAAGAACTGCAAAAAGAGGCAATTTTTTAAGCTTTGTCAGTTTTTGCTGCTTAATCAGCTGGACATTGTCCCTTTGAATAAAAGCTCCTGAATTCTCAGCAAGATGGTTGAAAGGTACCATGAATTCGCTGTGCCTTTGCCATATGGTGTCACACTCCCTCCCAGCAGCAGCAGGGACAGCTTTGGATGGCACTGGGCAGTCTGGCTCCTCATCCCTGACCGTGGCTCACTCCGGGCTGGGGGGAGGCCACACCGCCCCTTTCAGGGGGCATGGAGCAAAGGGACCAGCAGCTGGAATTATGGATCAGCCCCAGCCCTGACTCTGGGACTCCATATACTCAGATTTCAGCGGGAAGTTTCCATCCCTGCTCCTTGCTGCTCGGTGCCAGGAGAGGGAGCCTGGCTCCTGCCTTCTGTGCCTCTGCCGGGGCCGGTCCTGCTCCGAGCCCCGGGACTGTCCCTGCAGGATGTGACTCCCTGTCCCGGGACTGTGTCCCTGCAGGATCTGCCCTCCTGTCCCGGGACTGTCCCTGCAGGATCTCCTGTCCCGGGACTGTGTCCCTGCAGGATCTGCCTCCCTGTCCCGGGACTGTCCCTGCAGGATCTCCCTGTCCCGCGACTGTGTCCCTGCAGGATCTGCCCCGGTGCTCCCAGCTCTGGAAAGCGGTGGGAGCGCCCCGGGGGATGGAAGGAGGATCGGGAAGCTCTGGGATGCTGCGGGTGCTGCAGGGATGTCGCCCAGGGGCTGGGTTTAGGGCTGAGAGGTGGCACAGGGAGCACGGCACGTGGGATGCTCCAGAGGAGAGACCCCCTCCACCATCTCTGAGCTGGTTATTTATAATTATTTCTTATGAGCTCGTCAAGGGGATGAAAAACAAAACACCTGGCGAGGGCTCTGCTCATCGGCCTCGCTCTTTGGAAGGAGGCAGTGGGAAGAGAGTGGAAACGGGGGTAAAAGATAAAATAGGGAAGGAAGGAGGAAACAAAAGCAGGTGCAAGTGTTCTCTGCTCGGCACTCACCACCATGCGGTTGAGGGACACCCAGCAGTCGTCGGGGAAGTCCTGGAGCATGGGCACCAGGAACTGCAGGCAGCCGTCCCAGTGGCACAGCAGCAGCATCATCCCGATGAGGTTGACGATCCTCACCACGGCGCTGGCCAGGTCGTAGGTCATGTGGAAGATCTGCGGACCCACAGGAGCAGGTTAGATGGCAGCTCCCCCAAACAACCCCCAGTGCACAACACACAGTGTCAGAGCCCAGAACCCTGCTGAAGGCACAGAGGAGCTGCACCAGCTCAGGTCTGGCACAGTGTGCAAGCGGAACAGCTGAAAAACAGCTTAAAAAAACAAAATACAAAATCATCATCAGTCACTCCTCCTGCCCTGCGACTTTGCCTTCTAATTTACAATTAAAATCTCCATAACTCCTTCTATAAAATAAGCTGGTTGCAAATATTTCTGGACCATCAGCCACGCAATGCCCTTCTTTGATTTCTGTTCTTGCTGGAGACGTGTTCCACAGTGACCCATGGTGGCAGCTGCCTTTGTACTGGATGTCAGCTGCAGTCTCTGCATGTATCAAATGCAACAAGGAACGGCCTCCAACTCAGCAGAGGCTTCTGGAAAAGGATCTGATTCATCTTTTCTTGTGTTCCTTGTATTCTGCTACTACACCCCTGTCCAGGTGGGCAAGGAAAAGAGAATCATGGCACAGAGGGCTGTTTTTCCTCATTGTCAGTTCTTCACATGGAAAATAAAGCTGCAAACACAAGTTTCTTACAGGCCAGAAACGACACAGTGCCTAATGCAGGGGGGTTCAAGTGCCTCACCTGGGCATCACCCTCCAAGGAACATGAGTGTCAGGGTGGTTTGTGACACAGGGGACAGGCTGTGTGATGTGTGACCAAATCCATACACCTGGCTGCTCCAACAGGGATAATCCTGCTCCTCCCACCACCGTGGCACTGTGTGCCTCCCACCTTTGCCCACACCACAGATCGGCCTCTCATCCCACAGGAAGGCAGCTCCACAGCCTAAAGCAGCAGAAAGCTTTTCTTATCAGGCAAAGGAATCACATTTTTCCAGCTGGAATTGCTGCTGTCCAGTTGGAATGCCTGTTTCCACACCAGCCATCCCCACCCCAGGGTCACACGCCCACAGCAATGCCCACGTGTCCAACCCTTGCCAGGAGGGAGCACAAAGAATGCTGGAATCCAGAAGGATGAATGATTCGGATAACTGCTGCTAACTCCATTATTTCCCTGCATCCAGGCTGGAGCCCACACTGCTAGTGTGAGAAAGGCCATTCGAGTGATCTTTCAGGGCTGAAAAGAAGAATATCTCCAAAATCCAGCATGAAAGGCTGTTCTAGGAAATCCAGCTCTCGCTGCTGACTCAATAGGTCAGTATGAAAGCTGAGCACATAATTCATACAGAATAATTCCTCCTGGTTTCCTCTTTTTTCCTCCCCCTGCAGAAATGATCATTCTCATTTAGATAACCCAGAGCAAATCCATCCTGTTGGAATGAGAGCCTGGGGCTGTGCTTTTAATGAAGCTGGAGCAGCAGTTTGCAGAAGGATCTTTCCAGCCACCAGGGTTTTTCTGTGCTAATGACTTTTCCTCTCACACCTCCGGGTGTTTTTCAAAGAGCTCCAGCCCTGCTGTAACCCAGGGAGCTCCAGCCAGGGGCAGGGAGAAGCCCTGTCACATTGAGGAAGTGCCTTCCTTCCTTTGATAGATGAAAAGCAGACAGCCAAGAGCCCGAGGGTATGGCTGGCTCAGGGACCAGGTGATGGATATGGAGCTTCTGAGAGGAAGGCTGGGATCTGTCCGAGTCAGGGTAGGGCAGAGAGCCTTTATTTGGTGCATGCAGAGAGAGGAGAGGGTGGATTCAGCTCCTACTCTGCACCTTGAGATCTGCACCAGAGCCACGGGGTGGGAACAGACCCCTGAGGGTGACACACCTGGGCTGTGGCACCTGAGAAGGAGCTGCACCATGGCTCAGGGATTCCCAGGGGTAGCTGTGATTATGAACTGCAAATGTCTGAGCTGCAGGTGAGACAACTCCAGTTCCAAACGTCTCAGGAGTTCCCAGCTCCTGCCCACATATTTGCATTCCCATGCAGGAGAAAACCAGGAAGCACACAGGAATAACTGCAGGGCTGGGAACAAACACCTTCCACTGAGAAGCTCCTACTGCAAAGAGGTGCTGGTGTCACAGGGAATTCTGATCCAGTAATGTGCTGCAGGGCAGTGCAGTGCCCTCCAGCACTTCCCTGGCTCACCAGGGAGAGGAGGACCAGGAACATTCCAGAAGAGCTGGTCCATGCACGAGCACAGGAACGTGAGTGGTAACTGCAACTTCTCTGGTTTCCATCAGGAGCACCCGGGACTTTGTGTCCTGTTGTAACATAACCCAGGCTGGGTCCCAGAGCACCACAGCTCCTTCCACCCCAGCACTGCCTGTGCTTCCTGCCCTCCTGCTTCCTGCTACTTTTCCACTGGGAACAAGGTAGCCAGGAGAAGAGTCGAGCATGGATTCACATTTAAAGGATTTTCTTGGATAAAGTTAATATCTCTGGTTTTTGACAGACCAAAAGAAGCTCTGGTTTCAGCATTCCTGCTACAAAATCAGTGTTGTCCTTCCAGTCAAAGGACACCTTGCAATTCTTGTGGAAAGCACAGTTTGGGAAAGTGGGAGGACCGAAACTTCCCTCAAAAAGTCATTTCTGGTTATGTAAGAGCTCCATCTTGGAAACTCCACTTATACAGAACGAGCTATCGGGATCCTATCAGATGGGATCTGAAATCCTGTCAGCCCCAATAACTGTGCAGCCCTCCTCCATCCTGGACTGCAGCAGCATTCCTCCAACCCCAGCACCTGAGCTGCAAGGAATCAAGGACACCTTGGAGAAGTGGGGCCTGGCTCTGGCAGTGGCTCCAATCAAGGCTGGGTGTTTAATTAGGTGTGCTGGTCTGTGCTGGCACAAGGCTCAGGCACTGTTCAAACCACAGCCACCACCATCCCTCTGCTCTGATCAGCTGGGGCCACCAAAATCCCTCTGCTCCATCTGAGGCCACCACAATCCTTCTGCTCCATCTGGGGCCACCACAGTCCCTCTGCTCCAGCTGGGGCCACCAAAATCCCTCTGCTCCAGCTATGGCCACCACATCCTTCTGCTCCATCTGAGGCCACCACAATCCTTCTGCTCCATCTGGGGCCACCAAAGTCCTTCTGCTCCATCTGGGGCCACCACAATCCCTCTGCTCTGGGCTGGCCACCACATTTTTCTGCTCCAGACTGGCCACCCCAATCTCTCTGCTCTGGCCAGCTGGTGTCCTGGGGCTGTCCATGGGGACATTCTGGGGCAGAGCTGGGCAGGGCAGCAGCTGCTCCAGGCACACCCTGCCAGGCCCAGCCCTCGGCACAGCCCCTGTCCCCAGCTCTGCTGGCACATCTGGGCTGGATCTGCCTGCACAGCTGGACTGGGATCTGCCTGCACAGCTGGACTGGGATAGGCCTGCACAGCTGGACTGGGATCTGCCTGCACATCCGGGCTGGGATCTGCCTGCTGGTTTTTCATGCTCTGGAGGTGCTGTGCCTGGAACCAAGGGGCTTTCCTGGAGTTTTGGGGGCCCTGAAGCAGAGGCTCAGGCAGGGTGAGGCAGCAGCATCCCAGTGCTGACTCCAGCAGGACTCGCTGCCCTCCACGGGGCTCCTGAACAGATTCTGCTCCACAGGAAAGCACTGAAACTGCTTGTTGTCCTTCACTACTGCACTGCCAGCCAGGCAGGAATTCTGTAGCTCCATATCCTAGCTGGTCCCGAGCCAGTGCTGGTGTCTGTGCCCACAGCATGGTTAATATACAACTGTGATAAATCCCCTGGGGATAATCAAGGAGCTGTGACACTGCTCCAGCTTAATAGAAAGCAAAGAATTTACTCTTCATTTATGGCTTAAAAAGCCCACAGACTTGAGAAGGAAATACAAATCTCAAAAGAGAATCAAAACAGCCTCATATGCTGTTGTGAGTGCTCCAGGGTCAGAGTTAAGGTTGTTCTGCTGTGAGAAAAAACGTGTTTACTTACATTTAAGAAGAGTATTTGTGGGCTGTGGGGAAGAAAGTTGACATGTCTTTCAGTCTGCCTTTCTCTTTTTGGCTTTTGAAGATAACAGAGGTAAAGATCCATTTTCCTCACAGAGGCATTAGTTGCCTTTCCAAACCCCAGTGTTAATCTCCTGATAGGCTGGGGATAGGTGGCTGCTGCAAAGAGCTTTTCTGAGCCTAAAATCCAGTTTAGCCCGATAACTGAGGGTGGCTGTGCTGAGTCTGCAGCAGGAGCTGCTGTGGCTCTGGACCACCCCAAACCACTCATCCTGTTTAGTCTTGACACCAGCCTGGACAACAAGCTCATTCCAGCCAATGTGCAAACTGAAGGCAGCTCACTGAGAACACAGTGGCTTGGGTGATTCAGGGAACAGTGCCAGTTCAAGTGGCAAATGTCACCTCCACGACCAGGGTGAGCCCTGACTCACACAACCCACATAAGAGAAGGGCTTGGGAACCCTGATGTGGAAATCCATCCTGGGAGGCTGCAGTGAGGGAGAGAGCAGAGAACACAGAACTGGCAGGGTGGGCTTCCCCAGGAGGACAAACCTGCCTGGGCACAACAGAGCACTGAGGCATGGGAGCCCTGAGCATGGCCAGGGCAAAAAGAGCAGCTCTGAGCACACCCAGGGCACACAGAGCCAGCCCTGAGCACACCCAGGGCACACAGAGCCAGCCCTGAGCACACCCAGGGCACACAGAGCCAGCTCTGAGCACACCCAGGGCACACAGAGCTCTGAGCACACCCAGAGCACACAGAGCAGCTCTGAGCACACCCAGGACACACAGAGCCAGCCCTGAGCACACCCAGGACACACAGAGCCAGCCCTGAGCACACCCAGGGCACACAGAACAGCTCTGAGCACACCCAGGACACACAGAGCCAGCCCTGAGCATGGCCAGGGCAAACAGAGCCCTGAGCACACCCAGGGCACACAGAGCCAACCCTGAGCACACCCAGGGCACACAGAGCCCTGAGCACACCCAGGGCACACAGAGCTCTGAGCACACCCAGGACACACAGAGCTCTGAGCACACCCAGGGCACACAGAGCCAGCTCTGAGCACATCCAGGGTAATGAGGGCTGGCAGGGAAAGGGTGGCTCCCCTAGGAATTCCACTGGTGAATTGCTGTGGGAAATGCATCATTCCCCACTTGTTGCTCCTTCCTCACCCTTCCCAAGTTCCTATTTATTCTCCCAGTGATGTCATATTAAAGCTGCATCAAAATATAATCTAATTTGACTCCAAGAGGTTCCTGTCCTGAGCAACTGCTCAGGTTTTGTTCTTTAGGAAGAATGAATTTTTACACATTTTTTTCTTTGGAAGAGTGGACAAAGTGGTATTCTAGCCACCAAGTCATACAAAGATAGACACTCCAAATTTCCAAGGCAACTGTTGCTGCAATCAGGCTGAGCTGGGGAAGAAGAAGAACGATGTAAAGGAACACAGTTGGGTTTATTGACTCCTTGGGAAGAGGGATCCCTCGGAAAGGAGCAGCGCTGGGTCAGACAGCTCTGGGCTGTGCAGGAGGAGGGAGCTGCCATCCAGATTGTTTGGGGCAGGGCTGGGAGCAGCAGGCAGCAGATGGGCCGGAGCAGGGATGGGCTGTGCAGCACAGCTACATCTGCAGGCTGTGTGCCTGCCTGCATTCTGCTGTGCCAGCACACACACACGGCCAGATCACGTTTGAGATGAAGGCGAGAGTTTGGGGTTGATTCTCTTTTTCTGCTTGCTTTGCAGCCAGTGACATAAGCAATGTCAGCAGAGTTGCTGATGCTGCCTTGAGGCAGGGCTGTGATTCACCCGTGCTGGCCACGCTGCCTGGAGCAGCCACCCAGAGGGGAGCCCTCCCAGGCCCAGGTGTTAGCAGAGATAGCCAAGCACATTTTACACTCCAAATACAATAATCCTTTGTGCTGCCGTGGCAGTTTTCCTCTGCAGGTCTCGGGGGGCTGTGCTGACATTCATCCCCACGGAGCTCCTGAGCTCTGCTATTCCAGAGGGGCCAACAGGGCACAGAACAGGGAAAAAGCCTCTTGAACTGGAAGCTGAGAGCAAAGTTTTCAGCCAAATCTCGGGCTGGCAGCTCTGATCTCATGGACTGTCGGTGAGCCAGGCCCAAGAAGGTGTCTCAGTGTGAGTGTGCAGGCAGGGCAGCACAGCCAGGGCTCCTGTCACAGCCTGGGGCTGGAAAGCTCTCTAAGGTCACCATGCAAGCCCCCACCTCTTCTGATTTAACTCTGCCCAGGCAGCTTGGTCCTGGCCACTGGAAGTTCTTCCCCAGGCAGGAGCTCAGGGAACAGAGGCAGAGAACAGCAGAAAGCCTGTGCAAAAGGGAAGGGTGGGGGAAATGGCATTTTCTTGCCTTCTCCCTCTGAGACTTGTGTCTACTGGAAAATATTTACAGCAGAGAAAGGTGAAATAGCAGAACTAATTAGCACTGAGAAGGCTGGCATAGCTGGCAGATGTTTATGGATATATATAAACCCCAAAGATCCTGCCACCACCGTGTGTTTTGCCTCTTGCACTCTCGGAGTTGAGGTTGTCATGACAGCAGCCCCCCTTCCTCTCTCCATGCCACCATTCCCAGCCTAGACTTTAATCTTCATCATTTTAAGAACTTTTGTCACCACGGCAACGTGACACAGACTTTTAAAAATATTTTCTAGCACAACTCAAACGACTGCCTTTGCTGCACGGTTCCCTTTCAACCTCCAGGGGAAAACATTTGGGGTTGGGTTGTGCCACCACGGAAGGAGTGTGAGACTGCCCTGGGTGTGAGACAGCAGAGGCAGGAGCTGCTGGGGCACAAGGACAGTGCCATTGTCACCTCCAGGAACAACAAGGACTGGGGCCAGGGCTTTTTCCAGAGGTCTCTGACTCTGGGGGAAGCTCTCCTTTGCTTTTCCATGGGGTTGATGTTCCCACACGCCCCCAGCTCAGGTTTTCCCGCCTGTCTTTGGGAAAAGGAAGGAAAACAAGCCCCCAGAGCTGTAAATAGGTTGGGTGTCTCTTTCTCAAGGGGAATTAGATCTCTTACCTGGCTCTAATCTCTCGGGGCTCTTATCTGCATCTTTGGGAACTGTAGTCCTTCTGAGAGGCTTGCAATGAATCACTGCTGGAAATAGGTCATGGGCTTTTTTGGATGTTTAAGAATGACCACAGTCACCAGACAAAAGGTCTGCCTTGCTCAGGAGCTATACATAGCTGTGCCCAGGGAAAGGAATATTTGGGATGCTGAAGGGAAAGGAGGCTTAAATCCCTGAGAAAGGGACGAGACATACAAATGGTTGGAAACTGGAGCCTGCAGGCCTGGAAATGGCTCCAGAAGGGGCACTGAGAGGTGCAGGGTGGTCCCAGGGTCCAGGGTCCAGGATTCCCCCTGGAACATCAGCAGGGGGAGGTGATGGATGCCTGACCCAGGTGCTGGGGGTGATGCTGCAGCCTCTGCCAGGAGGGCTCATGAGCAAAACCTGCCTGGACTAAGTGGGAAAACAGCCTGGAATGCACGGAGCCCCCAGACCCCCAGTCAGTGCAGGCAGCAGGCTGGGAGCAGCACTGAGCAAACACTGCTGGGAGCACTGCACAGTGCCAGCATTGCCCCCTGCACAGGCTGTGCCAGCCCCCAGGCCAGTGCCAGCCCTGTCCCCTCATTGGGCTGTGCCAGCCCCCAGGCCAGTGCCAGCCTTGTCCCTGGACCTGTTTCCAGCCAGGCCATTATGAAGCTGTGCTAAGGAAGGGGATCCCAACCCTTTTCCTGCCAGCTCCCAAAGCTGGGCTGTGCTGTGGCTCTTTGGGAGCTGTTTGGCTCCAGCACAGTCTGAAGGTCCCTGATCAGGTGGTAGAAGTTAAAGACCAGTAAATCAAATCACTTCTTGTTTTAGAGCTGTTGTCTTGGATGCTCATCTGATGCTCCCCTGATGCTCCCTCTGCAGCACTTGAGAGCAGATTCAAGGAATGTCTGGTGTGCCACAGGTGCCTCCCTGTCCCCATCCCAGAGCCTGACCTGGGAACCAGGGACTGCCAGCTCTGTTTGTATCCAGAAACACATCACCAGGACACGGCAGAAACACAATCACATCAAGAGAACAGACTCTTCAATGAGAAAGAGAATTGTCTTCTCAAAATTCCAGCTGCCTGTAGAACAGTCTCTTGTTCCCAATTTCAGAAAGAAATCAGCAGCGACCTTTGTTTTCTCATTCCTTTCAGTCCCACATGATTTTTTTTGTTTAAAATTCAGAACAGATTTTTTAAAATCCAAGCTTGATCCCCAGAGATCCATACAATTAACAGCTGAGATTGAATATGAACTCATGAGGTCCCACCCTGCAACTGCAAACTTGCTGAAGAACCAAAGAACTCCTGCAGTTTGCTCTCGATCAATTAATATTATTTCTTTAATGCTACCTGCATTTCAATCAAGACAGTTCTCCCTCTGCTAACCCAGTTTGGGTTTTTGTAGGAGCACAGGGGAAGAAGAGAGCCAAAAATACTCTCCCCAAAAGGGAGCACGTGCCTGTTTGCCTGTGAAAGGTTCTCTCTGCTGGGCACGGCACGGCAGGGCGGGCAGGTGAGGTCCTGGCACAGCCCTGGGGTTATATTTGATTATTTTCTGTCCCAAAGCAGGACCTGTGGCTGCTCCAGCCTGGCACAGCCTGCCAGGATGCTCCGTGCTCTGCACCTAACTCAATCCCGTGCTCTAATTCCATTACAACCACGGCAACCAGGAACAACTTCCAGCCTGGACTCCTGGGATGCTGTCAGGGCTGTGACATGCAGGGAGGAAGCTCCTGGCAGGCCTGGAGCTGGGAATGTTTCCTGTGGCACGGGGCAGAGTGTGGGCACAGATCACAGGAGCAGAGGATGCTCAGCCCCCAAGCCCGGCTGTCACAGGGGCTGAGCCCTCGCCTGCAAAGGGATCCACTCTGGGCACTCCTTTTGCTTTCCTGCATTTCAGAGAGGGCAGAAAAAAGGACTGGGGCACTTCCCACCCCAGGGACAGAATCCTTGGAGGGATTGGGAAGAGCTGTGCCAGTCTGTGGGCACAGGGAGCACAAACTCCCCTGGCTTTGTCAGTGCTGGGTTTTGCCTAAATTGCTCTGACAGACACCAGTGTGAGACACCCAGCAAGGATTGAATCATCTCTGGGGGACCTCAGCAATGACAAATTTCCCTGCCCAGACTGACATAAATGTATTTTAATGCAGTGTCACACGTCAGTGACAGGGACACAAATGTCCTCCCACTCTGCTGAGGCAACAACAGCAATGTAAACTTTTCCTGCTGCACCTGAGAGGGGACAAATCCCACGGCAAGAGCACTGGGAAAGTGAATCCTGAGAAGCTGCACCTCCCATAACCTTGGGATGCACACCCGAGGCTGCTCCAATCCCAGCAGGAGAGCAAAGGGGGAAGTGCTGGGTGAATTCTTTATTTCCTTAAAGAATCTAGGGCAGGGAAAACTGGTTTTTAACTAAGAAGCAGCCTAGATGATATTTTTGAAAGTATGAGGGATTAATACCTGCTGTAGTTGTACATAGATTTCATAGATTGCAAAAAAATGTATTCAGGCAGAACAAAGACAAGCAGTATTTAAACTCTACCAAAAATATTCTAACTCCTCCATTAATTTATGCTGGGCAGGAAAAGAGTCCCCAAAGGCTGCCATTTTAATTAGAAATCCAACAGGAAATGCTGCCTGATGACAGCTATCAGGGCAAGAATCCCAGGAGCCACAGCTAGGGAAAAGAAGGAGATTTTGAGGAGTGTAACATACCGAGATCCCATTGATAACAACAGCAGGGCAGGGGGTTGTAGTTTCGGGCAAAATTCAGGGGTTATAAAGCACCCCTGTATCCCTGCAGCCCTGCCTCAGAGATAGGACTGGGAAAGGACAGGGCTCCCCCAAATTCCCTGGATTTCCCCAAACCTACAGCTCCATCCTAAACCTACAGCTCCATCCCAAACCTACAGCCCCATTCCAAACCTACAGCTCCCACCCAAACCTACAGCTCCATCCAAAACCTACAGCTCCATCCAAAACCTACAGCTCCATCCTAAACCTACAGCTTTATCCCAAACCTACAGCTCCATCCCAAACCTACAGCCCCATTCCAAACCTACAGCTCCATCCTAAACCTACAACTCCCACCCAAACCTACAGCTCCATACAAACCTACAGCTCCATCCAAACCTACAGCTCCCACCCAAACCTACAGCTCCATCCAAACCTACAGCTCTATCCTAACCTCCACCCCTCAACCCAAATTTAAAACTGCAAGAAGTGTTTTGAAAAGGCCACACCCTCCTCTAGGGAGGTTTTCATATTTTGCCCCAAACAGAAATTGGAATTCTTTAGCACATCTGTGAGTGCTGGAACAGACCCAGCCACCACCAGAGCATGGCAACATGTTCCCACAAATGCTAATAAATCCTAATGAACCCTTCTCTTCTGGCTGCACCACGTGAGCAGAAAGCCTTTTGTTGGTGTTTGTGTCCAAAAGCACACTGTGGCATAGAATTACTGAACAAAGCTCTTTGCTTCCTCCCAGTCTCTGTTATTTGCCTTCTGAAATGGCTTTTCTGCTGCATCTCTTGGAGTTTTCTTTTTAATCCTGCTGGGAACAGAAATGCTGGGATTCACTCCTCTCCTGGCCTGATCTCTCTCACACAGTCCATCCATGGAATAATTTCTTTTGTCTACCTGACAGACCTGATAAACTCCCAGTAACTCCCAAAGTGCCCTTGGAAGGGGTTCCCTGTGGAAGGAGCTCCAAGGAACCCCCAAAATGCCCTTGGAAGGGGTTCCCTGTGGAAGGAGCTCCAAGAAAGCCCCAAAATGCCCTTGGAAGGGGTTCCCTGTGGAAGGAGCTCCCATGGCTGAATAGCTGCTGTTTCAAGGAGCTTTTCCTGGACTGCTTTTGGAATTTGCTGCCTCTTCAATTTCACTGGCTGCGCCTATCTTTGCTGAATATAGCAGGAAAAATTACTACAGACTCATCTTTTTCTAGCTGACTTATTAGTTTACAGTTTGTTTTTTTTTCTTTTTATCTCTCCCCTTTAAAGGAAAGGATGCCAAGTTTTTCCTTTCTTCCAAGTTGTTCTCATCACATTTCTCTGAATTCACTTTATTCTCTGATATAGAAGTAGCCCAAGTAACTAAAATTGGAGTATTTTTAGACTCAGGTAACCTACAATGGCCATTTATATTATTTTTAGTGCCTGTCTCCACCCTGTGCTCCCTCAATCCCTGTTCTCTTTTCATCCTCTCCAGCAGAGGAGCAGAAGGGAAGAAGTTATAAAGAAGCAGCTTCTATAGAGAAGCTCCACTACAAAACACAAATGGAGCTGCTTTGTGTACTCGTGTTTACTCTGCTTGGTTCTTGTTCAGTTTAAAGGAAACCCAGTCCTGTGGGAATTCAAAACCTGCTCACTGCACCTGTCCTGCCTTGCCCTCTACACTCTGAATCAATCTCCAGCTTCAAGCTGATTTAATGACACCTCATTGCTGTGAACCCCCAGGCCAGCAGCAGGAAAATTTGCCCCCATCAGAAAAAAACGATGGTAGCAGTACTGAGAGATGACCAGGGAGAGTGAAATCCTCAAGGATGATCATTCCTCACCTCTGGGTGTTCACTCACAGACATTCCAGAGGGTGAGGCTGCTCCAGCTCTGGGCCTTGCAGAGCCCCTCTGGCTGTGCCAACACCGCTGCACCTGCCCTGGAACACAGCAAAGGCTTCACTGAGCCCTGGGGATGTGAAGCACACCCTGCTCCAGCCCTGGCACTGCCTGCAGCACTGGCTCACAGCAGCAGCAGAAAGGGATTTAGGAGGGCTCAGGGTCTCAGGGGATCACTCCTGGCTGCAGAACTGGCTCACAGCAGCAGCAGAAAGGGATTTGGGAGAGCTCAGGGTCTCAGGGAATCGCTCCTGGCTGCTGGTCAGCCTCAGTGCTGACCTCTCCAGACCTGTGAGTGAGAGCTGTGCTGAGGAAAGCACTCAGCCCATTCACCATTGAAGTGCAGGTCCTGCCTGTGGCAGGGGGATTGGAACTGGATGATTTTTAAGGTCCTGTCCAACCCAAGCATTCTGTGATTCCATAATTCCATGAAGGCTGTGGGCTGCTCCATGCCTGTGTTTGTACTGACACAGTGCAGATCCCACACAAGCTGGGACTCCAGTAGAGTTTCAGACCCACAGCAGGAATGGAGGAAAGCTGACACTGCCTTTTCTCCCCATAAAAAGTCCTACTGGAGTGGTCAAACTGCAGCAGGGCTGGATCTGTGCCCTTGAGAGCAAGCCCTGCTGGAAGAGGGATGGAGAAGGCACCAGTGCAGTGCTCCAGTGCTTTGCATTTCCCATAATGGGTGTCTTTTCCAAAAGCACACCCAACCCAAGGTGAACTATAACTCAGTGTCAGATGGGTATGAATGAAGCCGGATCCCTGACCCCAGAAAGCTTTGGCAAAGCAAGAAATGGGAGCAGCTGCACCCTATAGGATCAGGCAAGGGAACCAGCAGGGTAAAAGGGACACCTCTTAAGCAACATTAAATACTCCTTTGGGAAAGTTTTGGCACTCAATGATTTCCTGTTTCAAATAGCACCACCAAGTTCTGTCTTTGTACTTACAGTGCTCTCCCCTGCACAAACAGAACTGGGATTAAGCTGCACATGAGGAGTTCTGCCAGAGTAACACGGGGTGTGCAAGCTGGGGGTTCCAAAAGCCACAACTCCAGCGTTTCTCAGCAGCCTGTGAAGGCTCTGAACATGAAAAAAACAGGGTTAAACTGAGCATGGGATGAGGCAAATGCAGAGCACTAAACTTGACCTCTTCAGATTTCCAAGCCTGGATGGGAGAGCCCAGTTGTGAGTCTGTCCTGACAGTTTAGGGCTCAGAACCCTGAGATCCCAGGTCTGTGTGCCATACCCTTGAAATCTGACAGAATGCAAAGTTTGCCTCTTCCACTAAACCTGGATTCACAGCACCACCACGTTCCAGAGTTTAGAGCCCATGGTAGGTGAGACCTGGGAATTCACTGAAGTTTCTCTTCATGATCACTGAGGAAGTGGTGACTTCCTCCAGGGAATTTGCTCGGAAGCACATGGATGGGTGTGGGCACTCCCAAGGGCAGCAAACAAAATAATCTGAGGGATGAAATTGCACAGCTCCCAGTGGGAAGACTGAAAATGGAGTCAGGACCAGATGTCTGATATCCCAGTTATTTGTCTGGATCTCCCTAAACCACCAGGAACCTCAAGCTCTGGAAGGACTGGAGTGGTGTTCAAATGTTTAATGAGTGATTGGTGTTTGAAGCAGAGCTTTGTAACTCCCTAGTACAAAGACAAGAGATGATGTGAACATCAGGATTTCATTATGGATTCCAGCTGTGCTCCAGATACCGTGGAGGATATTGTGTACTTCTGACAAGACAAAGAATTTGGTGACTGTCTCTTCTTCAGATCTGCTGGATGGTGAAAGGGAGGTGAGGAGCTGAGGTGAAGTGTTGAGGAACATGACAGATGAGTTGAAAGGGCTGGAGCAGAATGTATAGGATGTAATCAGAGAAAGCCCCAAGGGAAAAAACTGACTGGAAGGGTCTTTGCCCCATCCCTGGCAGTGCCAAGGCCAGGCTGGACACGGCTTGGAGCAACCTGGATAGTGGAAGGTGTCCCTGCCCATGGCAGGAGGTGGAATGAGATGAGCTTTAAGGTCCCTTCTGATCCAAACCAGTCTGGAATTCCACGATTCCATGACAAGCAGCATTCCTTTGCCAAAGGAAAGGCAGGAGCCCACATATTTAGGGTGTTGGGAATCAGGGCTGATGGGGAGCACAGGAGGCTCCTGTGGGCAGCTGTGGCTGCACCTGGATCTGCCCAACCCAAGCACGTCCTGGCTGTGACTCAGTGCAGCCAAGGTGACCTGGCAAGGCTGGCAAAGTCACCAAGGGAAGGCCAGCAGTGACAGGCAGGGCCAGGTCAGGCCAGCACACAGCTGAGGGTGGCCAGTCCGTGCTGTCCCCTGCAGCAGGGCCAGCAGGGCTGTGCTGAGGGGTCAGCCCCACATCCCCCAGGGCAGGATGTCCTGCTCTCAGCGGTGACCACGGCTCCAGGAAGCAGCAGGACACGTCCTGGCCATCCCAGGAAGCGGTGGCCGTGTCCCTGCTGTGGGAGCTGAGCCCAGCCCAGCTGGCTCCCAGTGCTGCCAGCAGGAAGCAGGGGAGGGCACAGCTTTGCTGTCCCTCTCCCAGGAGGCTCCAAGGACTTGGACACTCTTGCAGGGTCACCTCGCAGGCAGCCGCCTGGGCTGCCACCTTCGCAGGCTTCCACCCAGAGTCAGGCACTAGCCACTCTCATGGGGCTGTCCTGGGCTCTTCCCCAACTTGTTCCTGGATCCTGGATGTGTGTCTTGTCGCTCCTCTGATGCCAGTGCTGGCATCTGAAGCTGGCAGCTGCCTGCCATCCATCAGCACATCCCCTGCTCCGTGCCAACTGTCAATTGAGCTGGCACAGGGGTGCAGCCTTCCCACCTTCCTGGCTCCACAGAGCACAGAAGTGCCAGCCCCAGGCAAGGGGCTGGGTGTTGGCTGGGAGGCACAGCGAGCTCTGCACCAGCTGCAAACCAGAGATGATGGCAGCAGGAAGAAGCCCCTGTGAGGTATGTCCAGCCCTCCTGCTGAGGAAACGCCTTGGCTGGGATAAAACGTTCTCCAGCCCTTTGAGCTTGGGCTTTCCACTTCAATCACTGTGGGAATAGCCTCGCCCCACAGAACAGCTTCTCCCCATTTCCCAAACAGCAGAGGGAGTTCTGGGGTGGTATCCAACAGCTCATGTCTCCCCCAGGAAGGAGGGAGCACGAGGGAGAATAGGCAGGCAAATTTTGTTCTCCAAATGACCAGAAAAATTGCTGGCTAATCAAAACAGGCCCTGCTTCACTGATTGTAGCACCAGCTCCTCTCCCTTCCCAATCCCCCATTAGCTGATCAGGGTCAACTGCTGGGCCCTGCAGCTCTTCCCCTGTGCCTGGAGAGCCTGCAGAGTGGGAAGGGAAGGCTGCAGGAGCAGCACATCCTGGGGAACCATTCCTCAGGCAGGGAAGCTGCAGAGCCCTCCAGCACTGTCACCCTCCGGATCTCCCCCTGCTGCCTGAGCCCGGGGTGTGCTGGCACCTGGAAGCAGGAGGATGCAGGAGGATGCAGCAGGATGCAGAAGGCCCTGGCTGTGCAGGGGGTGTCACCTGCTCGGGTGTTTAAGGTCCATGCTCTGTGATGTCACTGACACCCAAAGGGACAGAGATCAGCCCGGTTTTCCCCAGTGCTGGGTGTTATAAATACATATTATGATATTGGCTTTTTGCAAATGTTAGGGAGATACTACATGTGTGGTGTTGAAATGTTTTTTAATATATAGTTTTCTTTAGGAGTAATGTAGGCTAATAAAGTGTCTTTGTAGCAAGTGAACTGCCTGCTTGGATAGATAACAGTGAAAACACTGATACATCAGTTACAGCACTGACCATCTGTAAAAACTGAAGACTACAACCCAAATTAAGACTGATAAGAAAAATAAATTAAAATCACAGCTAAGAAACACACATGCTCTAAAATGACAAACTCCAGGAGTAGCCATGTAAAACAGTTTCTAGAATATGGAAAATAGTTTCTAGAAAAGTTTGAAAATGTATGACAGGTCTATGAATATGCAAGGGGCTGATGAATTTAAGGGGTGTTTCCAAAACAGCAAGCGTGCTCTTGGCTGAATGCCAAACACCCGACCATTATAACCTTTTGCTTTATTGCTTATCTCTTACTGTCTTTTATTAAACCTTTTCAAATCCACCAGGAAAGTGAAGGTCGTTCTTCACACTGGGGAACCTCCGAGAGCAGCAGGGATCCCTGTGCCCTGGCTGTGCAGCTGCACACGGGCAGCGAGGAGGGTCCAGCCAGCTCCCCCTTCCCAGCAGCAGATGGGAACTGCTGCCAGCACTGCGTGCAGCACGGCCAGGCTGAAGGCTGCAGATAAGGGGAGAGTGCTCTGAGATAAGGCTCCTTCCAAAAGCAGGGGCTCCTGGAGGAGGTTGCTGCGTGCTGTGGCTCGGGGAGAGGAGGAGGGAGAGGCTAAAGGCCAGGGGAACATGTTCCAGCCTGGCTCCAGCACTCACTGCCTGCATTCCCAGCACTCACAGCCAGCCAGGATGGAACTGAAGGTTTTTTTTTTTCCATCTTCCCAAAGTGGGCTGTGTTCTTCCTTCCCTGCCAGCTGCTCAAATGACCTTGAAGAGGAAAAGGAGAGGGGCAAAAATCCGTGTATGAGAAGAATCGTCGTGGTGTGCTTGTACCTCATGTCCAGCAATGTTACTGCCACGGGACACGAGAGGGGATCCAGGGAGGATCCCTCAAATTCCCTGCAGTGTAGCAGCGCTTTTCCCACCACATTGTGGGGTGAACTGCTGCATGGATGGCCCAAAAAATGTGACAAATATTGCTGCTTGGAATATCTGACAACAGCCCCTAAAGATCAAACAATCCCATGCCAGGACAGACTGGGGGATGCCACAGGCCCTCCCCAGCTCTCCCTCCTCCTGTCTCCTTTCACAGGAGCCCCCTTTATCCTGCTGTCCTCCCCTCCTGCATCTCTTTCCCATTCCATCTCTTTCCCCCAGAGCTGGACTGGGGCTGCATCTTGCCCAACACAAAATACTAACATGTCTTTCAAGTCTGGAGGGAAGAGAGCTAAAGTGGAAGTTCTTATCTGTGCTTCCTACAAGCCTGAGGTGATTTATCTGCTGAAGAGGCTCCTGGTGGGAAGTCTGTGGCTGCTGGCAGGGAACAGACCTGGGGAGGGAGCTCAGAGTGCAGAGGGACAAGGCTCCCCCATTCCTGTGAGGGGGAACCACTTGAGAAGGAAAAACCACCCTGGATCATGGATTTTTCACGTGAATCATGAATTTTTCCTCTCTCTTTGTATGCAAAGGACAGCCCTCATCATCCTTCATGTGCATGCAGGAGTTGATGGGAATGGAGAGGAAGGTGCTGGCTCCACTTTGCACCTCCCATGGATGCTCCAGCACAGGGCAGGGCCACGGGGAAATCGAGGCAGAGGGAAGTGCTGGGCTCACATGACACCCAGAGTTCAGCAGGGCATTCTTTTACTCCAAGCCACCAGAGGAGCATCCCCTCCAGCTGGGCACAGGGCCTGACAGAAGCCTCTGGGCTTTGGCTGCCCCAAGTTTGTGTAATTAACTGCACAATTCCAGCCTAATTCCCTGCAGCCTCAGCAAAGAGGCACACAGTTGGGATAAAGTGTGATTAGTGGCTGTTTGGGTGATGCACACTGGAGAGGAGGCTAATCAGCCCTATTCCAGGGACAGCCTCTCCAAACTGGGCTGCACTGAGCAAATCAAGAGGAATTAACACCCGGCACTTTGCTGTGTGAAAAAAAATATATAAATGAAGAAAAAACAAACACAGCTGCTGCGTCTTTAACTGCTCCCCACCCTCTCCAGGGACTTGAGGAAAAGCAGGCCTGTCAGCTACTTTAAGGGACATTATCCTCCCAGATTCTCCCCAGTGTTCACAAGGAAGCACTGCTGCTGTTAGTTTGAGTGCTTATCGGTGGCAGCACAGAGAGAGGCTGTCCCAGAGCTGCCCCTCCGTGCTGGAGCAGAGCTCAGGTGATCCTGGGGGAGGGCAGACTCCAGCTGCTCCCTGCTCCCAGGCTCTGCTGTCTTCAGCCATCTTCAGCTTCTGACCCATCCCTTACCTCTGGGTCTCCCCTCAGACCAGCCTCCTTCTGCTCCAAATCCATTTACACACACAGAGACCCTGATTCTTTCTTGATGGATCCGTCCTGGCTGGATCTGAACCTCAGAAACACCCTCCCCAAATTTCTGCCTCTCTCCAAAGCTGCAGGAACTGGACACCCAGAGAAACCACGATCCCACCCTCACTGTGCTCATGTCCCCTCATGACCCCAAGCCCACTGGATATGTCCCAGAGTGATGAGCCTGAGATAAAGATGTGAATGTCCCAGCCTGGCTCTGGGCTCTGTTTTAGCAAGGAGAGTGAACAGCGTCCCCCAGCCCTGGGGACACCCTGCAGAGAGCTGTGTGGCTGTCACAGCTCTGTGGGGTGGCTCAGGGTGCCTGGTGGCTCCTCAGGGTGGGGATGAACTGCAGCTGATCCCTGTGAGGTGATGCATTATTGCCTTCATTCCATGGCAGGGAACACTGTGGCACTCCAGGCCTGCGCTTCAGCCCGAGCCCAGATGGGAGCCACGAGAATTCTGGTGTTTCTGTTTTCAGATCACATCTCTCACTTTCTCTTTCCAGCTGTCACCAAAGGCAGAATGTTCCCCCTGACGAGGCCTTCCCTGATTCCTGGCTTCTCCCTCATAAATACTGGATGAGTAAATGGCAAAGATACCATCACCAGCAGCTCCGTGGGGACAGGACTTTGCATGTGGCACTGACACTCTCCTTGTGTGCTGCCACCACGCAGGGAGTGCCAGGGTTTGGACAGGGGACAGGAAAAGCAGGACAATTACCTGCTCTCTGCAATTCTGTGGCACAGTCTTGCTGGGGAGCTTCTGGACAAGCATTACCCAGCTCCCAGCTCTGGCAGCTGCTGCTCTGCAGGACTTCTGGCTTGGGAAGGGGACACAAGGGAGGAACAGGTACCAAAATACTCCTGACCATGTGGGAGCAGACAGGGTGAGAGGCACTGGCATAACAGAGAACAGGGCCCATGCACTCCTTGGAATGAAAAACTGGGGGGGAAGATCAGCACTCTTAGAATCCTTCCTGGGTGAAGTGGTGCTCGGATGAAATGAATGAAAAAGTGCTTGCATTGAAGTTCTAAAGGCACTTCCAAGTCCTTTACCAAGAAGGAAAAATTTTCCATGCATTGCAAAGAGATTTCAGAAACATTTTCCATTCTAATGTGACTCTGGGAATGTGGAAATTGCCTCACTCTTTCTCTAGCCCTTGGAGTATTCCTGCTGAAGCAAAAGTGGGAGAGGGAGGAGTTACAGCAGAAAATTAAGCTTAAAAATATGCCTCCTTGTGAGAGAAGCAATAATAAAATGTCATCTCTTAGCCCTGAAAAAGTTACCACATTGATTTCTGCTTCATAAAAATGAGGTTAAGTTGAATGCATTAAGCTGGCAAACTGGATAATTGCATGTCCTGAAACTGTCTTCCAAACAGCTCTTTTCACAGCAGGGCTCAGAAAATAACTTCATCAATGAGGCTGCTGCCCATTAAACCCTCACACACCTCTCTGGGTCGGGCTTTTGTCCTTCCTGAGAAAGATTTCTCCTTCCTTCACCTCAGGCTGGTGGGGAAAGCAAAGCTGTTTTCTTCCACTGCCGTATTTCTGGCAGGGAGAAAAGTGGGTCAAAACCAAACCTGTCCTCTGAGGGGATTTGGTGGCCTGGGGAAGAGCATCCCCTCCCTTTCAGTGTGAGGGCAGGAGGAGACTGGAGCCTTCTGCAGGGCTGGCACTGCCCTGTGCCCCTTGCCTGTGCTCACAGCACAGGAGGATGTGGGCACAGGAGCTGACTTCAATCTCTCCTGGCAGAAAGCAACCCCACACTGCCTTGCTTCTCAAAATCCCCTTCTCCTCCACCAGCCAACTTGATTTTTGTCCATGGTGCTATTGGGGCCAAGCTCCTGCCTCATTCACACAACTTCCAGATCTGGCACGCTCCTCTGCAGCCCTGCCTTGCTGAACACAACAAGTGAGGCAGGGAAATGCTGTTCTCTCCAGCTGTCTCATTAAAGTTTCCCACTTGATAAGAATGCAATCAATAGTGCCTTCCTGGAAGAGCCTTTGAAGAGGAGCCATTAATTTGCACCCACTTGCCAGGGCTAATGTGCCTTATAGAAAGTGGCCTCCAAGTCTGGGCTGAGGCTGGCAGAACACGACTCTAAGGGACAAAACCAGAGCTGGCATTGGACCAGGAGCCCAAGTGGTAAGAGGAATGTCCCTGTGGAAGGTTCAGAAGCTTCCTGAGCTGTCCCCAGCACCAGCACTGTCCGTGTGTGCACCACAGATGATGTGCAGGCAGCAGGCTGTGTGGGCTGGGGGGCACATACCCACCCTGGGGTGCTCATACCCACCCTGGGGTGCTCAGTTCCAGCTCCAGGGAGGGTGCAGCCCTTCCAGAGGCCTTCTGTGCCTTCCTGCTCTTTCTATGGAACACAGCCCTGCTGAGTGGTAAATCTGTGCTCCCACATATTTCAGGGAATGGGCACTGCCCTTGCTGCTTCCTGAGCTCACAGCATTTGGATGTCATTAGAAGTTCCCTTAAACTTTGCCATTGGAATACAGGGTTGCCAAGACCCCTGTCCCTGTGACAAACACAGCTGCTGTCCCTCTGCTCAGACCTGGGGTGCTGTGTCCAGTTCTGGGCTCCTCAGGAAAGAGGAACACGGTGCTCTGGAGGCTTTAGAGATGAGGAAGGGCCTGGATCATCTTCCTGCTGAGGAGAGGCTGAGGGAGCTGGGGCTGTTCAGCCTCAAGAGGAGCCCCAGCTGAGAGGGGCCCTCAGCCCTGGGTGTCCCTGGGTGTCCCTGGGTGTCCCTGGGTGCAATTCTGGAGGGTCAGAGCAGGGCCCAGGCTCTGCTCCAGGGCCCAGCAGTGGCACCAGAGGAACAGGCAGGGACTGAGCCCAGCAATTCCCCCGGCACTGCAGGCAGAATTTCTGTCCTGGACAGGGCCCAGCCCTGAACAGAGACCAGAGAGGCTGTGGAGTCTCCTCCCTGGGGATATTCCAGAGCCCTGGGGACACAATCCTGTGCCTGGGTGGTGCCTTCCAGGCTGGCCCACCCGGTGACTCTGGGTAGGTGACAACTCCCCAGCTGTCCCCTGTGTGCCAGCCCCAGGGCAGGGCTCCTGCAGGGCAGGAACAAACCCCATCAGTAAAGCTCCATCAAACCCGGGGAAGTGACAGTGGCAGGAGAGGTCCCGGTGCCAGGCTGCAGCACGTCTGCTGTGAGGAGCTTCTGTTATTGCAACACAGCAGCGATAATGGCACCTCCAAACACAGTGGCCCGAGGCAAATGCCAGGCAGCTGGCACCACTTGGGCACGGAGCTGGGGCAGCTGGTGCTGGCAGAGCACAGGGGACAGGAGCTCCCTGAGACAGCAAACCTACAGAGACCAGGGCCCAGCTCTCCCAGGGATTAGGGATCACCAGGACAGCAGCCTCTGGCTTTAGGACACCTCCACAACCCCAGCCCAGCAGGAAAGCCCAGACTGAGGGACCCTGTGACCCCAAGACAGAGGCTGGGCACAGGCAGCACGCTGTCATTCCACTCCTCACCCCTGGTCAGCGGGGACTTCACTGCAGAAGGGAGGGTTTGACCCCACTGTGCTGCCTGGGGCAGTGCCCAGCTGGGTCTGGTACACGGGCACCTCTGTGGTGGCAACACAAAACCATCCCCCAGACAGCAAATGGCTTCCACTGCCCACAGACTGGCTCTGAGCTCCTGTCCTAAGACAGCTCTGTGCCCTAATCCCACCCCCAAACCAGGTATTCCTACAGACAGACAGCTCTGTGCCCTAATCCCATCCCCAAACCAAGCACAGACAGCTTTGTGCCCTAATCCCAAACCCTAAACTAGGTATTCCTACAGACAGCTCTGTGCCCTAATCCCAAGCCCCCAAACCTGGTATTCCCTGCTCATACCCTGCTGTTGACACAAGACACATTAAGCACTGCCAGAAGGTGACTGCAGAAAAAAATAAAAGCTTTTTCCTTTTCATGGCAACCTCCACGGCTGCACAGCTATTCAAATATTTGCCTGGCTCCTTATAATTCATTAGAAGCCATTTTTGATGATATTCTCTTTGAAACTGTATTCCCAGTGCCCAGGTGGGGAGCTGAATTTGCATTAGAGCAGTAGAACTTCCTGCCAAAGACCAACTCCTCCAAAAATTTTTTCTGGGTGTCTTTCTCCTGGCACAGGGCAGGGGATGGATCACTGGGGATGCCCACGGGCAGGAGAGGGAAAATTCAATGTACAGGGATAAAGAACATCTGTCTCCTTGTGTTGTCTGCTCTCCCTCCACAGGATGTTGTGCTGCACAAGTGACAACAGTTCCATGTGAAAGGCTGTGGTAAATACTTGAAAAACCTCTGACTAATATTCCCACCAGAGGGTTTTGCCATTTGTTTCGGGGCAGCCAGGATTTTCTCTGAGAGGAAAAGATGTCTCAAGTTTGGTGTCACTTTGTGCAGTGAGAATGACAATTCCTGTAACTTGCATTATGGTTTTAATAAGCTCCTGCAAGCACATTAAAGACCAGTGCTTAATAACGCTTCAGAAATGAGGTAATGCAAATTTAGGAAGAAGCTCAGCCCCTCATCCTCCTCCTGGCCACACTGCCAGTGTTTGTTGAGTCTGATTTTACCCAAGGGTGGCCAGAGGTTTTAATGAATTACTCTCCTGGGCCTGCCTTGCTGTTTAATGGGACAGAATTGCAAATCCTATCCATAAAGGATCTGTTCAGCCCCTTGGAACTGCCTGTGCCACGGGACCCTGCTGTGCTGCCTGGGAACAGCCACTCTGCCCAGCTCCTCCCCTCCCAGGATCCACTTCTGGATTTGGCCTAACATTCCATCCCCAGGGCCACTAGCCACTTTATTTTAATGGAATTTAGGAAAGGCTACAGATAGGTCAGAAGAAACAAAGGGAATTAGCAAATCAAAAGGACAATCAGTTGGGAGTCATATTCTCATATTCTCTTTCCTGGTCCTTCCACACAGCCCCTCCACCTCTAGGACCATTTTCTGAATAGCTGAAGCTTCTGAAAAGTGACATCATCTTTCAGATGGTCTGATCTGTGCCCAGCTGCTACTGGGAAGTTGTTACTGGGACCTGAGAGAATGCATTCCCTCCCTCCTAAAGCTTCTCTGTAATATGGAAACTCAAGGGAAGAAAAGGACAGCACTCAGGCAAGTTTGCAAGGTTTTGATAAAATAGCCTGAAAATCACCAAATTGTCCTTTGCTTCAGATTTCAGCTGCAAAAACCAAAAGATGTATTTTTCTTCCTGAAAGAAATCTCACTTATGATAGTATTATCATTGTGATATATATCAAACCCAGATAGCTCCTTTCCTTCCCATCATAATCCCTCCCACAGAGTCTGCAATCAAAACATTTTGGTTATCTTGGCCTATGTGCTATTTGGAAACCAATTTATAGGAGCAAGATTGTGCTGTTGTTCCAATGAATGTTCATAAATCAAAATAGTTTGATGTTAAATACAGGTCACTGCACCCCAGCACCAACCTGTGCATCCAACAAGGAACACTCAGAAAATTGAGGGGTTTTGGACTCCCAGTCTGACCTGGATGGTTCATCCTGATTGAATCCATGGCTTCCATTGTGTTTCTGCCATTTTTCTTTCTGCTGGGGGACCTTGGCATGAGGTTTGTAGGATGCTCACGTTTACATCTCCTTTCCCTGGACACTCAGCCCAGCAGTGGGGAGGCCAAACTCCCTAACCCCGGGACAGTGGGGCAGTGGGACAATGGGACAATGGGACAACTGATCCTGGGACACTGTGCTGCATGGCCCAGGAACCACTGACCAAGCTGGGTATCCTGAAGAGCTGCTGGAGCAGATCAAAGGCTGAGATAACCAGAGTTTCTCTGGGGGAGAACAAGGCCTGGCTGGAGCAGCCCTGTTTGCTCTGACCCTCCTGGACCTGTGCTCCTGCCTGGGGAACTCCCAGACACTGGGCTAGAGATATGGATTTGAGGCAAGCCAGGCCCCAGCCAGTGTGAGTGCAGCTGCCTACATTGCAATCAAGCTCCCAACTGCAGGGGAGACACGGCAGACACTTCAAAAAGACTCTATTTATATTCTGCCCTCCTGGTAAATTCATTCGTGGGACCACTCATGCAAAATGCATCATGCAAATGAAACTGCTACATTTGGAATTAAGCTTATCTTCGTACTCCAGTGAACATGAGTGCATTAGATTGTTTTTCTTGCCTTTTGCCTTCCTTTTCTCTTCAGGTTGCTTGCCCAGCTGTATCCCCAGAGCACCTCTGTGGGATGTGGGAGGATGGCAGAGGCTGCTCAGAGCCACGCCAGTGCAGGCACTCACAGCCCCGGCTCCGGAGCCCACAGACTCCTGAGCAGTGCTGATGTGGAACTAACGAGTGCCTGGCTGCTTTACAGCACTGCAGCCCTCGAGAAGGCTGCTGCCTGCTCACTGCAGCCTCGCTGATAAATTCATGCAGAGCATGGACAATTGCAGGGGAACGAAGGCAGAGGCTGCTGGCAGCTGAGGAAGTGCCCCCTTATTGTGCCCTGGTGAGGAGGGCACTGTGAGTGCTGGAGCCCTGCCTCCATGGAAGGGGCTGCCCCAGCTCTGTGCAGTGAGGGGATGCTCTGCTGCTCTGCCTACACACAATGGCACAGTGATGCCCCCTCTGTGATCCCTCTGTGTCCAGGCACCTTGGCTAACTGCCCTACACACACCCCTAGTGCACACACTCCTCTCCACAGGCCCAGTGCACCCTGCTCACATTTCAGCTGATCTGGTCATTAAGCAAAGAGCTAAAGAGACACTGCCAGCTGATGAGGCATGGAGTGGGACGGGGGGGGGACCACAGAGATGAGACCTGCAGCACCCCCCTCTCCCAAGTCCTCCTGCTCCTTCAGCTGTGCACAGCAACCTCTTGCACACCCAGAGTAAGTCTGGTCCAGCTCTGCTCTGTCCTGGCACGCCCAGAGCAGCACAGATGGGTGCAGGGAGGAAAGATGAATGTGGCCTTTCAGACAGGGATCATCTGTAGGCACTTCAGAGGAAGAGAGCTGCCAGTGTGGCTGCAGGGAGCACAACTCCCACGCACGGATGAAGCAGCACTCCCCTTCCCTGTCTCCCTGCTGCTTTGTGGCAGCCACTGCACCAATGACAGGGGATCACCCCTTCCCCTGCCTCCCTCCCCGGTGTGGAAGGTGGAGAAGCTCCCAGTGCCAAACTCTCTTCAGGAACTGCAGCTTGGGCCAGGCCCTGTTTGACACAGCCAGTGGTGTTTGCTGTTTGGGCTCTGCAGTGCACAGCAGAGTCTGCATTGCAGTCTCAAACTGCAACCAGCACCATCCCTGCCCTGCCCTGGCAGCACTGCCTCATCCTGGGGAGCCTGTGCCCCCAGAGCCAGCACCCAGGGCCCAGGACAGCATCCCAGGAATCCCATTATGAGACACAAACTGGGAGTGGCTGCTCGGTCAAATGACGAGAAGTGAGAGAGGGAAAAATGCGGAGCTGCTTCCGTCTCATCATTTTTAAAATTCAGTACAATCAACAGCAAACAGCCTTCATTCCTCTTCAAGCACCTTGTGGAAGGAAGTCAAAGAGCAGAGGGACACAAGCAGGGAGCTGTGCACTGCTGTGGGTGCCTGTGAATCTGGGTGAAGAGCCTGAGCCACCACCTCACCTTGCTGAGCCACCCGGATTAGAGGAAAGGGAAGCAAAGCAGCCACAGGCCAACACACCTGGAGAGATTTCAGTGCTCTGCTCAGTCCCTGACTCACTGAGTCACCCCAGAAGGACACTCCTGCTTTCATCTCCACCTCTCTGTGCACTCCTGCCTGCACCATGAAGTGAATGAACACAGCAGTGAATTCTGAGGGCTGTGGCTGCCTCTGCCCAGCACCTGTCCAGCACCTTGTTCAGTGTCATCCCCGACCTCAACAAGGCTCTGCTCCGCTCTAGGTGAAGCCCTCACAAACGATAACACCACAAGGATGAAGCCTGGGATTTGTGAATCATGCCCCAGTGCTCTCCCTGTGAGTGTGGGCTGCTTGGAGGAGGGAAGGGCTCAGCTCTATCATGAATTAGTGTTGTGACAGCTCGCTGCAATCGAGCCATGACTTGCATGGCTGCTTCCCCTTCACATTCCCAGGAGCACGGTTCTGCATTAGATCATGCTCTGCAGCAGGCTCTGCTCCAAAGCACAACACAAACTATGGGGATGAAGACGAAATTGCCCTGACCAGCTTTCCTTGTCCTGAAAATACGCTCCTGACATGTGGGGAGAGATGCAGGGAGCTTTCTCTCTGCTTTGGAAAGCACAGAGACAGGAAAAATAGAACTGATTTTCAAGCTACTAGCAAGGTTGTGGCTTCACCCACATTATTCCTGTCAACTCACCCTGCATCCTGGGATTCCCCCTGGGAGCAGCACAGGGTCCCGGGCTTGTGGGGATCCTGCTTTTCACCAGACCTTTGTCTGCAGATTGCTTCTCCTTCCTTTTTCCCTTAGCATAGTGTCAGAGAATATAGAAAGCGAGAGGGCTCTAACACATGCCCATGCTTATCTCTTTATTCAAGAGATAAGCACAGAGAAGCAGCAGATGGCAAACAGATGCCACAGGTTCTGCAAATCAGCTGTTTCCAGCCCTTTCCTCGGAGCTGTTCCTGGACCTTTGGGGGCTCGGAGAGGGCAAGCCCTCTCTGTCTGGCTGATTGCTCTGTGCACCAGCTCCACAATCCCTGCAAGGGCCCCACCTCCTGCCAGCCCTCGCAGCATCTCCAAGGATCATGTGCATGCCCAATCCCGGAGCCCACAGCACCGTCCCAGCAACCTGCAGAATGAATTCCCTGCTCCCACACAAGGGGCGGGAGGGAGAAAGGGCATTCAAGGAAAGCTCTTGTGGGAGAGCAGAGCTGTCAGGCAGAGCCCGGGCCGGTCTCACCTCCTCCCACTGGTGGATGTAGCGGATGAGGCGGGAGAGGCGCAGCAGGCGCAGCAGGCTCAGGATCTTGGTGAAGCGCACGATGCGCAGCGCCCGCGCCGTCTTGTACACCTCGGAGTCGATGCGCGTCTCCACGATCAGGAAGATGTAGTCCACGGGGATGGAGGAGATAAAATCCACCACAAACCAGCTCTTCAGGTACTTCATCTTGATCCTCTGCGGGTCCAGGATGATCTCGGTGTTGTCCTCCACCACGATGCCTGTCCGGAAGTTGAGGACAAGGTCGATGAGGAAGAACGTGTCCGAAACCACGTTGAAGACAATCCACGGCGTGGTGTTTTCATCCTTGAAGAAAGTGATGCCCACGGGGATGATGATCAGGTTCCCTACCATCAGCAGCAGCATGGTCAGATCCCAGTAAAACCTGGACAGCAAGACAGAGACATGTGAGATCAGCGCCAGAGCAGGAGGTCGGGGAGCCTGGGTCAGCTGCACTGATGAACTCATCCATCTCTGCTGTCAGTCATCCCCTGGGCTCTGCTGCTGCCCGAGCACGCACGCTGCACAAGCTGCTAATTGACTAATTAATATCACAGGAACACTCCTGCTCTGCCTTCGAGGGCTCACAGAGGAGCTGAGCCGGGGCTGGGCATGCCCACTTGAACACTTTCCTGGGACCTGGGAGCTGCCTGGGGAGAGACTGAAAAGCCAGTGGTTACTATAGGGAGTGCTGGGTAAGGAGAGAACAGGATTTGGGAGGCCTCAGAGCCTGTGTGTCAATAAAGCCATTCCGGGTTAAACCATCAGCCTTTGCTCCTGCTGTCTGATCCTTCTTTGGAAGCAGCCAGCACTGACAGCTTTGGGATCAGGATGGAACTGGAGCCTGTGCTCTCATCTCCAGCCTTCAGTTCCGATTCCTGCCGAGCCTGGACTCCAGGAGTTTTGCCCACACTCTACAGGCTCCTGTGTTGTACAGAAACAATCAATAAAGCTTGGAGTCACGTGCCTGGAAATACCTATTCCATTTCTAAGGACAGCAACACCAACATTTAACTGTTCCATGAAGCACAGTGTCCAGGAAGCTTATCTTCACTCCAGTGGCAGCTCAGTGTTATCCAGTGGACCTTACCTAACACTCAGTTTTGTTCTGAAGACACAAACAGTCTGAATAGAACCACTAATTTATTTGTTTGGGATTTTTGAAAAGATTTTCCACATGTACACAATCAGCCAATGTGGTCACAACTCCCCTAGAATGAGGACTAGAACCCTTCCCAGTGTCAGAGCTTGCTGAGGAGCCTCAGTGTCACACACAGATGCTGATGCACTGTGGGCTCACATTGCCAAGATTCCACCAGCCCCACATTGTGCACACTGAGTCAGCTACTCTAATATTGTCAGTTATTAATACAATAATCACCACTTTGTCACAGGAAATGAGCAAATCACCTCTACAGCAGTGAGAGCATCAGTGTGGCCCTGGATTGACACTGATTTATCAGAGGGAAGTGTTGGGCTGCTGAAGGACATGCACATGCTGCTCCTCTGTCTAACCCTTTATAGCCAAAATCCCTGAAATGTTTCAGGAGACCTGGACTTGCTTTAAAGGCCCTCAAGCTCTACCTTGGTTAGTGGCTGTCTGGCTGGAACCTGGACCAGACTGAGCTGCTGCAGATCAGGATTTCCAAAGCAAGTCAACTACGTGGTTTGTTAAACTCTCAGCAGAGAAACCAAAAGGGCAGAATGTGCCTTAAAAGCCTTCTCTGTCTAGAGCCTCTCTCCCTCGTCAGAACATTTTAAAGCACCTAAAAGCATCTTTAAGATTCCAGCCCTTGCCCAGGTACAGACAGGGTCAGCAGCCAGCAGCACCCCAGCAATTCTCACAATCAGTCAGCAGAGGCTGATGGGAACTGATTTTAGAATAAGCAAAATTATTCACTAACGAGCTTTCTAAAAAAGACCTCAGCTCTCTCTTCCCTGCTCTCAAGGTGCCGTGAGGGAAGGTGCCAGGAGTCCTCCCCTCAGTCTGCAGGCACAGGGGTGCTGGCAGCACTCAGCAGTGGGATTTGTCCATCTGCCTCCAAGAGCAAGGCTGTGGCACCCAGCAATATGCATTAATATAAACCCGTGTTGTGAGTTTCCTTAATAAGGGCCTGAGATGATGCTGCAGCTTTCCCAGGCAATTAATCAGGATAATCGCACAATAGCAGGAAGTCTGGAAGCACTGTGTGCATTATTACCGAAAATAAATAACCTCCCAGCCATCTTTCATTTGCCTTAGGGAATACACAAGGAGATAGGCACAAAGAAAATGAGTTTTCCCAAGTTTCAAATTAATGGCATGAGCCTGGCATGGCCAGGTTTGCAGTGCTGGGAAGGTAAGTGCCTTTCTTCTGAGATCTTTGCAATTTTTGTGCCTCTTTTTTAGGCTGGGTGGTGATTTCTACACTTGGTGTAAGTGGGGACACAGCCAGCAGTGGCAGGATGGCTCCCAGCTCCAGGAAGATGTTTTGCACACACACAAGGCCAGTGAAATGCTTTCCCCTGATTGCAGCACTCCCTGCTGGCCCGGCCTCTCCCTGTGCAGGGTGGTCAGCTGTCCTGCATCCTGACTTCCAGCCCTGAGCTGCTCCAGCTCCTCCCTGCTGTCCCTGCAGAAGCAGGGTGTGCAGTGTGGCCAGGAGAGCCAACCCCACTGCCACGTGTTCCTCGCAGCACAGCTCTCCTCAGGGCTGCACTGCTGACTCCACATTATTGTCACGGCCCCTCAGCTCTGACCTTTAAAGCCAGCACTAAAAACCACAGAAGGGAACTTCTGTATCCAGTGCTCCCTCTAATAAAGGTGTCACAGAGGAGACAACCTTGGGGCTCTATAAAGGAAGCAGAAAAAGCTGGAGCACACTGACAATTTGGCCAACTCCAACACCTACCTTTCCATCACTGTCTGGGAGTTAAAATTCCCCTGTTAAGACTTGCAGAGCTCCTGCACATTTTCATTTCACCCGCATAGGAAGCAGGATCTGCTCAGGGTGGCATCAGTGCATTTAGACTTAATTAGACTCTGCAGGCCCACAGCACCTCAGAGGTCTGATACCATCCAAGTGTCATTTTGCATTTGCTCCCAGGAACATCTTTTCCCTCCCTGTAAATTACTGGCCACAATGACTAACGGTGCATGTGATGTATGTAAGGGCAAGCACCAGCTATTAATAACCCATGTTTTCTGGATTTCTGTTGTTCCTTTCACCCAGGGATTCCAGGGAGCTGACAGTGATGAAATTGGCTCCGCTGCACCCAGGAGAGGCAGAGTTATTATCCCTGCCTTGCACACAGAGAAAACACATGGCAAAGTGAAGAGCGTGGGATTTGTCCACCCAAGGCTGAGGCTAAGCAAGGGTTAGGACCTGAATCTGATTTTTGAGTCTAACCAGATCTGAAGCCATTCACAGAGCTTGCAAAACAGCCTAAGAGAGAGCATCTCTGGGATGGCTCCCTCTAATATCCTGCCTTCTTCTCACTTCTTTTTCTGTTTCCAAAAGCGTACATAAAAAATTAATAAATATGAATGTATTGTTTTATTACAGTTGACTCAGTGCAACTGAACAGCTCAGAGCACAGGGAACAGGCAGCACTATATAAACCAGATGTCTTGTTCAAACACCCTTGGTTTTTATACTCCATCCTACTCTCTGCACACTCCTTGGATCTGAAAATTACATTTTAACATGCACCACTACCTCGGATCTCTTCATTCCCAATATATTATTTAAACAGAATGTATCTGAGAATTATTGTGGCACAGACACTTCAGGAATATGTGCTCCCTTAAGCACTGCTGTGTCACCCAGCTGATGTGACAGCCTGTACATTCTGTAGGTATTGGTTTGTGGGTTTGGAATGCTGGACATCTTTCTGCTCTGCCTAGAGTGCACTGAGACAGCAGGCCAGGAATATTGCTTTTGGACGTCATTTTTTACAATTAAATGAAATTTCCTTCTTCAAGACCATTCCATGGGGCAAGTGTGGGAAATTCTAGAGCATGAGCTCAGGAAGCGAGGAATTGGAGAGGAAGCAGTGAACCCCAGAGATGAGAGACTCAGCAGCATCACTGGGTCACAACAGCACTGAAACCCTGTGCATTTGTGGCTTCTGAACTTCTGTTCTGGCTCTGTAGTTCTTGCACAGTCCGGAGAAAATGGACTTAAGCGGCCTCGCCTCTAAATTAACAAAGCTTTTTGGATTTTTCAGCTCCTGCTGAAGGGCAGCCAGCTCTGGGCTGAAGTGAGGCACTGCCTCAAAGTGAAACACAAATAACAATACACCTGCCTGGCAGTGCCAGGAGCCGAGAGATTCTCCCCAGCAGTGGAACTGAGCTCCCACCCCGTGGCCAGCCCCCAAGAACAGCTCTTTACTGAGCACAGCTTGTTCAGACCAAGCCCAAAAGCCAAACCCAGCTGCTGTCCCAAGGCTCGGTGCTGACTCCAGAAACAGAGTGCCACCTACTGAGTCCCACACGGAATCTCCATCCCCTGCCTGGTGAGCGGGAGCTGCTCCTCATTTCCTTCAGAGCTGATGGAAACCTGTGCTCCTGTCCGGAGTGGCAGCTGCCTTTCCTGGCTCTGGACTGCACACACTGCACCAGGTGGCCTGGCAGGAAAGAGGTCGTGCTGCAATTCCCAGGAGTGCTGTGGGGCTGGAAACAGAGATCACCTTCTGGAAAGAGCATTAGCAGAGCTCAGGGTGGCTGGAGCCACCGTGGGAGCAAAGTTTATTGCAGAAACAGCCATTCACAGAGATAGCTGAATACAGAGAGAGCAAGAGAAAAAGCAGGAGGAGATCCTTCCCTGCCTCTGGAAGCATTACTTCTCCCAGATAGGAGCAGGCTGTTTCTACTGGAGAGTTACAGACTTTGCTCTGCCCCAGAGGTAACAGGAGGAACACGGGGATTCACTGCCCCTAAACACACTAAAGGACATTTAACCAGCTCCTAGTCCAGCAATTCCCTTGTGGGAAGAATTCATTTATTTATAGGGAGTTTACTCAAAGACCTGTGAACTTGGAAACTCTTTGCCATGAATACTCACCAGAAAAAGAATCAAATGAATTACAAAAATATTCTGAGTGCTGTGTAATGGGAAAGGACCCAGCTAAAGGCAAAGACAAACAGTTTTAATTCCTTCTGACCGATCTATGCAAATACTCTGCCATCCTGACTAAAGCCCCTGGGAGCACTGCTAATTAGCCATGCTTTCTGACAGCACGGGAGAGCCTGCTGGCTCCCAGCTCCTCTGGAATTCCCTGGACGCCTGCATCTCCTGAATGCCTCCATCTCCTGAATGCCTGCATCTCCTGGATGTCTGCATCTCCTGAATGCCTCCATCTCCTGAATGCCTGCATCTCCTGGATGTCTGCATCTCCTGAATGCCTCCATCTCCTGGATGCCTCCATCTCCTGGATGCCTCCATCTCCTGAATGCCTCCATCTCCTGGATGCCTCCATCTCCTGGATGCCTCCATCTGCTGGATGCCCTCATCTCCTGAATGCCTCCATCTCCTGGATGCCCTCATCTCCTGGATGCCCTCATCTCCTGAATGCCTCCATCTCCTGGATGCCTCCATCTCCTGGATGCCTCCATCTCCTGGATGCCCTCATCTCCTGGATGCCTCCATCTGCTGGATGCCTCCATCTGCTGGATGCCCTCATCTCCTGGATGCCTCCATCTCCTGGATGCCTCCATCTGCTGGATGCCTGCATCTCCTGCAGCCCCGCTGGCTCCTGGGTGCTCCTGGATTCGGGGGCACCAAGCCCAGGGCAGTGCCAGGCGTGGAAACCCAAGAGTGGGGAGGCAGCAGGATGGGAAAGGGCTGCAGCCACAGCACCTCCCGCAGGGATGCTCCAGCACCCCTCTGGTGACAGCAGGGGCTGGCAGGGAACGCTCCTTCCCTGGGTCACCACAGGGCTCAGCTGGCTCCGGGGTCAGTGGGATGGGACAGGATTCCCCACAGAATTCAGTGCACAAGGCCTGTGAGTGAAGGGCTGGAATGCTGACACAAGCAGGTGAGTGATGGGGACAGATCCCTGCACAAACGAGGTGTGGGCCTGCAGCACTTTGCATCTGGATTCCTTAAAGCTCCTGTGCTGTCCCTGACAGAATTCCCATCCAATTCAGCTGGCAGTTTTACCCGAGGCAAGATATTCTCCAAGGTCTGCACTTAGCCTTTGCCTTAGATTATCTTCAATCTACATAATTGCTCACCTAATCTCCTCCGAGCAGTGCCCAATTCCAAACCATGTTTCAAGTTTAGAACATATGCTCATATTATTACCTTAAAATATAATTACATGGATTTTGGTAAGTGGAAAATTAAGGAAGCTATTGCTTATGTAATACTTGGAGATGGCATTTGCAGTCCAAGCAAGGAAGTATTTTCATTGCTTCTCTATCATTAATTTTTAAATCTAACACTACATTATTAAACAATAATCAACACCCTACATTTTTCAAAGTAATGTCCAAACATTAATTAAATCCCAGCAGATATAATTAGGAAGGTATTATCATCCTGTATTACAGATATATTACAGATAGACTATGAGATACTCAAGATTAAAGAAACTTATTCAGAGGTAGAAGTACCACCCAGCAAATGTGGTTGTCTAGACTCGGGAGAGGTTTCCAGCCATGTTATAATCTATAATTTGATCAGTAGCAGCAAAAGGGAAATTTCTTCTCTTTTCTACTGTAAAAATATAAATATACACATTACTTAGAGGTATTTTTATTCCAGCAGTAATAGCTGACAATTTGCAAACACCACGTTTGAGGCACTGATGGATTTAAGCAATTATAAGCGGGTACATTGTGAATGCTGCCCTTTCTTTAACTCACAAAACACAGGGCACTCTATCACTCTGAGGGAGCTGAGCTGCTGCCTCTCTGCTCTGCACCCAGTGCTGCCAGGCTTCCTGGAGAGATGGAGACCTGGGTGACATCCAGGAGACCTGGGCAGGCTGCAGAGCCTCAGGAAACCCCCTAAGGCCAGGTGCTGGTGCTGCCTTGGGATCAATCCAGGCTGGGGATGAACAGACTGAGAGCAGCCCTGGGAAAAAGGGACCTGGGGGTGCCGGGGGCTGAGAGCTGGAAATGACCCAGCCCTGAATTCCCCCGGGCTGAGCCCCAGCGTGGGCAGCAGGGCAGGGGGGATTCTGCCCCTCTGCCCCCTCAGGTGAGACCCCACCTGCAGAGCTGGGGAACAGCACAGGGAGGATGTGGAGCTGCTGGAGAGAGCCCAGAGGAGGTCACAGAGCTGCTCCAAGGGCTGGAGCCCCTCTGCTCTGGAGCCAGGCTGGGAGAGCTGGGGGTGCTCACCTGGAGAAGAGAAGGATCCAGGGAAACCTCAGAGCCCCTGCCAGGGCCTAAAGGGGCTCCAGGAGAGCTGGAGAGGGACTGGGGACAAGGGATGGAGGGACAGGACACAGGGAATGGCTTCCCACTGCCAGAGGACAGGGTTAGATGGGATATTGGGAAGGAATTCCTGGCTGTGAGGCTGGTGAGGCCCTGGCACAGGGTGCCCAGAGCAGCTGTGGCTGCCCCTGGATCCCTGGCAGTGCCCAAGGCCAGGCTGGATGGGGCTTGGAGCACCCTGGGACAGTGGAAAGTGTTCCTGCCAGCAGGGGGTGGAACTGATTTAACTGGAGTTTAGGGTCCCTTCCAACCCAAGCCATTCTAGTGATCCACGTGACAATGAATTTTTCTGGAGAATTCGGAAGAACTGAGGACCAGGAAAGCAGAGCTGATGTCAAAGGCAATCCACCAAGCACTGGGTTTGCCCGAATGAGGGAACAGCTCAGTGATCAGTGCCTTTTTCATCAAGTATTCCCTCAGGAGAGATGGCAACACCTTCCCCTTGTGTGGGCTCTGCAGGGAGGGAGAACAAGGCACATGTGGGACACTCAGCACTGGCCAGGGGAGCTGCCAGAGGAGCCCCCAGAAGCTGCTGGTGACTGTCCTTCACAGAAACTGCAGTCACCGAGACACAGAATCTTCCCTGGCCTCCATCTCGGCTTGAAAGAGGCTTTATGAATCAGCCAAGACAGAAAGTCCTGACCTTCTGCGACTTTACTGGAACATCTTGGTTGTGTTTGCTGCTTTTGTGCCTCAGGAAACCCCGCACTTCGCTTTATCTTTGTGCTCAAGTGAGCCACTCATGAGCCACACCCACATGAAGTGGTGTTCAAGCATGTGAGAAAAACCAGTGGAAGGGATGCTGCCACCCCTGCTCAAAACAGTGCCCTGTTCACTTCCAGTCAGGTGGGAGTGAGGATTGAGATGCCATGGCCAGGACAGCAGCATTCCAGCTGTGAGATGGACCCTCCAAGGGTGAGGGAACTCACATCCCAAGCTCGGTTTCAAGGATTGAGCAAACCACGTTTGCAGAAAGGCTCCTGGAGGGTGGAGTGCTGCTGCCTGCCTTGTATCTGTCCTGGGATAATGAGGGTCCATCCAAACTGTGAGGTCCTAACCCTGACCTAACCCTGCAAGGGGCTCCACAGGACCTGGATAAGCATATCCTAGGGATTTATGTTCAACTGGATGAATTGCTCCCTGTCCTGGCTCTGCAGACAAACTGGACCACCCAGAACCAAGATGCTCCTGCACTTTCATTCCCAGTCACGTTGAACCATACCCATGGCACAAGGCTCAGGAAAGTCCCACTGGACTTGGCCCCATGGAGTCAATGCCCACTGTGCTCAGCTCCTGCTGCCTGCAGATACCAGCCTAACAAATTAAAGCTTATCTTAAATCTATACTTAGAACCCAATCTTCCCAGAAAGGTAAAAATAAACAAGATTTCATTTCTCTCACAGAACCAGAGATAGCCACAAGAGACTCGGTTTGTTCCGGCTCTAAATTTGGAGCATGGAGGCCAATAGAGCACACATCCCATTTCCCACTAAAGCAGCATTATTAATATTTTCTCACTTGCTTGGACACAGCTATTAATATCTCATGGAGAATTCCCCTGCAACGAGCTGCAGAAGCAGTGAAATTTTTATGGTACAGCTCCTAGGAAGGCTTATCCCCTCTCTGTCTGAAGGCCCAAAGGAGCAGCATTTACACACTGAACCCAGACAATTTATTGTTCTCACAGCACGGATATAAATTGTCCTGCAGTGTGAATTCACTGCAGCAGGGGCTGGAGACACCATGTGAGGATGGAATGGTGCAGATTCACTGGCAGCTTTACAGGATTCCTTGGGAAGGGAAGCAGGGCAGTGCAGCCACCATCAGCCCCGTGTCTGGAGGACTCCTGTCCCCACGGAAGCTCAGACCATTTTGGGGTTCCTGCTGAGGGAAGGTTCCCTCCTCACCCACACCATTGCACAAGGCAGGTTTCACTCTGTGGCTGGCTCACCAAACCCCACCAGAAGGAACCTCCCACCCCACAACCTCCATGGGTAGAGAATTCAGCAGCACGTTCTGTTTGCAGCGTTGAGCCAAAGCTGCATGGATAGCACAAAGCAGAGTGAACCTCTCTTCATGCCCCACCCTACTGCACTCAGAAACATTTGTGGATTCCCCTCTCCCTGCCCACCTGCAGCTGAATCCCAGGGGTCTCCCGTGCTGGATGTGTATTGATTGCAGAGTTCCCAGAATACATTATGCATGAGCTGCCATCCTCAGGGCCTGGCAATTCCACATTGTTTGATCTCCTGAAATCTCCTGCTTGTATGAATATGGAAGAGTTCCTCTTTGTTTGCTGCCCATTGATCCAGACATTGACCCTTCTCCTGTGTGCATTTATCTCTGATGATTTAATAATGAAAAAGACCAATAAAGTGAGGGAGGGAAGGAAGCCCCTTCAGGGGGACCTATTGCCATGGAAACGTGCCATATGTTGCTGTTGTAGAGGAGGGATGGATCAATAAGGGCTGCAGCCTCCAAGCCATCAGGAACATGTTGTGGAATGTGAAGGATTAAAGCCTAAAGACATGCATAAGTTGTGACATGATGAAGTTCAGGCCCTGGCCCACATCCACCATCCATGAGTCACCCCCCAGTGCTCGGCAGGCAGGCAGGGAGGATCTGCACCACGGAGCTCTGAGCTGCCTGGACTGGGGAAGGGGCTTGGTTTGTACACAGGGATAGGAAGGAAAATGATTTTCTGTAGATGCTGTAGATATATATCTCATGCATTATATATAAGATAGATATGTATCATAGCTATCATATAATCACAGAATGATTTGGGTTGAAGGGTCCTTAAAGCCCACCCAGTGCCACGCCCTGCCCAGGCAGGGACACCTGCCATCATCCCAGGTCCTTCAAACTGGCTTTGGGCACTGCCAGGGATCCAGGGGCAGCCACAGCTGCTCTGGGCACCCTGTGCCAGGGCCTCACCACCCTCACAGCCAGGAATTCCTTCCCAATATCCCATCTATCCCTGTCCTCTGGCAGTGGGAGCCATTCCCTGTGTCCTGTCCCTCCAGGCCCTTGCCCAAAGTCTCTCTCCATCTCTCCTGTCATCTCCTTAGGCCCTGCAAGGCCACCCTGAGCTCACCCCAAAGCTTCTCCTCTGCAGGTGAACAATCCCAGCTGTGCCAGCCTTTCCTCCCAGCAGAGCTGCTCCATCCCTCTGCTCATCCTGGAGCCTCCTCTGGGCTCTCTCCAGCAGCTCCAGGTCCTTGCTGTGTTGGTGGAGCTCTGCAGGTGGGGTCTCACCTGAGGTGGGGCAGAATCCCTCCCTGCCCTGCTGCCCACGCTGGGGCTCACCCAGGGCAGGGGGTTCTGGGGCTGTCTCTTAGCTCAGAACTGCTCCAAGAGAGGCACAGGACACACAACACCAACACCAGGGACCTTCCACGCTCATCTCCTTGGGAAGTCACAGGGATGACAGGCTGAGTTCTAAACTATTTTGTGTTGACGTGTCTGTCTTGACATGATATGGGTTTATGTGAGCTGAGGATGTCACTCTCACCACTAGGAAGCCAAATTTACTAAAATTAAACACCAAAATAAGGCAGAGAAATGACATGAGTCACACAACTAGGTAAGAATCACAGTTTGGGGAGTGGGGGGTGTGGAGGGGACACTGCAGTGATTTCTGTGAACTGTTGGTTTGCCTTGCACTGACACATTTATGCCCTCATACTCTGCAGCTGTCCCCAAGGAAGTGACAAACCCTGCTAAGTCATCTGGAGCTGAGAACAAGACTTCCCACCACCCAAGATACTAAAAATGTTCCTCCTGGGCATTGCTGTGCCCCAGCTCCTGAGGGTGGGACTCACAGCTCCAGGGCCCCCCAAAAGGAAAGTGGGGTCCCTTAACGGCTTCCCACTGCCAGAGGGCAGGGATAGATGGGATATTGGGAAGGTGAGGGTGAGGAGGCCCTGGCACAGGGTGCCCAGAGCAGCTGTGGCTGCCCCTGGATCCCTGGCAGTGCCCAAGGCCAGGCTGGACAGGGTTAGAGCAGCCTGGGATGATGGCAGGGGGTGGAATGGGATGGGATGGGCTTTAAGGCCCTTTCCAAGCCAATCCATTCTGAGATTCTGTGATCATTCCAACATCCAGGCTCTCCTAGAGACCCCAGAGCCCAGGTTTGGGATACCTGCCATAGCCTTTGAATCATGCAGCACCAGGACAACCCTCCCCACAGGTAACTGCCCCAGGTACAACATCTCTGTGTGTGCCCAGCTCAGCACTGGGCCACTCACATCAGCCACTCCACTGATGCCTTGGCGTTTAGCTTTTATAATTTTCAGAATCTCTGTTGCTTAGTGTGTAATTCTGAAACTTTATATTAGGTGTTAGTTCTCTTCACAGGGGAGTCGGACAAAACAATTCCTTTCTAACCATAGAATCAAGGACAATTGGTACCCAAAAAGCAGAAACAACGGTGAGGGAAAGGGGGCAAGGCAGGGGGCTGAGACTTCATAGCCTGGGGCTGTGGGTGGATCATTGACCCCAATGTGCAGATGAACCAAAACTTATAAAAGTGTAAAACTCGTGACCAGGATCCATCTGGGATTTGATTTGGGTGTAGCCCCAGCCGGGCTCTTGCACTGGCCAAGGTGAATCCTTTCAATAAATTCCTATTTTATCCCTTTTGCTCTATGTAGTCTCTGTTCCAGCTCAGCCTTTCCAGGCAGTACCACAAGGAAAGCTCAAAAAGCACCGGGAGTGGTCCCTGTGCCCGAGGATGGATCAAACCTGAAGCTGCTGTTGAGCTGCATGATTTACTCCACCTCTGCTCCCAGGCACACGTGCCCTCTCAGTCTCTCTCCAGCTTCCACACTTCTCAGGATTTATGTCTGAGCATCTGCCAGAGCTCAGCACTGTGCACACATTCCTGCTGTGTGAGCCCAGATGGGCAGGGAGAAAAGTCAGACTTGGGTAATGGCAGCATGAGAATGCTCAAAGCTGCCAGAAAAAGGTGACAGAAAGCAGTTTGGGGTTTTCCAATGGTCTGCTGGAATGATCATATTCAAAGCTGCCTCTCTCTAAAGGCTCCAAACTTCCTAAAGCACATGTTCAGCAAGGATGGGGAAAGCCAGAGTGACAGGAGGCGTTGGCTGCACGTGGCTGTCACTGCTGGCAAGGACAGCTCACCACAGGCCTGAGGGTTACACAGCACAGGTGAAGAACTCCAGGAGGAGAGGGGTCACTCCTGGTCAAATCCCTTCCTTTCCTGTGGGGTCAAACACGCTCTGGCCAACAGGGATGGCCAGATTTTCGGTGTGGATTTTCTGCAGCCAGTGAATATGGCTCAAGCCTTGAAGGCAGTGCCAAAGGAGCAATGTTTGAGGAGCAGGGATTGGGATGGCTGGAGCACACACTGGGTTGTGTTTTGAACCTTCCCATGACTTTCTTGGAATCCTCACTGGTTTATAACAGCCCTGGTGGGAGATTCCCGTGCTGGCACCACTGTTCCACACAAGGCTCACAGCCAGTGATGCCACAGCCTCTTTCCACGGGGCAGGAGTGGGGTGGAGGGAGTCAGGCACCTGAAAAGCCACTGCCTGTGTGTACTTCAGCTTCCAAAGCACAAACTGCTCCTCCTGCCCAGCTCTCCTGCTGCTCACATCAGACTCTTGTTTGTAATGAGTTATTCAGGCTGCAATGGAGCACAATGAATCCTCAAAAAGACTAATGCTGCTGGGATCTTGGGGCTATTCAGGTAGCCCAGACCCCAGACAAGAGATGAATCACCTTCTAAAAATGCAGCAGTTAAGGAAAAAAAAAAAAAAAAAAAGTCCAATTGCTTCTGATTATTTTCAGTCTCAGAAGAAACATACTGTACTGAGGCTGTGCTTACCTAAGGCATCCACATGAATCCACTATCCCTCCCCCTGGAATGGCTGCTGAATTAATTACTGCCTGTACTGAAACACTGAGGGGCTCCCCTGAGACTGGATCCCTTTTGACCTCAAAGATTTTTAGGGCAGGTGGCTGAGTCTCCCAACCAGCATCTGCCAGCTGGGGAAACTGAGGCACAGAGGGGCAGATATTGCAGAGGGCCTCACTCCCTCCACAGAACAGAGAGGGGAGAGCAGGAATTCTGACATTTAATTCCAAAGGGCACTCAGCTCTGAGCTTCAGATCCTCCAATATGTTATAAATACGTATTATGGTATTGGCTTTTTGCAAATATTAAAGTAAATACTGTGTGTGTGGTGTTAAAATGGTTTTTAAGGTATAGTTTTCTTTTAAGAATAACATAGATTAATAAAGTATCTTCGTAATAAGTAAACTACTTACTTAATTAAATAACACCCAATAAAAACACCTGCTACTAATATGCCAACTACCAACACAAACCATCTGTAAAAATTAAAAACCACAGCCCAAATTAAAACTAATAAAAAAAAATTAAAACCACAATCAAAACCGACACATACTCTAAAAAAGAAACTCAAAAATTAGCCATGTAAAACAATTCCTAAAATATGAAAAATAACTTATAAAAAAGTTTAAAAATACTTAATAAGTCTATAAATACACAACAAACTAATAAATTTGAAAAGTGTCTCCAAAACAAATGTGCTCTTGGCTAAATGCCAAGCACCCAGCCATTATAACCTTTTGCTTTATTATTTGTTTCTTATTGTCTCTTATGAAACCTTTTAAAATCTACCAAAAAAAATTAAAAAATAAATCTCATTTTTCACAAAAGCCCCTTCCAGTGTTAGTGTCCCTCCAAATGTTCCTGTGCTGGGCTGACTGAGTGAGGAATCCCAGCAGGAACTGAGGGGCAGCAGGAGAGTGGGGGAAAAGGAGCAGGACTTGGTGCACACCCTGAGACAGCAGAATGTCCACTCAGACAGTGCACAAGTGAAATATATTGTCCCCAGAAAGGACAGTGTCACACTGCTGCCCACAGGGCATGCTCTGAATCACAATTAGATGCAACATAAAGAATTCAGTGGCCACATTCAGGACATTTAAGGCCTTTCCCCTCCTGTCAGAGTGGCAGGGGGAAATTGGGCTTTTCACCTGCCTGTGTGACACTGCTGGAAAGGCCATGGGAGCACGTGTGGGCATCCAGCACTTCCACTCAGCACAGCCTGCCCTTTGCCCACACCTGGGATGCTGCTGCACCTCTGCTGCTCTTTCCAGGACATGCAGCAAATTTTCTGCCTTGTGTGGTGGGAATTCCCAGGGAATTCTCCTTTATCAAAAGTTGCAGGGTCTGTGACCCCCGGAGTCCTCTGCAGCCATTTGTTCCCATCAAGAAATCTTCAGAGCAGGCTGAGCATCCCAAATCCCCACTAGGATCAGGGGGGCTCTGTAAACTTGCTGGGGCTCTGCTGTGCAGTGCTGCTCCTCCAACACACAGAGTGCCAGGGACAGGCAGACAAACAGTGATGGGCACCATGAAAAATGGCCAGATAAATCTTTTCCACTATGGGCTGGACCTGCCCTGCTCTATTTAAGTCAATGGAACAAAGCCATTGAGCCCTGGGGGAGAAAGTGCCAGCCCTAAATCATTTCTTTGATTAATTGTTCTTGGGAAGGAAGAATTCATTAAGCATTCTGCTCAGCAATTAGAAATAAATATATTTTTAGAATGAATAACCTGCCAGAAACAAGTTGTTTCAGAAATATATTCAGCTTGATGCATTTTCCATCAATACAGAAGGAGGATGCTCCAGCCTGCCACAGGGACAGGCTGGGAAAGGGACACTGCAGGGGACAGGCAGGACAGGGCTGTCACTGAGGAGCTCCTTGTGATGTCTGCACCACTCAGGTTCAGTCTGAGAGGAAATAAAGGCGTTTTTCTTTATATTCCTATTCCAGCCATAAGCTGGGAATATATCTCCCTGCTGTTTCACATGAATATGACAAAGCTGTTCCTACACACAGCTGGGGCAGAGCAGATATGAGAGTCATGAAAACCCAATAAATAACAACACCCCCCCTTGTATTTCCACTTTGGCATCAGGCTCAGACAAGCTGCAAGGGCAATGGGAAAGAACAACCTCTGTAAAGAGTTTGGGACACAGAATTGCCACTGCCTTTAAGATGTGAGACATGCTGACACAGTGAATGGTTGCCACAGGGACAGCAGGACAGGAGCCTGCTCCAGGGCAGTGACAGCCAAACCCTGCTCTGGCCACTGAAGGCACAGATGCCACTAAATGAGGTGGAAGGGTGTATTTTCAATTTTAAATCCATACTTCAAGGCAGGAACTCAGCACAGGCTCTGTTCATGCCTGAGCCCGCAGAACCACATGGAACTGTGAGATGGGCACTTTGCCCTCTCCACCAGCCTAGAAAAATCTACTTCTGGTCCTGAGTGCAGAAAAGGAAACCCTAAAAGAACCCAAACATGTTCTGGGATCTGAGAGTCACAGCCACAGAAGACTATTCCAGGCTTTTAAGTTTTGTGCCTTAAAAGAAAAGACAAGTCTTATCCTTTGGTTGTGGTGCCTAGAGGCAAGTCTGTTCCCTGCCCTGTTTTGGGAATGTAGGATGGCAGCAGTGTCTCAATGAATTCCAGCTTTTCCAAGAAGAACACACTCTCAAAGGGCCCTCTTCCCCAAAACACAAAACATCCTTGTAGTTTTTCCTTCTGCACACACAGGACCCAATTTCAAGGCCACTGCAGCAGGCACTGGCTCAGCCTTTGATTTCAGCAGGGATGTGCTGGGATCTCGTGTACTTCCATCACAATGACAAGATTTCTATGGTTTGCTTCCTTTCAGTTCATCCAGTCCTTCTGCTTAAGCTCAGAGTAAGGCAGGAGCCAGGGTTTTGCTCTTGTATTTTCATGCCAGGAGAAAAGTCTGTGCTGTGGCTCAGCCCAGATGGGAGCCCTGGCACTGGGAGAGCACAGGGAGAGGAGGAGGAAGATGGGTCAGTGGTGAGGGCACCTGGGGAAAGCTCTGGAGTCACTGCAGTGACTGCAGTGGGGAACAGCAGAGGGTCTTTGACTGGAGGCCAGGGAAAGCAGGGAGCAGATCAGCTCTGCTCTCAAGTGCATCCAAACCCAGATTAGCTCATCAGATATTCAGATAGCAAATTAGGGATCTCCTTCAGGAACAGCATCCTTGAATCAGAAATAGCTCTTTTGTGAGCAAAGAGCAGAAAATTCAGGGCTCTAAACCACTTCCACTGTAGCAAGGGAGCCCCAGGCTGCCTGAATCCTGCCTTGAAGAGCCACTGCACAAACACCAAGCTGGGAGTGGAATCTGGGATCAGGGACAGCAGTGCAGAACCAGCAGGTCCCACCCAGTGCCAGCACAGGGCCTGGATGTAATTTGGGGTTCCTGTACAGGCCTGAGCTGCCTCCAAGGAGGGAAACTCATTCCCAGGGCCATTCTCACCCGGGGAATTTGGCTCCATGTGTCTATAATGAAGCTCATTTCACAGGAATGATGATCAACCCTCCTGCATCCACAAGAACCCCGGTGTGTGCAGGAATGATCTGTCCCTCTGCAGCCAGGCTGAGCTGAGGGAAATGCAGCAGAACCACTGCAGCTCCAGGGCAGGGCCTGAGCAAAGCTGGAGCATCTGAGCTGCACTGCCTTTACTCAAAGTGTCACCTGCCTGCCTGCAAAGGTCACTTTGGGCTGCTCTGCCCAAGCCAGGGGGTTTTATGATCTGGGTAGTTTATATTACTACAAAACTCCTTTATTGGAACACCCTCCCTTCCTCTCCCTGAGCCAGCCAAGGCCATACTTTGCCTAGGAAAAGGAAATTTTCCAAGAGCTTGTGAAGAATTCTCCACCCTCCTCCTGTGCCCAGCTGTAGGAAAGCCATGCTCCTCTCTGAACCACACCACTAGAGGAATAGCCAACCCTATTCTTTTTCCCTAACTGGGCTGCAGATCCTAGGATCCCAGTTTGGGCTACCCAAAAATTTCCACTGACCTGTCCTAACTTCAAAGAGGTGCCCATTCCCCAGAAAAATCTTGGGCATGAGAGTGTGGAGAGAAAGCAAGGCTGGAAGCTTTGGGCCAGGCTGAGAGAATGGGAAGGACTCATGGGCCAGGCTCAGGAAATGTGAGGACCTAATTGATGGCACCTCGTTGAGCTCTTTCACAGCCTGTCTCTGCTCCTCTTATCTGGGAGACTGGGCAGAAATGCTGCTGGCCTGCCTCTCCTGAGAGAGTGTGTGTGATGATTGCACTGGAGGAAGTGGTTGAGAACATCTCAGCCCTGTGAGAGCGATATCCCACAACAGTTGCCAAGTCCCAGAGGGATTTCGTTCCTGATTTCATCCAGCAGTGTCTCCACAGCCATGCTCATGGATCACATTGTCTCCCATCCCCACGGACACACCAGCACCTCTGACATTTCCTCTTTACCTGCAAAGAGGGGGGGACTGAGCTTTGGAGAAATTACTCTGCTTTTTGTCCTGCTCTTACATCTCAGCTGTGGGAAACACAGGGCTGGAAACACTTCTGAGGGAGTTTAGGGTGGGAGGAGGAGCAAAAAAGAGGTGGTGGTGGTCTGGAAGTGGGAATGCCCATGCTGTGGTAGCAGGCAGAGGGATCTGTGTGCAGGTGTCTGAGGGGCTCAGCTCAGCCCCAGTATTCCTAAGGCACTTTATTATCAGCTGCACCCCCGATGTTATGCATTAATTTCCACAGCAGACTCATCCACACACACACACAACACACCCACCCACATGCAGCGATGGCTAGACAGACACAAAGCATGCAGCAGCCAATTATTTGGGGTGGGAACAGCTTGCATGAGCTCATGATGAAGCTTAGCCTTAATTCTGCTGAGCTGGAGAGGCTGGAGCTGTGCTCTGCTCTCCTGACTGACTGCAGAGAGCCAGAGCAGGGCAGATGATGTCAAGGCAAATCTTTTTTTGTCTGCAGTGCAGATTTGGCTGTGTGAATTTACTTGCAAATGAGGCTTCCAGATCCCCTGTTGGAAAGCAGGAGTCCTAGGCCATGCCCACAGCTGCCACTGTTAGCCCAAATTCCTGCTCGTGCTGCCAAAGGGGTTGCCTTGGTTTGGAAGGCTTGGGCCCAACTTCCCACCGGGATCTGCAGGCAAGAGAAGCCAGTGGGATTGACAGGAGGGGATGGGGGAGGAGTGCCTGTGCTGCAGACACAGCAGAGGAGCCCATCACAATGGGAATAAAGGAGGGGAGACCCCAATAGTGCAACTTTCCCTGTGGTTTCACAAACCGAGCCCCAAAAACTGTCCAGAAGCACTCAGGGTCCAGCCAGCAGCCATGGACACATCTGGAGTTGGACTGAAGCACATCTGTGAGCCAGGCTTTTGTTCCATTCCCAGCTGTGGGAGAGGCCTGGATGTTCCAGCCACAGCACACACAGGGAATTGCCCTGACCAAGGCTGGCACGGAGCACCCTCGTGTTTGGACTAAAAGCCGAGGGTCACAACACATCATCCAGAAGATCCAAAGCCACCCAGCCTAAGGGATGTTTTCCAGAGCTGCCACACCACAGCAGGGACAGACACCTTGCAGCTCCTGTGCCAGACCTGGCATTTGGGAGTGTTTACTGAAGTCAAGAGTCACATATTGCCAAAGAAAAGGGTAGCACACATGACCGGTGAGAGAAAGATGGAACATTTTCTTCTTAGAGCATCTCACAATTCTAATTTATAGACATAAAAGGTAAAATCCATCTTGCCAGCCTCTCCATGCAGGCTTTTTTTCCTGTCTTTTCCCAGCCTAGTTCTAAATGTGCCAGACAATAGAGCACCATACATGGAACTGCAGAGCATTTGCAACCTCCTCCCTTATCAAGACAAAGGAACCAATGACTCAGAAATCTCCTATCAGTACATGGATCCACTGCGTTTTGGGGTCCTAATAAAAGATGGACAATAGGTGAGACCAAACCCACAGCACTACACAGAAAAGGAGAATCCCAGAGAATCCCTTATGAAACTTCCCGGTAGAGACCAACCCCACCCTTGCTGGTACCTCCTCTGACATCTGCTGCTAAATTAAAATATTAGAGAGTCCCCCGGCATCTTCCATGGCCCCTGGCAGCACCATAACCCCTTTTTTTAAAGCTAGAGACATCGAGGCACGGAGAATTCAGCTCAGGATGGCTCAGAGGTCCAACCTGTATGCCTGACATCCCTTCCAACTTGTCCTTCTGTCTGCTAGGCACTGCTTGTCATTCCAAGTGCATCCACAGCTAAATGAGCACGATACGAGTGCTTTGTATGGGCATCAAGGAGAACAGACCATCATCTGCAGTCTAGACTGGTCCCTCCTCCTGCCCTCCCCACAATTCACAGGAAAATAGGGATGGAAAAATATATTCTTCTTGTTATTAATAGAAGTGTAACTTGTGCATGCATTAGTACTTTGAAGTGAAGGGGGAAAGGTCAAGCATCAAGAATTTGTGCTTAATGAAAGTGGGTTTGTATTGTTAAAAAAGCTGCACGGAGCCAGGCACCATTATCTCTTCTCTTATCTCCTGGGCTGTCGGGAGAGCTGGTCCAGGACGTGGCAGGAGTGAGGCGGGCACTGTCCCTGCTGGCTCCGTGCACCTGGGCACAGCCCCCCCGCCCCCAGTGTCCCCGAGAGGCACAGCTGCCCTGCTGAGAGATGTCAGTGCTGAGCTGAGTGAGCCCCTTGCCCTGGCAGCACTGGCGAGGAAAGGATTTGTGGAGTGGAGTCCCCCAGTCTCTGGAATGCGGCTGTTATCTCCTCCCAAGCGCTGATAACTGCCAGACCTCGTTTTCCCACACCCAGCACATCCAATGCGTCTCCCCGCGGTTTTTTCCAGGCTTTTCCATGCCCTCCCCGTGCTCAGGCGGGATGAGGGTCACACTGTACCAGCGCCCAGGTTCTGACCTGGAGCAGGAGAAGCGACTGCCAGCAGAGTTCCTGTGCTCCCAGTCCCACTGGAGCCGAGCAGTTCCTCCCTGCACAGCTCCTGACTGCCCGGCACTCACAAGCACCCTGAGCACGGCTGTGACAAGGAAAAACAAGGACTTAGAGCTCCTGCAGCTCCTCTCCTGCCTCTGAGCTCTGGAACAATGCATGCACACCACAGACAACCTCTCCATCCAAAGAGGCTGCGAGTTAAATCCTTAATTAGCACATTTGGACGAGCCACCACAAACGAGATTAGCTGGCGTTCATGGCTGGGGAAGCTGCTGTGCCCCTGGAACGCTCAAGTGGTGGGCCCTCAAGCTGACCTTGGAATTCCCCCTTGGATGCTCATCTGCTTTGCTCTCACGGCACTGTCTTCCCCTGCTGCCTGCAGCATGTCCTCAGGAGATAAGAGCCTGGTTTTCCTCCAGCCCGCTGCTAACACCAGGTGTGACCACATTTGATACTGCATGCAATGAATAATTCCAGTTCAGAAAGGGACTTCCCAGCTAGCAAAGCATTCAGCATGGAAAAACGGCAGGAAAAGGTGGCTCTAAGAGCACCTTGCTGGCTCAGGACACATCTGCTCCCTCTGCTGTGTCTCTGGAGTCCTGAGTGCTGTGTCTGCTGACAGACCCAGGGTTGGTGCTGTCAGCACTGCAGAGCTGCATGGAGCCAAGCTGCATCCTGCTCTGCCCTGCACCTCACCAAACCCAACTCGAGGGCACCTGGGCGCTCCTCACTGCTGTCCCGGACAGCAGCTTGCATTCTCAACGTGCAGTGCTGCTCAGGAAGAGCCCTTGTGCTGCCCTGCAGGCTCAGCAGTGACAGGTTTACAGCCAAGGAGTGCTCAGCTCCGTGGGGATGAGCTCTGCAGTGCTGCTGGGAGCAGAGGTCACCCAAACGCTTCAGAATGGAACTTAAATCAACCCTGCTCACCATAATGACTCTGACTTTTCTTCAAGGGAAGTGAGGAAATCTCGTGAATCTCCAGACATTCGAAAGGCAATGATGTCACCAGCTGGGGGCTGCCTGGCTTGAAGGATGGTTGTGAACACTGCACCTGCATGCACAGCCACAGCAAAGCATGTGGGACACACAGCTGGGAAAGGAGGAGCACAGCACCTGGATCCTTCCACATGGAAATGAGCCTGTGCTTCGTTACACACCCAGCAATGGATACAAAAGATCTGTCAGAGCTCTTAATTCTTCCTCCTGGCCTCGAGTTGTGGGAATGGTCTTATCCCTCCTCACAGCCCGGCCTGTGTTCAGCCACAGAGCTCGTGGCACAGACATTTCGGGGGCAAATCTCAAGTAGCCACTTCCCGGCAGCCTGACCTTTCCCTCACACTCAGCAGTGGAAATGGGCTTTTTGAAGTTCTCAAAAGGAGCTGGCACCTTGCTTTTTGAGTGACATTCATCTGTAGGTAAATTGATTTAATAGCTTGTTAGAGTGCCAATTAGAACCAACAATAACTCAATTGACCTATAACTGCCTTGGCACCAACACAGCTTTCAAAAATAAGAGAAAGGAGGAAATCTCTGCTCTGGCAGAGATGAGAGCTCAGATAGTTGGTTTTGAGAGCAAACTGAAGGATTCATGGGCTTGCTAATGAGATGCTCATAACACATCAGAAACAAAGACAAATTTCAATGGTTTCAAGCTAAAATGACACTATGTTATCTCCAGACAAAGATCACTCTTTTATCTGTATAATAAATGGATTTCAGTGCGGCAGCAGTGACTCTGGGGCAGGAAAAACCTCAGTGCCACAGAAAGCACTAGCACAGTTACCTAACCAGAATAACACTGGATTGAAACCCCAAGTTTACCTCCTTAAAATAGTGCTGCAAAGTCCTACATCGACTCTGTGGGTTTTACCCTCAGAAACCACATTTTTCCTTCAAATAAAATCTGTTTCATTCTCCTGCAGTGGAGATCGTACTTCCAGACAAATTCATCATGTTAAATGCTGAGGTCTGAAGACTGAGATCTTTCAAGTTTAAAAAACAGAAAATGGGTAGTTTTTGTCTAAACATTGGCAGTGTCCAAGGATAAGGAGAAGGATAATGTGGAAGGGTTTTAAATTACTGGGAAAAATGATCCACTCTTAAGTCAGGAAGGGGATGGAGAAAACTGAGATTGTTGGAAGAGTCAGAAGGACAATAGCAGCTAAGAATATGTAGGAGGAGAAGGAACTGATTCAGAGAGACCCACCCAGAGGAAAAGCTGAAGGATAAGGATAGAGACTGTAACTGGACTGAGTAAATGCCAACCCAACAGACTGGAACATGGCAAGGGGTGAGGGGGAGAGGCATTACTGAAAACAAGGTGGAAATCAGTGATCAGATAAAAAAGAAGCTGGATGTTGACATCTAGGGCTGGCTGGACATGACACCTGCCACGAGGAGCCTAGAAAATGGAGATGGCACTGGTGGGATGGGATGAGAAACACAAACTTCAAGTGAGAGATGGGGAAGACAACAGGTTGGAGAGAGTGGTGCTGAAGGTGAGGAGGAGAAAACAAGCAGGGAGTTTGTAACAGGCAGAGTCTGGAGTCTGGACTAGCCCTGAAATGTGGTGCAGCATCTTTCCTTTGCTGTAGCTCCCTGCTACAGCCACTGCTTCATTCAGAGCAGAGGGCAGTGCAGCACAGCTTTGAACAGCTCCACACCTGCTAATGAACCCAGAGATATTATTGTGCCAAGGGGAGAGACTGAGTTGTTTTTAAAACCCTAACAACTGTACAAAACACTGCATTAAAAATCAGACTGCAAAGTCAAGAGCTCGGGGTAGGAAAGAGCAGACAGGAGTTGGCTGTGTTGTGTTACAGTCATGACATGGATCAAACCAGTGCCTCCCAGAGAATTCCTGCCTCCTCCAGGGTGGGAGGGAGGGCTTGGGGCAGGTGTGTGCAGGAGGAGATTTTCTGTACGAGCCCATTTCTTGCCCAGCCTGGCAGGTCTGCAGTGGAAGAGAGGAGGAACTGCAGGTGGGGTGTGATGGCCAGGGCAGGAGAGCAGAGCCTGGAGCCTCCCCTTCTGCCAGAAAGCTCCTGCAGAAGTGTCAGGCAAGGAGCCCAATGCCAAACCAAACTGTAACTGCAATAATACTCTGAGATGATGATGGGAGAGAACACGATGTCATTGTTTACAGCAGTGATTATTTTTTGCTATAACAACAGACAAACCAACAAGCAGCAGTGGCTTGGGAAGAGGGTGGGAGGGATGGGCCCATTTCCCAGTCTGGCTGCTCACAGAGCCAGCCTAAGAAATGGTCCAAAGCAGAACGTGCCCAGTCCTCTCAAGGCACCCATGGCTCCTCAAACAGGTCCCCATTAGCCCTCCTGAGTGCCAGGGATGCCCCATCCCCTGCAGAGCCACCAGGGCAGGGCTCTGACCAAGGGGATTCTGTGCCAGGCCTCCTGCTCTGCACAGCTGGGCCAGCACACCCAGGTCAGGGATGGTTTTACCTCAGTCCCCACCAATCTGTGCCACCTCACGATAACCTGAGGATGATATTTGCAATTTCCTTGCTGTCAGGAAGTGAACATTTATTGTTGCATAGCGAATATTTTGTAAACCCATGAGGAAACTAACCTTTTTTTTCACATCAGGATCTGAATAAGATAGAATAAATAAGATATGCTATCTTACAAGAAGAGATGGAGAAAACATTGAATTGTTTTTCCCAATGGAGTATACCAAGGGAGGAGCTTCTGTGGGAGAGATAATGTCTTCATCTGTTGGCAGAGATTGGTATGAAGGGCCTGGCTCAAGTTTATGCAAAAATCTTAACCATAGCTCTTTGTTAAATCTCAGTGTTTGCTTTACTATTTATTTGTGTTATTTTATCTCACTTTCTCCATGTGAACATACTGTAATTTTAGTCCTAAAATATTTTACCATGGTGACCCACTGAGGTGCTGCCTTTACTGAGGCCTTCCTGTTTTCCAGCTCAGGCATGTGAACATGTTTCCTACAAAAAGCTGTTCTCCCACATGGACTGTCTGCTGTGGGATTATTTATCCTCTGCCTCCTGACAAGTGAGCTGGGGCACCAAGCCTGGCTTGCCTATGGACATGGGAAGTATGGATGCAGGAGTTTCACTGCCTTAGGTCATGGTCACAAAGCCATGATTCTTCTGCAGCCTGACTCAAAGTCCACTGAAGACAGCAGAGACCCAGCCCATGTGTTCAGCAGAATCCTGGGAATTGGGCAGGCAGTTCTCTGCAGCAAAGGCAGTGGTATCTGTCTCCCATCTCACTGTGCACTGTCCCCCTGCTACCCCACGGACAAGCCACCACCACCAAGAGGAGAAGAGAGACAAACCTGGGAGCTGCCCCCTCCAAACCCAGCCTGTTGGCCCTCCCTGCTGAATTCCAATGCCAGGCACAGGTCCTGCCACCAAAGCCACTGCTCCCTGCCCTTTCCCTGAGCCAGAATTCCCATCTGCTGCACATCCTGCTCCGGGCACTTGGAGCAAAGGGCGAGTCATGGGCTCAGCGTTTGGGCACAGGCAGGAATGGAGGGAGGGCAGCACAAAGAGCAGCACTTTGGGCAGGAGATGCAGAAAAGGTCATTATTGCCTGAGAGCAGGGAGCAAACCCCACCCAAGGGAGCTGCCAAAGTCAGTCAGCACTGCTGGACTCTCCACAAATTGTTTACCCTTCTAAAGCACGGGGAAAAGCTTCCCAGTGAGAACAGTGTGCACAGCCAGAGCAGGTCTGCTCAGGAGAGTGGGAAAGGTAAACACACATCCCTCCCATTTCTGCTCCATCCCACAGTGTTACTGGGCTCGGTTCTTAGGACTATAATTAGTAAATTCCACGGATTCCCACCGAGAAGGGAGGCTGAGGGACACTGCAGCATGAAGGGAAGCAGTGGTTTTGCTCTCTCCCCTTATACCTCACACCTGAGCACCTGGTTTTTGCTGCCACAGAAGCCTCCCCAAGGTCCCAGCAGCCAGGGAGTGCTGGAAGAGGAAGCAAAGGAAAGAAAGGATCTGTTTGCACACAAGTATTACAAGTAATGCAGACCAGTGAAAAGAAGAATTCTAAAATCTGTAGCTGGGTCTGCTATCGAGCGGAATGTTTGCCATTGTTTTCAAAGAGACAGCAGCTTCTCTTCACTGTGAGGAAGTTAATAGATTACTGGGCAGTGAATAATGTGCAGTTCTATTTACATCCACTGCTGGGACTATTTTGGGCCCTCAGATAGTGTATCTGTTCTCAGGTCTTTCTAAAAGCAGCATGCTACACTTTTTTTGCAAGCAATTCTGGGCAGCAGCTACAACCCATATGCTTCAGTCAGCTACAAACTAGACAGATCATTGTTTGTCAGGAATTTTTTTATTAAACCAATTGTACTGAATCAATGCTTCCTCTCAGCAGTAAAATACAATTCTGTCTACCCAGTGGAAGAGCTTTCAAAGTCACAGATAAATCTTGATCTAGGAAATACAACGTGGCTCTGCACTGATGTGCAATCAACCACAGATGCAAATGAACTCCAGCTGCCAGCACACACATCTGCACCTCAGAACGGGAGCCAGGATTCTTAATTTCATTAGAAATTGCTTAGACACCTTTTAAGTGCTTCTAGAACCAGCCCACTGCATTAGTCAGGAGTACTCAGGGGCACTGAGCTTGATTTTTATAAAGGTCATTTGATGTCTTTTCCCCTCACAATGGACTAAAAGCAGAGATCAACAGAGCCTGAATCTATATTAATTTGTTTTACTCTTGGAGGGTCATAGATTTGCCACTGGAATTAGCCCTATTAGATGCTAAAATGATAATTTAATGAGACAATGATGAAAGCCTCTGTTCTATTCTAAATCAGGAACTCCTCTGGAAGCAGAGTGCGAAGGAGCAGCGGCTCGGTGGAGTCAGAGACTCGCACCAATGTCATTTCACAGCAGTGCATCGGCCTGGAGCGTTCCATGCAAACTTCCCAGCTCCAGCTGCTCGGAGCCGGCAGTCACGAGGGCTGGAGCCCCACCAGAGCCTGCCTGGAGATGCACCTCGCTCACACAGGGGAGGCAGCTTCCTCCAAAGGCACAGCAAGCGAGCTCAGGCTCTGAACCTTTCTTCACTTGAAACTTGACCAGCAAACGCTGCTGCACGGCCTTGGTGCCAGCCAAGGGCAGGACAATGGAGCCTCCAAAATCCCGAGGCTCCGGGATCCGCACCCGGCTGGAACACGGAGCGGTCAGGAATGTGCTGCATAATTCCCCGAGCACACAACACCCTCCTTTGGGGCTCTGATACAGCTCCTGCAAATATTTTGGTAAGATCTGCTCTTTGGTGCAATCTGCTGCATTCCAGAGGTCAAAAAACGTTAGCCCTATTGATGGGAGCTGTTTCCAAGAGAGATGCTTTAGCAGAGGGCAAGAGGGAGCACGAAGCCTGAACAGAAGGTGGGAGGGCTCCCACTCTTCCCCTGCAAGGCAGCCATTGTCCACAGGTCACTTTCCGTGGAAGCCCAGGCACATTCTCTAAGCAGCATTCCTATCCAAACAGATCTGCTGCAGGTGACCTAGAAACAGGGGTGAACAAAGCCTCCCTGGAAATATCCCCCCTGAGCAAGCACTGATGCTTCCAGCTCCTCCCGGCCTCGGCACACGGCCCCAGACACTCGCCCCACTGCCCCAGCCCAGGGGGACAGCAGGGGCACAGCCCGTGCTGGGCTGCTACACCAGTTCAGAAGGAAACCAGCCCACCCGGAATGTGCCCCAAGGCACGGACATGCAGCTCCCTGTGCCCTCCATGCCGGCTCCATCAGGGCAGGGCCTGTCATTAACAGCAGGAGTCACCCACAGAGCTCTGCATGCACGAACAGCTCCGTGCCAGCAGCTCCGTGGCATCATCCGGCTCGGGGAGCCAAGGCTGGCCAGCAGACTCCATTCCTTTGGGCAAGGCTAGGAGTGGCCCCACAGCCAAGCACCTCAGGAGTGAAAAGTTACCTCATCATCATCTTATGGAATAAGCACTGGTTCTGTAGGAACCTTAAAATCCCAAACTCTTGGGACCATCTCACCTTGGGCAAGGTGGTTCCCTCTGCTCCTGCTGCTGAAGTTTGCCAGGCTGGTTCTGTGCTGAAAACAGGCACGGATATGGAAGGGAATAAACCC